>NC_059136.1:17722411-18026886 GCF_020740605.2 Lemur catta
ATGACAAGGAGGGGACAGACAGGGCTTGTGCGTGTTGCTGTTGTCATGGAGAGGTGGGCAGAGGCGTCAGTCCCAGGCAAAATAAGGGCCCAGCGGTGACCCTAGTGTTCATCTATGCCTTGGCTGTGAATCAAAGCCTAGCTTCAAACTCCCCGTGCTCTGACGAGTACTGAATTATACACACAGGTTCCCAGGAAACAGAGAACTAGGCCATTGCCCAGTTCCACCTGCAGGGTAGCATCCCTCTAGCGAAACAATCCGTTCCCCGTGTCAGAAGCAAAACCTCACTCCATGCAAGCCTACCTTGTATTTCTTACCGAAAACAAGTGGTTTGGTAATGTCCTGAAAAACCTCCCGGTGATCGAATCTTTCTGGAATAAAGCAGAAGGAAATAGAAGAAATTACTTTGGTTTCAGCAAGGATACAGGTGCTCATACAGAGCTCCTTCAAGTATAAAAAGTTAAATGAGTGGGAGGCTTTGAATCACCTGTAAAAGTGAACAGATTATAATTCTAATGAGAGGATCAGAAATTACCCTAAACAAATAATTAAAATGTTTCTTTAGCCATTCATGGCATAATTATTGCCTTAAGAAGAACGTGTTGGGCAAATAAAGCAATGGCTTATGTACCATTCTGAAAGGAGAAACCATCTGCATTTCAATGAAGCTCCTCAAAGCCCTTATGAATATGTATTTCCCCGTAACAAAGCTTGACCCCACTGGTGTGCAGAGCCAGTATTTTATGCCACTTTCTGACTGAGTCTGGAAGGCACGTGAGGGTGGGAGGGGAGTGCGGAGTGAGTAGGGGAAACAGAAAGGAAGGAAGACCACCTCTCACTTCCAGTGCCCTGGTCTCAGCCCACCCTTCCTCCTGGGCAAGACGGTTTCAGAACAAGGAGGAGAAAGGGGCCACCAGTTCTCAGGCTTCCCTTGAACAGAGAAAGCTTTGCAGATGAGAGATAAAGAGGAAGGCCAGTGAACTCAAGGGCTTCAAGGCCAGGCCCTTGGGTTGGATCAGGAATTCATGTCGAGGGTCATAGAAGGCCAAGGGGCAGGAAGGCAGGAGCAGAACAAGAGGAGGGGGTTCTTTTGCCCTAAACATCATATTCCTCTTCTCCTTCCAGTCTGGCTGAAGACAGAAAGTTATAAAGGACTTCCTTTGTTTCTTTCAAAATGATAGCAATGGCAGCCTCCCCCTGGGGCCTCATCTGTCGGGAAGGGCAGGGCTGAGAGCCCATCATGAAGACCTATGCTGGTGGACAGGCCACCTTCAACCTGGTCCCGGGGCCTGGTCACAGGGAACGGCACCATTCTCTGGGGAAGGAAACAGGGCCCAGGCAGATAAAGGCTTCTACATCATCACGAAGGTTTAATCTGAACTCAGCGTTACCATGTTTCTAACCAAGCCAGATGGTCACTCTCATTTCTAGCAGAGGGTTTTAACTGGGGAGTTTACTCCGCCCAAAATGGCCCAGTGCACATGCCTCTGGTCCAGATATAAAGGAGGTGACCGGAATAGCTCTTAGAAGGCTGAAGATGTTCCCATTTTGGCCAAGCTGCCTGTTAAGAGAGCCACAGAGCTGTAATCTGCCTGTCTCTACTCAGGGGTAACTTGACATCTGCACAGTTGTTCACTGTCTTTCCCAGGCTATGTCGCTTCTGTCGCCTTTCAGGGCCTGTCCCTGTGTACTTCCCAGAGCCTGGCCCTTTGCAAAGAGGCCTCTTTATCACACCCATGGTGAGCACTACACATAAAGCATTTCAATCACACACACACTTTCCAAAGTGGAGTTGGTGTGGGCCTTACTTCCCGTGTGAACATCAGCAAATCCCTCCACACCGTCAGCCTTGGGCAGTAAGAACTTATAATCTTGGGCAGTAAGAACTGCTTCAAAGGTGGCTTGGAATACAGCCTGGGACCACATTAGCATCAAACAGTATTCCCTTCTTCACCCCCATGCTTGCCATCTGGGGTCCTCCAACAATAAGCCATTTCTGGGTTGGTGCATGAACTAAAGGTTATGTCCAGCAGCAAGAACCCTTCACTGGGAGTCAGGAGATGGGACTTCAACTCCTCACTCTGTTACAAGTTAGCTCTGGGACGGCAAGCAGATCAGTGAGAATGTCAGGCCTGCCAGCCCCTGTCCTCTCCAGACATGCCCACCCTAGCTCTGGGCAGCTAGGACCAAGAAGGGAGGCAGGGAAGAGCCTAGAAGCCTCAGCCCACCTGCACGGGCTGGAATTCTCTGCACAAACCTGCTGTGTCCTCACCTCCCTCCTGGCCCCCTGGCACCACCCCGATCCACACTGGGCCTGTGGTGGTCCCTGTCTGCCCTGGAGTCCCGCTCTCCCCACTTGCTCCTGACCCAGAAGCACCTGGGGGAAACCCAGGGCCTGACTGAGGACAGGCTTCCCTGCCCTGGGTGGCCGCACACCGTCCCCTCGCCTAGAGGAAGCGGCCAGCCGCAGCTCTCCCGCGGCCTCCCCTGAGTCTCCTGAAAGGACAGAGTCTCATTCATCTGTATCCCGCGTGGCCCCCGCACGCTTCACACGGATTCCCAACAAAGGCACGGAACCGTCAAAGTGCTCGGGAACAACGGCAGCGCACTGTACCTTACGTAACGCCTTTCCATAAGAGGAAACAGGCCCACGTCTTAACTCGATTTAGAATCGGTTTTTAAGTGTCTATTTATAGGCTTCACACGACCAGCCCTTGTGGATGGCGGAGGAACTGGGCCTCTGGGCTCCTGTCCAAAGTTTCTCATTTGCATTCTTTTCATGTTTATCTTCTCTAATTTCCCAGCAGCGTTTTAACTCAAAAGCAAGGTCACCTACCACTTGGACCCAGCACCACTTTTCTTTCTCTCCAGAGAAAAATATTAATTTTCTTTTCTGTGCAGCAGTGCCCTGTCCCTGCCCTCTCCAGGCCCCTTGCTTGCATTGGCTACAGCAGGCTTGTGTTATTTGGATGACCTGTGCCTCCCGGACAGACAGTTCACCTTAAAGACATGCCCAAGAAGGTTTTGAGACCTGGGAAGACCCTTAGGGGTCAGCTGGCTCCGAGTCACCACCGGGCCACACACAGTCCGGGAGGGCCAGCTCCGTCCCAGCAGCTAGAAAGAACACAAATAATCAAATATGGCTCAGAACACCTGGGCTTTGGGGACCGGCCTGGCCATTCCTCTATCTGCCAAACACATCACCCCATCCTCTTTCTGTCCCCTCTGGAGGCAGCAAGGGCCAGGCCACTTCCCTGGTCCCACTCAGTTATTACTGATTAGAAATGCCAGAGCCTGCTCTTCTCTGGCAATCCACAACAATTTTTGGAAAAATCTAATCCTTCTCAACCTTCAGGCTGGAAACTGAATACACAGATAACCCATGAGATTAAAATACTCCGCTCTTGACGTTGCTTGTCCATTCACAGGTCTTCGTTTTTGTTTGGGGGCTTGGGGACAGGTTATCCTGCAGCCCAGCTTCCCAGAAGGGACGTGCACATGCAAAGCTGCAGGAGCGCAGGGGTTTCCTCTTCCCGTCCACGTGCTGACAACTGGTTCTCCAGGGAGCAGGGGCTCCCCAGCCCTCCAGCCCTCGGAACCAGTGCAGAGAGAAAGGCAGTCTTCGCCTGGAGCCCTGAATCCACATCAGAACTCAGATGCAGTGAACACATCCAGTGAACAGCCCTCAGCTGCCTGACTTCAAATACCAGGCACGAGGTTTGGTTCTCTCAGGAATATTGTCGCTGCGGCTGTTGGCATTTGGTTTCAGGACTGATTAACTTCCTCATAGGACACCACCACTTCAACCGCCATCACAGGTTCTGTATTATGCTACGTGCAAATTTGTGGCAATAAATTGGACCTGGATCAGACAAAGCCTTTGAAATGCCAATGTTTCCAGGGACTCCAGAGGTATACAGAAATTCTAAATATTCCTCAGAGTAGACAGTTCATAAATTTATTGATCACCTTTGATTTAATGAATCAGGTGAGTCGGTGGGAGGTTCCAGATCCAGAAACAATCGTCAGGGTCCGACGGTGGCCTAAGTGGCTGGGGAGGGGCCCGAGAGGGGGAGACACCCAGGCTAAGAGAACCTCAACAAACCCCCAGCAGGGCAGCTCACAGGAGCCTCCAACCAAAGCAGGAGACGCTGGCCCTGGGGCACAGGCAGGCACAGGCGCAGGGGAATGGGTGCCAGAACCAATCTTTTCAAGCATTTTCTTAGTAAACCTAAGGCAACACTCACAGCATCACAGACTCCCAGACCTGGAAGTTGTCCCAGGAGGGTACCTAGGAGTGAGGAGCAAGGGAACAGACAGGTGGACGTGTCCAGCACAGAGGCAGGAAGTCTAGGTGGAGTTGGGAAGTCTGACCTTACCCAGAAACAGTGGAATCGCCCTCAGAGTGACAGGGGACCAGCCCTGCCATCTATATTCATATCTCTTCCTCCAGCTGACCCCAGAGCTATGGCTGAATTTCCTTGAGTGAAATGGGCAACCCTGTGCTTTGTAATGAGCTGGGCACGGGGCATACAGGTTTGAAAACATCTGGTATGCTGTGCTTTGGTTATAGAACAGGTGGAATTTGGTGAGCAATAATAACCCAAATTCACTGAAATAATTGTCGACAAGAGACTCTGGTCACCGCGAGCAGAGGCCCTGGGCTGGGGCTGGAGGGGTCTGTGCGGAGCACCACGGCCAGAATGATAGGGAAGGGGCAGCTGTACCAAAGGCAGAGCATCACCGGAAGGCCACATCCAGCTGGGGCGTGGCTCACGCCGGTACCAGCCCAGTGACTGCAGTCAGCTCCAAAGCCAGGTATCCACAGGGCTGTCAGCACCCTGGCAAGGGAGAAAGCTTGGAATAGGAGTTTATGCTTCTGTTGACTTTGTAGGCTGACTGCACAGGGCTGGCCTCACCGGGCACCTGGCAGAGGTTGGCATCTGGCAGGTAAGAGTCAGCACGAGGAGGCCCCTGCAACCGGGTCCTGCAGCTCAGCCAAGCTGCCCCCGGAGGAATGCAGCGAGATGGCAGTGTCCCCACAGGTGTGGCTGGAACCACAGAACACCCAGGGTGAGATTTCGGGGGGAATAGACTCTCCCCCAGACCAGGATATATGCTGTTTGTTGTGGGAAGGGGATGGGGGGGTGGGAGGAATCTGCTGCTTCCTGGCGGGACACACAGGGACGGTGCATGGACAGGCAGAGCAGGATCCTCCCAGGGCAAGGAAAGCCAAGGGGCCCCAGGAACCACTCCAAGAACCGGCCACAGGCCAGTTACCACAGAGAAAGAGGGGCTGGGCTCAGAGAGGGGCCCCAGGTTGCACTCAGGTGGGGGGATGGTGACAGTAAAGTTGGGCGTGTCCAGCTTGAGCGGATACCACAATGCCGTTTACAAGTAAAATCTTTAAATTCTGAATAACTGAGTCCCTAACTGGCTGCCAGGTAAAGTGCTCAAATGCTAATAACTCTATTTATAAATATGAGCATATATTATTTTCTCCTTCTGGGCAAGTAGCTGTATTTTTAGAATGAAAAGCACTAACCTCAAGACTCTTTTGTATACATGTTTTGGAAACAACGTGGATTTAAAGTTAGTCTTCAATGGTCTCAAAGTGTCAAAAACGATCATTTTGTTTGAAATGGTGGCTTCTCAACACGCTATTAAAAATACTTAAGAATAAAGTACGAATTGTTATCATTAAAATGGTCGAAAAGCTCCATTCTCGGAAACTGATCTGTCAACGTCCAGCAGTGAGGGGACATGCAGGGAAGGTCACATTCAGCCACCAGATCCTTGCTTCCTGCTCCAGATCTGAACACAGACTCTCTCCGTGGGTGATCAGAGTCACTGGGTGGGGACTAATTCTCTTTCAAGGTGACTGTTTGTTTCCTCTCCATGGGGCATGTGCAGCCACCCTGAAGGCAGAGTTGGGGATACAGACGTGGAGTATTTCAATCTATTTCAAAACTCAGAAATTTTATCGAAAACCAAACTGGCATTTGGAGCTCAGAAATCTGCTCTGAAACCAAACGTTCAGTATCTCTAACTTTATCACTTTTTCCATGTTTGCTTTTATGTAAAATTATTCGAGGCTTTCTCAAATAAACCCGAGAGTTCCTTACAGTGGTGCTGCGCTGATGATGAATGCTGGGGTTGACGCCAAAGGCGCTCTGCTCCAACTGCGCTTTACTCTCCAGTGAGCCTGTCCCAGTGCAGCCGCCAGCACCAGACACACGGTTCCCTGCGCCCTTATTAGCAGAGGCGTTAATCTCTGACGCAGTCCTCCAGGGATTCTCGGTGTTCTACCCATCTTCTTTCCTGGAGTTCTGGCCTGGCTTAGAGGAATCGGTGGACAGTGCAACACTGAGGTAGTAAAAACTGGAACTCAGTGCCAAGACTGTCCATGTCACAGGACCAACATCAGTGCTGGTAGGAGGCAGGACAAAGGGAAAGGGAAGGTCTGCAGGCGGCCTCAGTCACGTCTGCGTCCAACCCCAGGGAGTGAAGGACGAGCAGAGGGTGCAGACGGGCCCTCCAAGGCCGCCTGTGCCTGGCTTTCCGCCTCATTATTATTCTCTCCTAAGCAAATGAGGCTTCTATTTTTGCTGTGAGGAGCCCGATGTCTTCCAATTCCCAGGCGTCCCCTTGAGGGAGGCTGGGATCTCGTTTGCTATTCAGGCAGCTCAGGCATGGAAGGGAGGGCGGCGCAGAGGGCCGGGAGCCAGAGTGAGGCAGTGCCTGCCAATCTTCTCAAACGAGGACACAGTGCTCGCTCAAGCGCTGGCCAAGGTGACGCTGCCTGCACACACGCGGCCCACGTGACCATGCAGAGCCTGGCACATCAAGGTTTATTTAGTTCAGATGTGTTTACTGAGACAGGCACTAAATGCTTCACAGATACGAACCTCTTAATCCTCACAGCCCCACTGTGGACAGTGAGGTTGTCGTCATCCCCATTTTGCAGATGAGGAAACTGAGGCACATACAGATTAAGTAGCATGCCCAAGGCCACACAGGAAGTGCTGGAGCTGGGATTTAATCCTGGCAGTGCGGCTCCAGAGTCCATGCTCTTAGCCCCTACATTATGTCGGGAGGAAGAAAAGGGAAAAGATATTGATAATACCTAAACCTAACAAAGGATTAGACTGATCAATAAGAAAATAGAAAAAAGGTGCAAAAGCTATGACCAATAATTCACAGAATAATAAATATATATAAAAATATATGAAAATAAATATATGGAAAGATGTTCTGCCTCATTGGCAGGCAGGGAAATGCAAATTAAGAGCTCATGTAGTTAACACTTTCACCCAACTGACAAAAATTAAAAATACCTGACAATAACAAGTGTTGTCAAGGAAAAGGAGAAGTGGAAACTCACACACCACTGGTGGGAATGCTCACTAGTACACCCACAGCTCTGGAATACAATTTGGCTGCTTCTAGTAAATTCGAAAATTGATATACTCTATCCCACAGCAATTCCAATCCTTGCTAAATATTCTAGACAAATACACTCATGTTCACAAAGAGACACACACATGAGTCTTCATGACAACCTTGTTTATAACAGTAAGAAACTGGAAACCACCTAAACGTCCATTAATGGAGAATGATAAATAGTATTATGGACACGCAATGAAATACCACACAACAGTGAAAACTTATGGACCACAGCTACATGTTTTCACACGGATGAATCTCACCAACATAATGGTAAGCAAAAAGGGCACACCACAGGAAAAAAAAAATGTGCAGTTTGATATCACTTACATAATGCTTAAGGACAAAATGCAAAAATAACAGGCATGAGTGCACTTATAAATGTAGTAAGTTATAAACCGGCACCAAACCCAAATAATGGTTACCTCTGTGCAGGAGACAAGAAGATGTAATTGGAGAGGGCCTCCAGCTATATTGGTCACGGTGATGCTTTAAAATATATGCATAAAACAATCTTTGACACTCTCTTCAAAAACTGAAGTCTAATTCTTTTCTCCTTGTGTGTGGGCTGGACTTAGTGTCTTGCTTCTAGTGAACAGAAGCAAGAAGAAGTGGCAGTGTGTGACCAGTGAGACCAAGTCATTAAGGCATGGCGCTCTGTCTTCACTCTCTCTGGGATCTCTCAGGCTGGGGGAAGCCAGCAGCCATGTTGCGAGGACACTCAAGCAGACGTGTGGAGAGGTCCATGAGGCAAAGAACTGGCAACAGGCACGTGTAGTGGATCTCAGAAGTGGATCCTGCAGTCCCAGTAAAGCTTTCAGATGCCCCAAACCACATCTTTACCCTGAGCTAGAACCATTCAGCTAAGCGGCTTCCATATTCCTGACCACAGACTCTACATGTGAGATGATAAATATTGTTTCACATCACTAAGCTTTGGCATAATTTGTTTCACATAAATAGGTAACCAATACAGTAATATTCTCTACCTTAGGCAGGTTGTGGGTACCTAGGTGTTTATCATGTTATTCTTTTTACCTTTCTGTATGCTGCTATGGACTGAATGTTTGTGTCTCCCCCAAATTCATATGTTAAAATCTAATCCCCAAAGTGATGGTATTAGGAGGTGGAGCCTTTGGGACATGATTGGGCCATGAGGGTGGAGCCCTCATGAATGGGATTAGTGCCCTTGTAAAAGAGACCCCAGAGAACTCCCTTGCCCCTTCCGCCAGGTGAGGACACAGTACCCAGGTCATCTATGAGCCAGGAAGCAGGCCCTCGCCAGAAACAAATCTGTCGGCACCTTGACCTTGGACTTCCCAGCCTCCAGAACTGTGAAAAATAAATGTCTGCTGTTTATAAGCCACCCACTCTATGGTGTTTTGTTATAGCAGCCTGAACAGACTAAGATATATGCCCAATATTTTATAATAAAAATTTAATCCAAAAGACTAGTTAAAAAATAAGAAGGAAAAGTGGAGTAGCCAGCAGTGACCTGCTGGGTATGGGCTGAGTCCGTGGAGCTCCTCCTTACAGCACAAGCCGAGTGGCTGTGAAGAGCCCATGGCACTCAGGATGGGGCATGACGGGACATGACCAGCCAACGCTGACACAGGAAACACTGTCTGTCACAGTCACCAGTTAGGATGGGCTCAACACTCTAGTGAACAGTTGCAAATGATGGGTAGGGACAGGCAATAGTGCACGACAGGTATGCACTTCGTCCTTCTGGGCAATCCGGGAATGGCTTCTCTCCTCGGGGAGATAAGAAACTTAGAGAAGCTGCCTCCAAGGGCTGGAGAGTCATGGGGAATTGTGATTGGCCAGAGGAGAGGGCAGAGGATTTACTGCATTAAAATATTAAAACAGGGAGACATTTCAGGCTAAAAGAGCATGCGCTTGAGCCTGAGAGGCAGGGCAGCACACCCCCCTGGTAAGTCTTTCTGGAATGGGGGTGTCTGGCACCCCCAGGGCGGCCCACCTACCCAAATGCTTTCCCCAGGTCTTGCAGGTGTCAGAGAAGGGCAGGACCTGGTCAACAACATGTCTGTCTTTATGTCTGTCTGTCTCTCTGTCTCTCTCGTCCCTTCAGGTTCCAGGAAGCAGAAGTGCATTTCATTCCTCAGAACCCGCTGAGTTGATCAGAGTCAACTGATCCAGTTAAAGCAGCCGGGACCAGCTAAGTCCAGGAGACCCGGTCTGTTCAGTCCCAAAGATTCACACAGAATGACTGAAGACCACTGATTGTGAATCCTCTCTGAGAGCACAAATCCAAAACCTCACACTGTGTGCTGTTTCCCTCCATTTTCTCATTCCAAGAAAAATGAGGCCCAGGATCCATTTTAATAGAAACGATGATTTTTCTGGCCACGATCTGACAACCCACACAACCACAATGCCTGGTACACCCCACCCTGGCTCTCCTGTTTGCAAAGCATTCAGCTGAGGCACAGAGGAGTCTGACCTCCTTCTGACCACTGAGAATCTGGATCCACGTTCTGTTTGTCCTCAGGACTCACCGCAGTCCAGCCGGTGGACAAAGAGGGGAAACTGTGAAGGAGACACGTGGGACGTGAGCAGGGCTGGAGGCTCCTGTGGGAGCATCGTGCACTCAGCCCTGGCACGCGCTCAGCCCTGGCCGCTGCAGGGCCAACACGGAGCACAACAGGCCACGCTCTGCCCAGGGCCTCCCCTGCCGGTCAGGGCCCAGCTCAGACAGACACAAGCCTAAAGGGTGTGATGCCCCCAAATTTCCCTGCTGTCACCCTGCAACAGGATCCCAGACAGCAGCGTGGCAGTCAGCCCTGCCACTGGGCGCTGGAGTACCGAGCCAGGCCGAGCCACACTGCACTACGTGATGTCCCAGGCAGCTCTCCTGTCCCCAAGATACCCCACCTCTCTGCTAAGGAACTGCTCTGAGTTGGAAACAGGGGACACCAAAGGATCACTGTGCTCCCTCAGTCCCTCTTTGGCTTTCAGGACAACAGTCACCCTCCTCAGGAGGAAACAAGGCAGAGAGGCCAAGTCAGGGGGCCGGATAATGATGCTGGTTCAGGACCGGGTAGCTCTGTGCCCACAAGCCTCAGTTCTTTCAGCTGTGAAATGGGGATAATAATAGTCCCCTATAAACCTGTGCCACAAGGTTGCTGTGTGGCTCCCATGAGATGCCGGTAGGCACCACGTGGGAAATACACGCTGGCTCTTGTTCTAGTGCCACCAGAGCCTGCGGCCCACAGCCGCTCTGCCCTCCCCCCCACAGCACTGCCCCGGTACTCACAGCCCTAGCAGTAATGCCTCGGTGCCTGCTTGCTACCCCACTGTGAGCTCATCAAGGGGAGGGCCCTGTTCCCAGGCCAGCACCTGCAGCACCTAGCACCCTGCTGGTGCACAGGAGGGGTTCCACCACCCGATTCCAGAATCCCCCACCTAGTTGCCTATGCACCCCTCAGCAGCCAAACTGTCAGCTGAGAGCATAGCACACACAAAGCACGAGAGTCAGGACACCCTCTAGGATGCCTTCGGAGGAAGCTCATTAACCCAGAGGGAGCTAGATTCCCAAGACAGGTCGGGGGTCCTCTAGCACCACTTATACCTCAGCAGGATCCTGGCCCAGTATGGGGGCCACAGAATGGCCTGGGTACTTCAGATCACAAGTCCCATTAATCTACTTCTAAAACCCTTCCCATATATGCCCGGGGCCCACATCATCCTCCATTGTCGGCTCCCCAGGAAAAGGCAATATTCTGCCTTGGGGGTACTGGGTTGAAGGAGCCCCGCGGCCTGCAGAGCTGATCCCAGGCCAAGTCCCTCTGACCCACCCTGAGAATGACCTGGTGGCTCCTACACCCTGCAGGCTGGGGAGTGGGGGTGGGTCTAGGAGCAGTCACCCCTCCCAGAGGCCGCCTCATTTGCTATGCCACGTGCCTCGAGAGCTTCCGCATCCCATGCCAGCCTCGAAGAGAAAAGTCAAATTCGAGTTTGAGTTTTTTCAGTGTGCTAGAAGAGACTCTAGAAAATCATGTATTGGCAAAAGCTGAAAAGGAATACAAAATTGCTGTGCATGGCCCCAAACCTGAATATTACAATAAGACCTTAGCAGTATCCTCCTTGTCAACACAAAACCAATTACTCGCCTGCCACACACGCGCCACAGAGACATGTCTTCTCATCTGGAAAATTAAGGCAAGGAAATAAATTTTATTTTCAAAACAAGGCTCTACTCAGGCAAGGACTACTATGCATGTCATCTGCCCATGTGACAGCTCATTAAAGCACCCAGGGAGACGGTGGCTGGGCTGGAATTGTTCTTAGAAATGTTTACACTTTCCAAATCTCAGAATTCATGCAGGTAGCCCATGAACACTGAACATGGGGAACAGTGATAGCATTTCAGGGTCGGCCCCAGGGGGATTCTCCGGCCAGCTTGCAGAGTGGGGACATGGGTGGGAAACATGCAATGACTTCCTGCGTCACCAAGTTACCTCCCACCTTGATATACCTGTTATCTGCCTCTGTAGGTGCCAGGACCTCAACCCAAATGCAAGGCTGTCTTTGGTTTCAATATTTTTCATTTTTACATAGAAAATACTGCAACCTTGGGCCTTCACTGAAACTGGCCCATTACTGAGATCTCTAATCCTGCCTCTATAGAGCAGGCTGCATGCCAGCCTCCTGGGGTGGCCATGCAAGGCCCCCCCAAGCTTGGGTAGGACGCTGGGTCTCAATACATCATCAGGGAATCCTTGAATTGGTAATGGTTGCCCAATGTCTCTTTCTAGTCTTGCTCTGTCATAACAACTTGCTGTTTTGTTTTGTTAGGGTTCATTCTTATCAATTTATTTTCCAATGACTAGACTTTAAATAGAACATGAGTACTTTAAGGACCAAATGTAAATCCTCCATTGCCAAAGCAGAAATACACACAATCAGAATATTTTCACTGAGCCAGCCTCAGGATGAAGCTGATATAATAAAAGGGAAGGCTGAGAGAAAGAAGTTGGACCTGTGATAACAAGGTGAAGCTGCTAGATCAAGCCTTGCCTGAAACCAGTTAGTCTGGACTTTCCAGTTACACAGGAAAAGTTTATACCACCGTGGGATGGTTTTTTTGTTACATCAAGTGTCTTAATGGATGGAAAAACTGAGCTCAGGGAGGTAACATGACTATACCAGCCCAAGAGCAACAGAATTAAAACCTAGTTTACATGGAGCATTTGTGCACCATTCCCTCTCTCTGAAAGACAGCTTTGACCCTGGCTCACACTCCTGTACTTACAGAAAATCTCAAGGCACTTTCAAAAAGAAATTGTCTTTTAATTAGCCACATAAATAAGCACTGCTCTGCTGATCAGCTGGCTATGGTCGTGTTGGTTTCCTTTTCCCTTTTGTTTCATTTTTTTAAATAACTGATGTAAAGACCCAAGGAAGCATCAGAAATATCATCTCTTAACTCCACCACCCGTCCCATTTTGGACCTGAGTATCTGAGGACCTGAGAGGTAGGTGATCTGCTCAGAGTCACAGCCTGGGACAAACCTACAGGGTCAGAGAGCCTTGGGCTCATCCCACCCTGTGCTCAGCCTCCCTGCTGAGAGACTGCATGTGCCGTGCGGAACACCATCTGCTCATGCAGGCCTGGCAGGGCTCAGGTGGTGAGGCGGGACTGTGCCCGGCACTGGCTGCCGAGCGAAGGCCTACACCTGCCAGAGCAACCTGCCAACACGGATGGGGAGGACCTGAGAGAGAAACCCAGGCCTCCACCTGAAGAGAAGGGTCCCCCACAGCTTCCCCACCCAGAGCCCCCAGGGAAGCCTCGCTGTCATGAGGATGGCTGGCAACGCTGCAGAGCTGACAGGGCCCTAGAACCCCTGCTGAGGACCAGTGACAGGGCCCTTTGGTGAACGAATCAAAGGATACTGGGTGGACCACACACCTGGCCGGGTCAGAGCAGGCTGGCTCAAAACAGAACAAAGGCCCAAAGGAGATTCCACCAGACAGACACCTTTGCTCCCATTGTGACAGGAGTGGACCAGGCCCCAAACAGCTACTTGATGCCAAGGAATATGGGGTGGAGGACAGGAGAAAATGGCCAGTGACAGGCCAGGGCCAGGTGACAGGGTCCAAGAGAGAGAACCATGGAGAGATGAGGAGGGAAACGGAGGGGGGAGGGAACCAGCGGCCCAGCCTGAATCGGGGTCCCACGCCAGGCACGGGGCGTGGGTGGAGAGATGGCCGCAGTGCACCTGCAGTGCACCCTGGCACAGCGCTCAGGGCTCAGCTCGCCTCCAGCACTCTGGGAAGATGACCTGGTAGCAGCTATTGCCGTGACCCTGGGGCCGGCTGAAGCCACAAAGACCCACAGGATTTTAAGATCTTCATGTCCCCTGACCTGCTGGGCACAGAGCCCTTTGGACTAATCAAATGCTTTCAGGCCCATTAAGCAGCTCAAGCTGCTTAAAATTCTTAATGTGTTTGGAAAAATACAATCCAACTCCCGGTATGAGCAGAGTCCTTTCAACCGCCTGCTGCATTTCAAGTTGTGCAGAAGGAAACTGGTGCCCACCCTCCTGTGGCCCTGGAGGGGAATGTGGCATAACCGTTCCATTCCCCAGGATGCACCTGCCAGATTATTGTGAAGGAACATGAACCCCATGTCAAGACAACAAACAAAAATCCTCACGGTTGGTTCTATTACAGCTCAAAAGCCACCAAAATAGCTCTATGATTTAAAAGGTGGGAAAAAGAATCCACCTTCTAGAACAGTAGCAATCACAGCTCCCGTAAGTGCATTCCAAACAAGCCGCACGGCCCAACAGCTGGACCCTGGGAAACTCCTTGTTCTTCCTTCTGTCCATTAAAATCATCCATCCCAGTCCTGGATGTGCCACCGGCCTGGGGTGAGCCTGGCCACGCTAACTCTGGTAACAGCAAACTGCTAAGTGATACGAACAAGCTGGTGGGTATCCGAACCTTCCCCTGGCAGACACCCAAGAGGGACAGGGCCCTCGCCTTCGAGTGAGCGGGAAGACGAAAACAGAGGGAGGGCGAATGGAAATTGATCACCAGAGCCAGTGTAGCTCAGCCCTTCACATAACCCCGCCGCATCCCTTTGAGACAGATTGTTTTCCTCGTACGTCAGCTTTGGACAACAGGTGAGTCCTATCTGCTCAGTCACACAGCCCCTGAGTGGCAGAGCTGGGATTTGAACCAAGGTCTGTCCGTGTCCACAGCCCGAGCTATTCACTGCCTCTCGACTAGGGATGGGGGCAGATGGGTACGTGGGTCCCATTGCCCCACACCTGACATGCGCAGGAGAGACACGGCAGCCAGTGGGTAGAGCTCTCACTTCTGTGTGCTGCTCAGCATTTCCGGGCTAGGCAATGAGACATCTTCTAGAAAGGTGGTGTGCCTGTCATGCACAGGAGCAGGACTGTAGGCCAAGATGTGCACACATCTGGAAGGGGCCTTACTTTCCCTGATTCTAGAATGTTCCTGGAGGCTGATGTGAAGCAGCACCAGCTCCCCAGCCATGAAATGTGCCCTGCATGTATTTTCTTAATAAGCCAGTGCCTCTCGTGTGCAGCATTCCCCTGTTGGCAGGATAGCACAGGGCGGAATCACAGTCAATGGAATCAGGAGACCCTCATATAGACCAACCCCGGTCCCAAGGAGCCTCCCTCTGAAATGCTCTCAGAGGCAGGGAGCAAGGCCAGAGGATGACTACTCATTCATTCAGGAAAATCCTGGGTTCTGCTAAGGATTTGTGCTCCCCCCAAATGCACATGTTGAAGCCCAATCCCCAATGTGATGGCATTCGGAGGTGGGATCTTTGGGAAGTGATTAGGTCATGACGGTGGAGCCTTCATGAATGGGATTAGAAGAAGAGACATGAGAGAGATGCTCTCTCTCCCTTTCCCGTGTGAGGACACAGCAAAAGGCAGGTGGCTGTCTGCAAACCAAGCAGAGAGCCCTCACCAGGAATCCCAAGCACCTTAATCTTGGACTTCCAATTTTCAGAACTGTGAGAAATAAATGTCTGTTATTTACCCCAGTCTACAGTATTTTTGTTATAGCAGCCTAAACTAAGACAGGCTCTCACACAAATAAGAAGAAAAATGGTAGTGTTGAAGGAAGCCAACCAGTGAGGTAAAGTTTATTTCCCCATTCTGAATAAACTAACAGGGAAATTTAATTAGTGTTTAAAAATCTGCCCACTAGTAATGCACCAGAACCAGAAGATACTACAGGTGAGTTTTAACAAGACCATCAAGGAACACATCACCTCAGTCTCATATATATTGCTCTCCAGAAAAGAAACGGATAAAATGCTAAATGTTATGGGTTTGATAGAACATCTATACTAAAACCAAAGAAAGACAGAATAAGAAAGGTAAATTACAGGCCAAACTCATTTATAAACACAGGTGTAAAAATCCTAAGTAAAACATTAGCCAAAAGAACCCAGTAATTTCTAAGAGACATATCATGATGAAATATGTGTTTATGCCAGGCATGTCAGCTTGCTGTAATATTAGAAAAGCTATTATCACAATCACATAATTCATCACATTAACAGATCATCTCAATCGATGCAGAAAAACCATTTCATAAAGTTCAACCTGCATTCATAATTAAGGGGGTTAAAAAACTCTCAGCAAATAGGAGCAGAAAAGGACTTCATTAACAGAGTGAGGATGTACCACAAGCCCACAGGAAACACTACACTTAATGGTGGAGTGATAGATATGGCCCTACAGGAAAGAATGAAAGAATAAGATGAGAATTTGAAACATCACTGCTTCTGCTTAACATTGTCCTCTGACTCCTAACTATAGAAATAAGAAAACAAAAAGAAATGAAAGGATGAGGACTGGAATGAATGGTTGAGATCCAACTATCATTATTTCCAAGAGACACGCTGTCCACAGAGAAAATCCAAGGGGCTCAACAAACTATTCAGCAAGGCTTCTAGATAGCCAATCAAGACACAGACCCAACAACAATCAGAAAAGGAGAGATGCCACCTAAACAGTAGCCAAAAATAGATACCTAGGAATCGTTCTGATGTAAAAAATGCATACCTTTACAGAAAAATACCTATTACTTTGTTGAAAGAAGACCTATTAAAATAAGATCTCCATATGCCATGAGCATATTTTGATTTGGGGCGTTGTCTTCCAAGTAAATTCATGAAGAGGGCGTGACTGAAGTCAGGGTCTATGTGGATGCACTGGGTCCAGTGCTGCCCTGTCCCCTCCAGGGGACAGGGCAATCTGAAGTGCTTCTCTCTACAGCCTCACCAACAGAGGGTGTTGTCAAACTTGGATTTTTTTATTTTTTTATTTTTTTATTTTTTTTTTGTCCAGTCTGACCAGTGAGAAATTCTGGTATCTTGGTGTAATTTTAATTTACATTTCCCTTACATGAGAGGTTGGAGTCTTTTCATACACTTAAAAGACCATTTACATTTGTTTCTTTGTAAATTATCTGTTCACATCTTTTGCCCATTTTCTCTTGGATTTTTAGTCTTTTGCTTCTAATCTTTATTAACCCTTTATATTTTAGAGAAATGCTTTGTGACATAAGTTGCAAATATTTTCTACTGGCTTTTCGCTTTGCCTATAGTGTTTTCCCCTCATAGGAAAGAGTTTTCTGACCTAATGCAACTGAATTTATCAACCTTTTCGTGTATTGCTTTTGGATTTTGAATCATAATTTTCCCTCCCTGCAGATTATAAAAGAATTTACCTGTCCTTTCTTATAGTTCTTGTGGTAACTATCTACCTATCTAGAATCATTTGAAATGTATGCTGCTATATGATGAAAATATCAATTAAATCTTACCATTTTCCAAACGGCTACCCAGTTGCCCCCAAACCATTGTTAAAGGGTTTTCTCTACTATCATTTCATTTATGAATTTTACATTAATATTCCTAAGTGAGAATGGTATGTAATTTTCTTTTATCGAATAATCTTAAGGTTTCTATCCTTCTTTTTCCATGCTCCAGAATAATTTAAGTAGCATTGAGATCATCTGTTCTTTGAAGATTCAATAAAATTCTCCTGTGAAAATATAAAGATTTGGAGTTTAAAAAAATTTTTTTCAATGGAAATTAACTTGTTTAAACTTTTTGCATCTACTGGACTGGGGTCAGTCTGGGTACATTTTATTTTCCTAGAAAAGTACCCTTTCTATCCAGGTCTTCACATTTATTTGCAAGGCATTGTGCAAAGTAGCTTCTAATGATTTTTTTAATGTGCTTTGTTTTGTTACGGGTTATTTCCCATTACAATTCCTTATTTTGTGTATTGGTGGCTCTCGCACGTGCACTCTCGTACTCTGTCTCTCTCTCTCTCTCTCTCTCTCTCCCATGATTAACTTAAATAGAGGTTTGTCCACTTGATTTTTTTCTACAAATCAGTGTTTTCTGTATATATTAGCTTTGTTGTTTTTCTCATCCCTAAAATTAATTTCCTTGGCCAGGTGCAGTGGTTTATGCCTGTAATCCTAGCACCCTGGGAGGCTGAGATGGGAGGATGGCTTGAGGTCAGGAGTTCAAGACCCCATTGCTACTAAAAATAGAAAAAATTATCCGGGCATGGTGGCATGTGCTTGTAGTCTCAGCTACTCGGGAGGCTGAGGCAGGAGAAGCGCTTGAGCCCAAGAGTTTGAGGTTGCTGTGAACTATGATGAAACCACTGCACTCTAGCCAGGGCAACAGAGTGAGATACTGTCTCAAAATAAAATAAAATAAAATAATTTCCAACTTTTCTCTTATTTCTGTCATTCTGCTCTCAGTTTACTTTGCTATTTTTATCTAACGTCTTTAGTTACATGATTGATTCATTCATTTGTTTATTTTTATTTTTGAGGTTATAACCACAGCTTTATGTGTATCCCACAGACTGATATGTTTTCATTAACATCATATTCAAAAATTATGCAATTTTGGTTTATATATTTCCTTTCACCCAAGAACGCATTTAATAGAGTTTAATGTTATAATTTTCTAAAGTGAAGGGAAAATTCGGTTTTTTTCTTACGAGTAATTTTTAGTTTTATTGCATTGTGATCACAGAATGTCATTTACATTATTCCCAAGTTATGGAAATTACTGAGGTTTTCTTTGTAACCTAATATATGTCAACTTTAATAAATGTTCCATGTAGTCTTGGAACAAACTTGTATTCTCTACTATCATGGTAAAGTCTAGTATGTTTGGGGCACATTTCTTTGTACCCTTCACACGTCTCAGAATGGGAATGGCTGTCAGTGTCCTGGAATTGTGTGCTCTCTCCACGTCCCCTGCCTCCCTACAGCCCCTGCTTCATGGAGGTTATGGTGATGGTATGTGGAGCAGACATAACCATAATTATTGTGTCTTCTCTGCAAATTGCAGCCTGTAGCGTTAGACAGTGTCCTACTTTGTTTCATCTCATGTTTTTGTCTGATTCTACCTTGGTGGAAATCAGGATTAAAACCCCCGATTGCTTTTTCTTTGTGTTGGCTTCGTTGCTATACACCATCCCATCATTTTCAGCCTTTGTGAATCACTGTGTTTTAGCTATGACTAATTCATACAGGATAGACCTGGGTGTCATTGTACGAACCAATCTAAAAGTCTTTTCTTGTAATAGGCAGGTTAAAGTCACTCTAATTTATTGATGTGGCTGCTAGGTTTGGTCTCAGCTCTATTATTTCGTGTTATATTTACTGTGTGTATTTCACCATGTGGTCTATTTTCTTTGCCTCTTTAAAAGTTTGTTTTGTTTTTGCATTTCTTTGGGTATTTAGGAAGGTCTATATTTTTGTTTTGGTGATTACTTATATACCAACACTTTTTACTATCCAATTCGGTTTTCAATGTTATCACTTTCTTACCTGCAAGGCAATCAATGAGCTATTCTATGTTTCTCTTCTTTTCCTCCTACTCCAGCTATTACTTTTATTTGTTATTTCTATCTTGTCAGTATATATAACATTTATGTCTATTCCTCCACATTTATCCCTACCTGTGTTTTAGTCTTATACATACAATTAAAAAAAAAAAACACTTAACACTCACTACCAGCACTTTTGCCAGTTGCCCCAATCACGTTTTAACTGGATGAAGCATGTCCCCTTGTCATGTGGCACATATAATGCACCTGACACCCAGAGGGGAACATTTTTAACACCTCCATCCTCATGAGACTGAAAACATTTTCAGTAATTTTCACGTAATAACCAGTAATAATCAGTATTTCCTTGAGTTGATCTGTAATTTTAAAAATAATGAACATCTTAATTTTAAAAGATGAATTTCAGTCCTAAAGATACAATTCACATTCCATAAAATATTTCATGTGTCAACTAAAAATCACACTTATCAAACAAAAATATTGTATCTCACCGTTTGTGCTGTTTTCCTGTTTAAATTTTAAACACAAAATTTCCGGGTGGTCACATAGAATGACAGAATTGAAGAAACTTAAGTTCTGTTTCTTTGTCTTTACAACCACTGTGCTATGTCATTGGTTATTTCTAGTCTACTGTTTAAACAGATGACTAGTGGGCTGGTCCGAAGGTAGTGAGTTATTTCACTTGATTGTTCACAGTCAGTTACAGGTCGAACTCCTTGTTCTACTCTGTCCCCTCTTCTCACTACTGCGCTTGACTAGGCTAAAAAAGAATAATTAAATACATAGATAGATAGACAGAGGAATACAGAGTACCACAGAAGGATACTGTATCTGAAGGGAGTTTGATTCTAGACTGTCATGAACTTACTCTCAAAATACACACCTGTACCTGAGTCTGCGTAAGTCAGGGGCTGACTGTGCAACTGTGAGTTCTCCAATTAGCTGCCATGTAGAATGCAATGTTTGTCCAAGCATAAAGTAATACAAATATGCTAATTTGAAGTTTATACACATCATTACAATGCAACAGTAATAGGAAAAACTTGCTTAGAAATTGGACCAACAAGAGATTTTTTTTTCAGGAAGAGCATGTTTTGACTGATACCGTTGAAAAGTGCTAGGGCACGGTGATAACAAAAAGCAGACTGACTTTTAGTCAGTTTTATCCCTGTTTCTAAATTATCTACAGAGGATGCAACTCCTTATTGCCTGCATGCAGGGCAGACCACTTCCTCCGCCTGCCCCACCCCAACACACCACTAATTCTAGGAGTTTCTTTAAGTATGGCTGGTGGGCACAATATTCTTTCAGTTCTTGCATCACTTAAAGAACTATTGGCTGGATGTAAAATCCTCAGCTCATGTTCTCTTTTCTTGAATTTCTTAAAAGTGTTGCGCCACTGCTGTCTTGCTTTGGATGTCGTTGCCACAAGTCTGATGCCAGCTTGATTTTCCTTCCTTTGTAAATGACTTGGTCTTTCTGCCTGGAGGCCTAGTTGATGTTATCTTTAAAGCTTAATGTTTTTACAGCGTATGTCTTGCATTGATCATTCCCAGAATGACAGCAGACGGTATTTCCATGTAGATTCAGTTCTTATTTTATTTCAGGAAAGTTGTCTTGAATTATAGTTTTAAACTTTAATTCTGTTCCACTGTCACCCTAGTTCTTCAGGGTCTCCAATTATAGGTATGTTGAGTCTTTCCTCAACTGTCACTTTGTTTTTCTTCTTTTCTATCTATTTCTCTTATTTCTAGCCTTCCTGTACTTTCCGTGATGACTACTGTCCCCTTGGGGCACCTTATAATTTGCGACTAATTTCAGAGATTATTTTATACTGTGCTTCATTTTCTTTCCTTAATCAGCTTCCATTTCATATCTCTTGTTTATCCATTTCTAGTCTCATTTCTTGAATTGTTAACTCATGGTATTTTTTTTCACATTCACAATTGCCTGTTAATCATTTTTCATTTGTGTCCCTTTACTTCTTCGCTGTTTTCACATGCCTAAATATTTTGTTACTTATGTTCTATTCTTTTTTTCTTATAGCATCAAAGCATGGATGCTAGGTGTGCTTAAATTTCTATTTATTTTAGTTAGGCTCTCCAAAAGAGGACAACTAGGAGACAATTACTGCAGCAAATCTCTATTTATATCTAAAGCAGATTAGGGGAGTGAAGTGGGGAGGGGGGATTTGTGTGGCTGGTTTAGGAACTTTGTTCTGTCATACCCTCTTCTCTTATTCCTCTAAAGTATCCTTGCTTTAATGGGTGGTAGAGGTTTTCCTCCTCTTCTTCCTCCTCCCCCCTTCTTTGGTCTTTTTCATTCTTATTTGTTGATGTTTTGTTGTTTGACTAAGTTCCTTATCTTCAACTGATTCCTTCTTCCCTTTCACACCAAGCCTCCAGGGAACACCCTCCTCTCCAAGGAATTTTCTTCTCTCAGAAGCAGAACCTCTGATCTCATGCACTTTCCAAGCCCTTCTCTTTTACTCTCTCAAAAGCCAATTCCCTGGGCCAGGTGTGGTGGCTCATGCCTGTAATCCCAGGACTTTGGGAAGCAAATGTGAAAGGATAACTAGAGGCCAGTTCAAGACCAGCCTGGGTGACATATCAAGACTACATCTCTATAAAAAATTTTAAAAATATCAGCCAGGCATGGTGGTGCGCACCTGTAGTAGCAGCTACTCGGGAGGCTGAGGAAGAAGGATCACATGAGCTCAGGAGTTCAAGGCTGCAGTGAGCTGTGATCATACCACTTCCCTGCAGCCTGGGTGACCCTAAGCAAGACCCTGTCACTATTAAAAAAAAAAAAAAGCCAATACTCTGAGTCACTACATTTCAGACCTGTTCTAAGTCTTTTCTCAACGTGAATAGGACCCTCCCTTTCTGAGACTCAACCCCAGTTAACGCCATCCCTGTTCTGAAGCACCAGGCCCCTGCTGCCCTCGCTGACGCACCATCCTGACCGGGCTCTGGCTCTGGCCTCCCGGTCCTAGTGTTAGAGCAGGTCGTCAGTCAGCTATGAGCAAGGGAGGTGGGAACGAAAAAGTTAGTGAACTGGTGCCAACAAACAGCCCTTGAATGAGCAGGACTGCGAAGAAAAGAACCTACAGGAATCTCTCTTTATGCAATCATGACTTTTTAAAAACACTGCAAGCACAGACAGAAAAGAAATCTTGAATAACAACAACTTCTTACCCATCAAAAATAGATTGGAAAAGCACAAGCTTTTTATATACCACAAGCCCTGGGATAGTTAATTGTTGAAGAAAACTGACGTAAAATGAAATGAAAATGGAAGAAGCAATTTACACGGTGACAGTGAAATGGGCTCGGGGATCACTGCACTGGCAGTCCCGGGTGTCAGGTGTGGTCTGAGGGGGATTCTATGTAGATTAGGAGATGTCAAGGCACAACCGCCGGTGACATGATTTGCCCGGTCATTCAAAACACGAGTCTGCTGTGTGTGTGAGCACACGCACGTGTACACGCGTGGCTGTGCGAATGAGACAGGGTGGCACTGAGGTGGGGCTTCCCTCACCAGCTTTCTGTCCTTCCCCTACTTACCTCTCACGCTGGGCTTTGCTTTTTTTTGTTGTTTGTTTTGTTTTTTCATTCAGCAAAAGAAAAAGAATCAGGATGCTCTTGCTCCCCTTCATATTGTATGAAGTTTTCTGAAAGTAGCCTCTCTGACAACTGTTAGAATGCTGTGACATTCGGATGGGTTTTACAGTCACTTTAAAGTGGCAAGATGTAGCCTTGGACTTTATCACACAGAAAAAGTAGAGTATTTCCAAAACTGCCCTTTAAAAATACTAATAGGAATAATAAAAATAAATTACTATTATTTTAATTGTAATAATGATATCATATAATTTCTATTATGTTAATTACAATATGTTATATGATGTAAGATATTACATAAATAATAGATTTATATTAAAATACTTGCATATAGAATATATAGCTATAAATAATAAAATAATAATCCGAGGAATCATAAACTATGTGTCTCTATGTATTCCTTTCAAAACCACCGGCATGTGCATCTGCAGATATTTTGCACCAGGCTGTGTAGTGTGAACTGTGCTATTTGGGTTTTGCAGCATAATGCAGGAAGGGTTTAATATTGTTCTGGCACATGAAGGAAAACACGAGAACAGACAAGAGGCAAAGCTGTCCAGTCTGAAAATCATATTTCGTCTTGAACAAGCAGTGAAGGGTCTAGGGCGCTTCTGGAACTCATGAATTCACAGAGCCGGCAGGCAGTTAGCAGGCCCTGCACATCCGGCCCCACTTGGGAGAAGCTGGCATTTCCTCAGCAGACGCAACACCTCAGACAGGCTTCGTGAGGAAGCACTTCGCTCTCTCTGATTCTGGCTTTGACACCTAAGTGGGAACATTCCAGGAACTACAAAATGATTCAGAACCGAGTCTGCTTCTCAGCCCCCACATAGAATTTTGTAAGCTTTTGGCCCCTTCAACCCTTGGTCTCTTCACCAGTCACATGCGCAAAGCATGTCACCAGGCAAGGAGCATCCTAGATGTCACCTCTGTTCTCTGGATGCCTCACCCAACCCTTTTCTTCAGAGCCAAGGGGGCAGGAAGCTGATGATTCCCACCTGACATGGTGGAATGCCTGCTGATTTCTGAGGGAGAGGTTTCCAAACACTCTGTTTCTCTTTCTCTCTACACTGAGAGCCCAAGATATTTCATTTTTATTTGAAACAAAAGGTTAAAATTGCTTTACCACCTGAAAACCTACTGCACTGAACCTACTTCTCTCCTAATCCAACGTGATGGGTCAGGACTGGCTTGGTATAGTCAGAACCACGCAAGGCCCAGCATGGGGCCATCCAAGATCCAGTCTGGTCTCATCAGTGCCAACCAGGACACGGGCAGATTCAATATGAACACCACAGCTCTTCAAATGATCTTCCAGAAAATTATACTGGGGCCAAGCACACAAACCTCCCAAGTTTGCCCCTAGTCTGACATGACTGTGTCTTTATACCAAGGAGAAGTCTGGACTCAGACATGCATACAGGGAGGGCGCCACGTGAAGATCAAGGCCAGTAAACCACCAGGAGTGGGGGAGAGGGACTCAGCTGCAGCCAACCCAGGGCACAGGTAACAAGCAAAGCCACAAGGCAGGATTTGGGAGATGGCAGTATTGTCAGTGGCTTTTAAATCTCCCTAAATGCCTACATAAAAGCAGTACAGCAACTATACATTAAAACCCAAAACACACGGACATTTGCAACAAAACTAGATGGCAATGTTTCCCCACAAACACAAAAATACAAGCAAGGTAAGAACTATGAACAGCCTCAAGACCTGTGTGGTCCTAAACTCTGAAGAAGAAACCAGGGGATGCAGCGGGGTGCCTAGGAAACCCGAGAACAGGAGAGCCCCCAAATAACGAACAGATACTCCCAGGGAAGCCTGGCAAGGCAACAGACGAGAGAAACCGGGAAGGGTTTTGCCTACAGCAATGGTGGCTAGAGCGTCTCTGTGAGCACCACGGCGGTGCGGACTCTCGGGAGGGAACGCAGGGCTCCCCTCCTACTCAGGACCACAACGAGGAAAAATCACCAGCGGTGGCATCAAAATTAAACACGACAGAGACCACCATCAGAGAAGGTCCCCATGAAGGGACTTAGGGATTAGGACATTTCAGGAATTCACACTTGTCTGTTAACACTACATATAAGTAACAGAAGAGAAAGCTCTATGAATGTAGAAAAACTGTCCTGAACCATGTCTCCTAAAAGTTTAGGAACGCTCAATTCATATGAAAAAGAGCAAAAGAAAAACACCAAGATCAAATACCATATAAGACCATTATAAGAAAAGGGAGAATGATGAGCAAAATAATATCCCCCTAAACAATGAAAGAATGCCAAAAATATATGCCCACAGAGCAGATCAAAACTGTAACTTTTATTCTGAATTGAATTAAGAGAAGTTAAGAAAAGACATGGAAGAAAAGCATGAATCAAAATCGGAAATATTCAGAAATTAGATGATAGAACTCAGGACAGAATTATAAAGGTTTTCATTACTGATGGAAACAATAATTTTAGGAATTAAGACTAAACTAGAAGGAATACAAGAACAAAAAAACAGATCATTCCATTAAAAAAATAGAAGATGAAAAGGAGGAAAGTGTCAAAAGCCAAAAATAAAGAGGTAAAAAAGAATTCTAGGCCGGGTACGGTGGCTCACACCTGTAATCTTAGCACTTTGGGAGGCTGAGGCAGGAGGATCACTTGTGCCCAGGAGTTCGAGGTTTCAGAGAGCTATGATGACACGACTGTACTCTACCCAGGCAACAGAGCAAGACCCTGTCTCAAAAAAAAAAAAAAAAAAAAAAGGATTCTAGAGAAAGCAGCAACTATTGAAGGTGAACAGAGCAAAGAAGATCCTGCACATAGAAATAGGAGTTCCACTATGGAGAATAGTATAGAGGTTTCTCAAAAAACTACAAAAGACCACCATATGATCCAGCAATCCCACTACTGGGTATGTATCCAAAGGAAAGGAAATCAGTATATCAAAGAGACATCTGCACTCCTGTGTTTGTAACAGCAGTATTCACAATAGCCAAGATACAGCATCAACCCAAGTGTCCAACAAAAGATGAACGGATAAATGAAATGTGGTACATATGCACAATAGCATACTATGCAGCCATGAGAAAGAATGAAATCCTGTCCTTCACAGCACCATGGGTATCTGAAGGACATTATGTCAAGTGAAACAAGCCAGGAACAGAAAGTTAAAACACTACAGGTTCTCACTCATATGCAGAAGCTTAAAAAGTGGATCTCACACAAGTAAAAGGAAGAAGAGAGGATACCAGAGGCTGGGAAAGGTGGGGCAGGGATAGGGTGAGATTTGTTAAAGAATACAAAATTACAGCTAGATAGAAGGACTAACTTCCTGCATTCTATACCACTGTAGGATGACTATAGTGAACATCAGTATATTATGTATTTTCAAACAGGTAGAAGAGAGGATACTAAATGTTCCCAATATAAAGAAATGATAGATTGAGATGAGGGGTATGCTAATTACCCTGATCATATCACTATCCATTGTATGTATTGCAACATCACTGTGTACCCCATGAATATGTACAATTATTGTGTCAATTACAATAAATGAGTGAAAAATTTTGGAAAATATATGCATAAAAAACAAAAAAGAAGAAAACCAAAGTAATGGAAAAGAAAAAAAATACTAAAAACTTTTTTTTTTTTTGAGACAGAGTCTTGCTCTGTTGCCCTGGGTAAAATGCAGTAGCATCATCGTAACTCACTGTGACCTCAAACTCCTGGGCTCAAGCAATCCTCCTGCCTTAACCTCCCGAATGGCTGGGACTACAGGCATGTGCCACCACACCCAGCTAATTTTTCTATGTTTAACAGAGATGGGGTCTTGCTCTTGCTCAGGCTGGTCTCAAACTCCTGAGTTCAAGCGATCCTCCCGCCTTGACCTCCCAGCGTGCTAGAATTACAGATATGAGCCACCACAGCCAGTCCTAAAAACTTTAATTCAAGAAACTTTCTTACATGAAAAAAGTTTTGAAATTACATATTGAAAGAGCCCACCATGTACCCAAGAATATTGACTCAGAATGACCAACATTAAGACACATTCTAGTAAAATTACTACACTTAAAAAAAAAGTAAAAATATCCATTGAGCATCTAGAAATAAGATATAAAAGAAAGAAAATTAGATTATCATAAGACTTTTTGACAGCAATGATTACTTGCAGAAGGAAATGGTGTAGCATATTTGAGATACTAAAGGATTTACTACCCAGCAAAACTTCCAGGGATTAAGGGCAAGAGACAACTTTCTTCATGTCCACAGAAAGTTGCCTTATCTTTACATCATCTTCCCGCTCTATGTATCTGTGTTTAAATTTCCTCTTCTTATAAGTACACCAGTCACACTGGATTAGGGCCCACACTAAAGACCTCATTTTACCTTGATTACCTCTGTAAAGACCATTTCTCCAAATAAAGTCACATTCTGAGATACTGGGGGAAGGACTTCAACATATGAATTTAGGGGGACACAATTCAACCCAAAATAGTGGCACTGAGCATCAGAAGCTGCTGAAGTCACAGAAAGGCAGATGAACAGACATTATGTGCTTCCTCTAATCTTGCCAAAGGGATAGAACCTATGTCTGGCAAAAGTCCTGGATCCAGCTGCCAATGTGCAGGAGAGAAAGGGACAAAGGGACATGTTGAACTTCATCACAAGTGCATTCATCCAAAATAAGACTGTGGGACATTCTACAGGTCAAATATCTCAGTCTTCAACCGATGTATTGTAAGGAAAAGACAGGGGTAGACAGTGTGGAAGTTCCTCAAAAAATTAAAATAGAATTACCAGATTATTCAGTAATTCCACTTCTGGGTATATACCCAAAAGAATTGAAAGCAGGGTCTCAAAGAGATATTTGTAAACCCACGTTCATAGCAACATTACTCACAGTACCCAAAAGGTGGAAGCAATCCAAGTATCCACCAACAGATAAATGGGTAAACAAAATGTGGTGTATACATATGGTGGAATATTATTCTGCCTTAAAACGGAAGGAAATTCTGACACATGCTACAACATTATGAGAATATTATGCTAAATGAAAGAAACTAGTCACACATACAAAAAAATACTTTATGATTTCACTTATATGAGGTACCTACAGAGTCAAATTCATGAAGATGGAAAGTAGAATGGTGGTTGACAAGGGCTGTGGGAAGAGGGGTGTGGGAAGCCATTGTTTAGGGGGTACAGAGTTTCAGTTTGGGGAAGACGAAAAAGTTCTGGAGATGAATAGTGGTGATGGTTGCACAACCATGTGAATATATTTCATGTCACTGAACTGTACACTTAAAAATGGTTAAGATGGTAAATTTATATGTACCTTTTACCACAATTAAAAATAAAAAAATAAGAATACATTTTTAAAAAGTAAAGAAAGGGATAGAGAGAGAGGAATCCACAGTTTATAAAAGACTTGAAAAGACATATCAACTTCCAGTTCCAAAACAAGATGGTATAGACGACTTTTCCCTCTCTTTCCCTCAATGATATGCAAAAATTCAGACTTAAAAATTTATTACATGTTCTAAAATAAGATTGTGATGATGATTCAAAAGTCTGTGAATATACTAAAAACCACTGAATTATACACTTTAAGAGGGTGAATTATATGGTATGTGAATTATGTCTCAATAAGGCTGTTACCAAATAAAAATAGAAATGAAAGAGAAATAAAGACATTCTCAGAAAAATAGAAAATAAGAAGATTTATTATGAGCAGACCTACCTTTAAAGAATGATCAAAAGAAGCTCTTCAAATATAAAGAAAATAACAGAGGAACACTAGGACTATCCTTCACCTCATGAGTTTCTTCAATCATATTTTAAGGTTGAAGCAAAAGTTCAAAGCAACAGTAATCAAAACAGTGTGGGACTGGCAAAGGACAGACATATAGATCAATGGAACAGAACAGAGAATCCAGAAAAAACGACCCATTCAAATAAGGCTAACTGATTTTTGACAAAGGCGCAAAAGTAATTCAATGGAGGAGGGACAGCCTTCTCAATGAATGGTGCTGGAGTATTTGTACATACATAAGTTAAAAAGAAAAAAAGAAAAAAAAAAGGAAATTTGACCTAAACCTCATACCCTATGCAAAAATTAACTCAAAATGAATTGAGGACTTAAATCTAAAACATAAAATTTTTAAACTTCTAGAAAAAAAAAATCATAGGAAAGGATATTGAGACCTAGGATTAGGCAAAGAATTCTTAGATATAACACCAAATACAGAATCCATAAAAGGGAAAATTGATAAAAATTGTACCTCATTAACATTAAAAAACTTTTGCTCTGCCAAAGGTCAAGATAATGAAAAGAAAAATTATAGTCTATGAGAACACATTTGCAAATCACACGTCTAACAAAGTATTTGAATCTAGACTATATGAAGAACCCTCAAAACTCAACAACAGTAAAAAAAACCAAACACTCTAATTAGAAAATAAGCAAAAATTATGAACAGACATTTCACCCCAGAGGATGTACAGATGGCGAATAATCACCTGAAAAGACTCCCAGCATTATTAACCATTAGGAAAATGCGAAGTAAAACCACAATGAGTTATCACTACACACCTATGAGAATAGCTAAAATAAAAACATGACAACACCAAATCTTAGCAAGGATATGGAGAATCTGGACCACTCATAATTGCTAGAGGGAATATAAAATGGTATGGCCATTCTAGAAAATAGTTTGGTAGTTCCTTTAAAACTAAAAATAGATTTACCATATAATCCCACAATGGCAGATAATTGATCTCAGAGGAATAAAAACTTATTTTCACACAGTAACTTGTACATGAATGTTCTTAATAGCTTTAGTCATAATAACCCCAAATTGGAAACTATGCAAATGTCCTTCAACAGGTAAACAGTTAAACCAACTACAGTATATCCCTACCACTGAATACTACTCAGCAATAAAAATGAATGAACTATTGGCAACATGCAACAACTTGAGTGAACCTCAGGGAAATTATGCTGAGTGATAAAAGGCAATCTCAAAAGGATACATACTGCAAGATTTCATTTATATAAGATTCATGCTCAAACACAGATAAGGAGCACAGCGTTTACCAGAGGTTAGGGAGGATGGAAGAGTGGATGTACACGTAGCTAAAAGGGGTAGGGGGATGGAGTCCTTTGGTTACGGTTCAGTCAAATAGCTTGAATGTGGCGATGGTTACATGAGCTACACATTCAGCTGTGCAGGACTATTAATACATACACACATGCAAATTAGTGTGTGTATAACTGGTGAAATCTGAATAAGTTCGGTTGACTTGGCCAATATCAATTTCCTGGTTTTAGCACTGTCCTGTAGTTTACACAGGATGTTAACACTGAAGCAGGCTGGGTGAATGGTGTATGGGACCTCCGTGAGCATTTCTTTTCACTTTCTGTGGATAATAAGTTAAAAAAACAAACAAAAAAAAAATACATCAAGTCACACCACAAATATGATGTTGGTAAGGACAATGCTTCCTTCAGATTTATATTCTAAAACAAGCCTATCTTCTGGGTTACGTTGTCAATGACACCACTGTCACAGTTAGTCCCAGTGAAGCAGACTGTGGCCGGTTTCTCATGCCTTTATGCTGGTGACAGAAGTTAGAGCTGAGTTCGGATCCTGGCTCTGGCACCTGTAGCCATGTGGCCTGGAGCATGTGTCAGGAAAGTTCTCACCAATCCTCCACTTCGCATCTGTCAGAAGGGGTGGGAGGACTAAATGACATCTTGCAGGCGAGGCCCTCAGCGATGTGCCAAGCACAGGGGAAGGCCCCTCACCTGCTGAGAATCTTAAATGCATCCCCTGCCAGGCCTGGGCTGCACGACTTACCTTCAATTCCTATAGCACCCAAATAACAGCAGCATCTCGGACAAAGGGCATCCCTCCTCCCCAGCTCTAAAAGGACCTACAAATTGAAACTACCGTATCACCACATCAGGCAGAGTCAGACCAAACAAAAAACAGAATTAGAAAAACGTTCTTTAAAATATGAACCTGATAACCAACTAGAAAACTCACACCTATCCTTATTTACTGATGGCTTTGAGTCTGGTCTTCTCTGCCACAACATCCTGCCAACTCCTCGATTCACCTGCCACCCATCCAATGCTCCATCCAGAGTTTTCAGCCCCAGATAGTCACAAAGACCTCCGGGGCAGCTTTCAAAACATGCTGATATCTGCATGTAAAGACCCTGTGTTGTCCAGGAAGTGTTTAGAGCACCAATTTAAAGAAGACTCTATAATCACTAGTCTAACATGGCAGACTGCATGTCATAACCTCTAGGACGACCTAACAGAACAATAAAGGAACACATACCTAACAAGCTAGTGGGGGAGGGATGGAAAAACAAACCTACTTTATTTTAAAAAGGCAAGAAAGCTATCAAAGATGAGAAGGAGCATGTCAAAAGGACATAGGGGGGCCAGGCGTGGTGGCTCACGCTTGTAATCCCAGCACTTTGGGAGGCCAAGGTGGGAGGATCGTTTGAGGCCAGGAGTTTGAAACCAGGCGGGGCAACATAGAAAGACCCCATCTATTAAAAAAGTAGAAAAACTAGCCAGGCATGTGGTGTGTGTCTATAGTCTCAGCCACTCAGGAGGCTGAGGCAAGAGGATCACTTGAGTCCAGGAGTTTGTGGTTGCAGTGAGCTATGATGATGCCACTGCACTCTAGCCTGGGAAACACAGCAAGACCCTGTCTCAACAACAACAACAACAAAAAAGGTCTTAGGGGCCAAGATGAAGATACTCCCACTGGCCAAAGGTAGAACAATTCAACTTCAAGAAGGATAATGATTGCCATGGTTTGAAACCTATCAAATATGCTCAAGCCCATGAGTTGAGAATGACAATTTTAAAATAAACAAAAACAAAGCACAAATTGGTCACCCTTGGAAGGTCTTGGGAAACAAATTCATCATCCTCACAACCGGGAAATGAAGTGAAAGAATCACATGCTCACCCTGCCTCTTCTCTACGAACTGTCCCACTGGGGTGATCACATAATGGATGTGGGGAGGTATCTCTTTATAGAAGCATTCCAGCTGAGAACTGAAAAAGAAATGATAGAATTGGAATATCACTTCATTAAAAAATATGTTTAAAAAAAATACTGACTTCCAGGACCTGTAACCCAGACCAGTTAAATCCGAATCCCCAGGAATAGGGCCCAGGCCTCTGTGCTTTCAAAACACCCTCCACGTGGCTAGAACGTGCAACCAGAGTGGAGAATTGCTGGGTGTCCCTTCAATTTCCTAATGGTTTCACCTGCAACAAGCTCTCCTTCCACCTCTCTTATCACCCGCCCTCCAGCTCCTTACCAAAAGACACTCGGTGATTCACATCCAGCTCAGAGCCCACTTCCTCCAAGAAGACTCCCTTGATTTTCCACAGAGCTGAACTAAGTGGCTTTCCCAGCTTTACAGAGATATACCTTAGGTACCATACAATTCCCCTGTCGTCAGTGAGGATGATGTTTAGTGAACGTATCAGTTGCCTGGGCATCAGCACAATGTGCTTTTAGAGCCCTCATCACCCCTAAGCCTCCCTCATGTCTGTCTGCAGCCAATTCCCGCTTACATCCCCAGACCCGGGCAACCACTCATTTGCTTCCTGTCCCTATAATTAGGCCTTTTCTAGAAACATCCTATAAATGGAATTGTACAACATGTAGTCTTTCGTGTCTGGCTTCTTTCGCTCAGCATAATGTTTTTGAGTGAACTAGGTATTTTTAAATGTACATGGGGCTTTGGTATTTAAAGGAATCCTGGATGAATCCATCCGTAAGCAAATGAATCATTTCCCAGTGTGATTCATGCTCTCCCCGCTTCTTTATTGTGTAAGAATGATGTTTGCATCCTGGTTCCTATGGGCCCGGCTGGCTCCCAGGGGTGGTCTGAATCCTGGTCCACGTGATAGGTTTGGCTTGAGTAGGGCAGAGCTGCCCGGGCCATGGTTCTCCCTCCAACTTTGTCCCTTTACACGACAAACCCATCCAGTGCCTGGTTCCCGAAGGGTGAGCCTTAGAGGGTCTGAGGATCCATCTGCATGCTCAGCACTGCTGGAAGACCACCTGCACGCTGTGTTCCAACAAGGATGTCTAAGGTATACAGATGTCGCATGACTATGAAAATTCACAATGCTCTCATGGAAACTTGTCTTCATGAGTTTTTCTAGCTCCCATAGGAAGTAAGCTTCACGCAGGCAGGTGCTTCCTCTACCTCTCCGCCATACGCACCGTGCTCCCCACACATCAGAGGCAGTCCATGAAGACTGCTTAACAATGCTGAAGCTAAACATGGTACGCAGGCACTATATTAGTCTGCTAGAGCTGCCACAACAAAGTACCACAGGCTGAGTGGCTTAAACAACAGAAATTTATTTTCTCGCAGCTCTGGATGTTGGAAGTCCAAGATTAAGATACCGCCAGGGTCGGTTTCTCCTTGACTTGTATATGGCTGTCATCTCCCTGTGTATTTACACGGTCGTCCTTCTGTGTACTGTGCATATCTGTGTCCAAATCTCTTCTTAGTAGGACATCAGTCAGATTGGATTAGGTCAGTCACTTTAATGACCTCAGTTTAACTCAATTACCCCTGTGAAGACCTATCTCCAAATACAGTCACACTCTGAGGTACTGGAGTTTAAGACTTCAACATATGAATTTGGGAGGAGCATAGCTCAGCCCACAACAGGGACTGAAGATACAATGCTCTCTTCTTTTTTGTATATTTTAAAAGTTCTATAGTGGAAAAGTAAACTTAAGATGAAAAAGATTTCCTTAATGAATAGTTTATTGAACAACCAAAGCAGTACAATAATAAAACTAAGTGGTGAAAGTCTTAGAAATTTTCTGATCTTAAAAAGTCATTTCTGCACTCAAAAAAAATGTTGGGAATAACTACTAAAAACAATGTCCCTCCTGCTTTGGAAGTATAATGAGGTCCACAGAGTCTGGACTTGTCTATGGAAATCTAAACAGGCTCTGGATTTGATGAGCGCTGGACAACACAGAGGCCATCACATCCAAGCGGAGCTGCAGGGTTCATGAGTTCTCATCAGCTTCAGCCCCAGGGGGCAGGCCAAGAGCAAGCACAAGTCAGAGCAATGTGCCGCTGGCCAGGGAAACCAGTAACATCTGATAATTAACTCTTCAGCAACAGACTTACCTTTAGAAAAATGCAGCTCATTAGCCAAGTCTCAAAACTCTGAGGTATTAATAAGTGCATGCAATTATCCCCAAATGCTACATTTTCATCTTAACCTATATTTGCACTTAAAACACTTTTCAGGTTCCTCCTGGATCAGTCAGAATAGGCTAGGCTGTGCTGTGGTAACGAACAACTCCTAAGTCACAGCACCTCAGCCCAGGAATATCTTCTATTTTGTTCACTCAAAATCTACTGTGAGTCAAAAGCAAAGAACAGCCACTTTGATATTATGGCCCCTCCTCCTCAGCATGTGCTTCCAGGATCATGTGACTGGGGAAGGGACGGCAGCATTAGTCTCCCAAAGCTTCTCCCTATAGGTCACTTTTGCTCACATCTCATTGGCCGAAGCAAGTCACATGGTTGTATCTAAGTTTGAGGAAGTAGGGAAGCACAATCCTCTCTTGCGTCCAGAAGGGAGAGCATCAAAAATACCAGGTGGCAGCACAAATGTCAGCCACTTCTGCAAAAATGCCACAGCAAGGGACATGTCCTTCAAATGTTCCCCCACCTATCTCAGCTCCTCCGACTTCAACTCCGTAGCAGCAGGACATAGTCAGGGCAAATGCAGTGGGCTTGGTTCAGCACAGGCCACACATAAAACCAGACGGAGCTCCCTCCCAGCTCAGGGACAGCATCCCGAACACATTGTGTTCCCACAGAAACCACCAAAGCAGCATGTAGGAGGCCTGTTCTGCAGGTGCAGTGTCCCCACCACAAATCTGATCCACAGTGAGTGGCACAGCCCTTTATCCTCTTAAATAGCCCTTCCCGCATGCCTCCTCCATCACAGGACTCCTGCTACCCGGCCACAGTGCTCACACACAGGAGAAGATGCCCCACGCCACGGAGCATCTGTGGAGTGCCAATCAAAGCCACAGTGAGATGCTGCCTCACTCCGACTAGGAGAGCCACTACCAAAAAACCAGAAAATAATGAGGATTGGTGAGGACATGGAGAAATTGGAACCCTCATACACTGTGGGTAGGAAGGGGAAATGGTGCAGCCCCTGTGGAAAATGGCATGGTGCTTCCTCAAATAATTAAAAATGGAATTACCACATGATCCAGCAATTCCACTTCTGAGTGGAATTATATATAAAGGAATTGAAATCAGGGACTCACAGAGATATTTGTATTTGCATGTTCATAGCAGTATTATTCATAGTAGCCAAACGGAGGAAACAACCCAAGTGTTCATTGACAGATCAATGGATAAGCAAAATATGCTATATTCATACAGTGGAATATTATTCAGCCTTTAAAAAGGAGATTCTGACACACGCTACAGCATGCATGAGCCTTGAGGACATTATGCTAAGTGAAACAAGCCAGTCACAAAAATACAAATACTGTGTGATTCCATTCATACCAGGTACCTAGAGTAGTCAAGATCATAGAGACAAAAAAGTAGAATGTGGATGCCAGGGGTTATTGTGGGGAGAAATGGGAGTTACTGTTTACTACACAGAGTCTCAGCTGTACAAGATGAAAAAGTTTTGGAGACAGATGGTGGTGATGGTACAACAATATGAATGTACTGAATGCTACTCAATTGTGCACTTGAAATTGTTCAGATGTTAAATTTCATGTTATGTGTATTTTATACAATTTTTAACCAAAAAAAAGTTTATAGTGGCTCCCATGATCCACTGGATAAAATCCAAATATCTAAAATTGTGACTTAAAGCCTTCCAAAACCTGTCCATCGCCTGCCTCCATTCAGACACTAGATGTCCACTGACCACACCCAGACTTCTCCTGCCTCCACAGCTTTCTGCGCGCAGTTCCTCCTGCTTGGGACACTCTCCCCACCTGTTCTCCCTTCTTGCATCTAAATCCAGCGTGGGTGCCTACAGCACTCCCACTTTGTAAAACACCATCATGTACGGCTGCATACACCACCCCCTGCCTAACCACTAGAGAGCAAGTCCCCAGAAGCAGGGAGGGCTCTGGCCTGTCTTTCTGTTCTCATAGCACCTAGCATGGCCCTGCATGTGGTGACCAAACCATACTAACTCTTTGCTGCTAAAGATGACCAACTTCATGATGAAAACTATAAACCAAAGACCCAAATCCCCCCAGTCTCCCAACCAGAGCTGCATACAAACCTCCGGTCTTGTTAATATGTTGGTTCTGAGTCAGCAGAGCCGGGGTGGGGCCTGAGACTCTGCATTTCTCACAGCTCCTCCATGGTTACTGAGCTACTGTCCAAGCCCATGCTTGGAGTAGCAAGTAGCCAGAAGACAGCACCAACACCTCCGCTCAAGCACCAGGTTCTGTCCCAAACATGCCTCGTGGCATGGAACTGTGACCCCTGCCCAATACCACAACTCTGCCCTCAGGGAGCCCACGAGGGCCCAGCAAGCCTCCCTAGGCACCTGGGTAGTGCTCTGGGGAACACCTTTTCTAATTCAAATCACTCACGTGCTCCTGTAGATGGAACCAGCTTTTTTATTTAACTTCATTGTCATCTACAGTTAAATCAGTGACTATAAACAAGCTTCTTAGACCCTCTTAACTACCCAGAAGAAATCCACAAAAGATGCATTTCCCTGAATAGAGCAGGTGGGCAGCTATAATAAAATTTCTTTAATAGAGCTGATGTTCCTCCTGGGGTAATTTAAATAAGCCACGATGGTGCAATCATTAAAATTAATTATAAGAGCCTAAAAAAGCCACAGGATGGGAATAAGCCAGGATTCCAGTCCTGGCTCTCCCGTGAATTCACAGGCATAACCTTAGCTAGGCCCTTAAGCTCTCTACCGTTCAGGTTTTTCATCTGTAATATGAGTATGGTGGAGAAAGCCAAGGCTTACACATTCTAGGGACCCACAGGCAGGTCAGGAAGTGAATTTATTGGGTGGCACCAGAATTTTAAAAACAAAATAGAAGACTATACAGGACGCATCACCTCTAATGAGTGTAAGAAGTTGTTTCCTGAAACTTCTGTTTGAGATCTATAATGATGTTTGTCCTAGGTGGTTAAGTAAAATGTATTTTCTACTGCGGTTGAAAATCAAAATATCCGAAAAACATCTACATTTCTAGGTTCTGTTCAGTGCAACACATACCCACAGCTGAGCACAGTGTCGGAAAGGCCCAGGGACTGAGTTAGCCATGGGCGGCAGGGGTGGGCTGCTGTGCCTCTGGCCGGCTCTGTGGGGAGGAGACCAAGCCTGCCAGTCAGTGTCCACACGCATGCCACCCTCATGGCCAGAGCGAGGGCCCCTTCCCGGCTGGAAATCCACAAAGGCCAAGCAACCAAGTCTAAGAAAGGTCCCAGGGTTCTGAGGACGTAGGGGCAGACTATACTCCAGGTATGGCTGGGACTAAGGTGAAGCGAGTGAGGGATCCAGGGTGCAAAAATTTAAGGAAGCCCTCACCCTCTGAGTGTAGCCTGTGCACTTGCACCGGCCTGCCAGCGAGCACCCCCTTAGAGCACGTGCAGGGCCCTGGGAAATGAGATCCCTGAGCTTCCCAGACTTCCCCTCTGGAAGTGGCGCAGACAGCATCACTCAGTGAGCCACAGAGTTAATGCAGACGTCCTTGTGCATGGCATCCAGGTTACTAGTGCAGGGATGTGGGTCAGTACCAAAGCCTACAAGAAGTTTCTCGGAGAAGGGAACATGTGAACCAACACAAGTAAGGTGATCAATTTAGCCAGGCAGGTTTTTGCAGAATAGAGTTTTAGGAAATAAAGTCAGAGATGAAAGAGTTGAGCAGGGGCCTCTAGCTTTTACTCTGAGTGGGATGAGGGCACCGGAGGGTTCTGGACCAAGGAAGAACCTTGTTTAAGTTCTTATACAGCAAACCAGCTCCTGAGCAGACACAGACCCAGGTGGGAAGGTGTGGGGTCCAAACAGGACCCTGTCAGGAGGCTGGGACAACAATCCAGGGGGCAAACAGGCTCACATGGTGGCAGTGCAGGTGGTGACCAAGGGCAGGATCCTGGAACAGATTAGACGTAGGACTGGAGAGAGACTAGGCATCTGGAAGGATGCAGCTGTCATTTACTGAGATGGGGAGATCAGGCTTGGGAGGGACAGTTGGGGACAGCGTGGCGCCTTTTACGTTGGGATGTCCATCAGGCCTCCAAAGGAAGATGCCGTGTGGGCAATTAGATATACAAACCAGGAGTTCAGGAGAGGAGTCAGCGCTAAGGTGTAAATGTGGGGTTCTTCAGCATAAAGATGGTATGGTGAGTGCGGATTGCACAGAGAGGAAGTGCATGGCTTGACCCCAGGGACACGCCAACACTGAGAGGTCAGTAAGGGGACTTCGCAAAGTTCAGTGAAGCAGGAAGAAAACCCCAGGCACAGGGCACCCTGGAAGCCAAGGGAAGAAAGCATTTCCTGGGGGTGGGAGAGGAAACTGTGCCAAATGCTGCCGGCTGGGCAAGTGAGAAGAGGACTAAGAACTGAGTGCTGGTCTGGAGCCTTGGAGGTCTCAGTGACCTTCATGGGAACAGTTCTGGTGTTAAGAGCATCGGCAGAGGTGTCAGGAAAAGGGGCAAAGGTCCAACTGAAATGGGTGTAAGAGAGCAATGGAGAAAGCCTGTGTAGACAACTCTTTCCAGAAGTTCTGCAACAAAACAAAGCACAAAAATAGGACAGTAGCAGGAGGCAGAAGTAGGAGCAAGAGACTTTTTTCTCTTTTCTAACATGGGAGAGGAAAGCAGCTGTTCGAATGTGCAGGCAATGGTCCAAGAGGCAGCAGGAAATGGCGCTGTAGGGCAGAGTGAAGACGAGGGGTGGCATCTGGTGCTAAAGTAAGGAGGGGGTGACTTTTGAGCCAGATCTGCGTTATTTCCAGTCTCGGGAGGAGAGGAGACGGCACAGACACCAGTGGGGAGTGATGTGAGGGTGAGAGTCTGAACCAACCATATGGGTCCTCATTTCACCAAACTTCTGGAACCTGCCAAGCCCAGATGGAGCGTGGGATCCCAGGCTAAGGGAGACATGAAGACCTCCAGGCCCCAAGGGAACAGCAGAGTCATGAAGTGACCAAGAAGACCGATGTGTTCTTCCCTTCCCTGATGAATCTGAACATTTGTATCATACAAAGAGCATGGACTCAGGCTCTGAAGATACAAACATTAGCCCATTTTTATCAGCTGCTCGAAGTTGGCAAAAATCACATCATTGCTGTAACTTATCAGTTTCTCTATCTGTGCAATGGAGACAGTGATTCTTGCTTTCCTCAGGATTGCCAGGAAAATAAAAGTTCTCAGTTAATGAAGATTCAAGTTGCAGGAACACAGTGAAATATCACTTTTATTGAGTTTGACAACATGTAAAATGAGATATATCATCTAGGTATATATACAGGGTAAAAATATAAAAGCATGCCTCCAAAAAAAATAAATAGTCTTCAATTTACTGGGTTTCACAGGGGTGATTGGGGAGGCATATTCATGGAGGGTTGAATTCTATTTGTACGTGTCTATTTTCTTAAACCAGGTGGTAGCTACCCAGATGTTTCTCTTATTATGCTCTGTATTTTTTGTATACCTGGAAAATATTCTTTCAGCCTTCCAAGTGGTTTTGTTGTTCGTGTTTATGCAGTTGTCCAAGTTTTCCTTCCTACTATGGAACACGTGGACATGATTATCTTGTGTGACCAGGAAGACGGGCCCAGAGCTTGGCTATCAGGTGGGGCCATGCATTCCAAAAAGCAAGGGGAGATACGTATGCACACACACAGTAGTAGGCACACACATATTCCCTAGCTCTGCTACACAGAGGGCCTGGAAGAAGCAGTGGCACCTCAGTAGCAACGAGCACTGTAACACCCAGACCTTGGTTTCTAAATACCATTCTCCAATTAAAAGAAGCAGGAATCCTTGGAGAAATGGCTAATGCCAGGACTGGGGTAGGAAAAATTTGAGATGTTCCTGGAGCATCTTGTGCCAGAAAGTGAGGAGGTACAGTCGTCCCTCAGTATCCTTAAGGGACTGGTTCCAGGACCTCCTGCAGATTCCTAAATCTATGGACGCTCAAGTCCCTGATATAAAATAGTGTAGCATTTGCTTGTAATTGGTACATATCCTACTGTATGCTTTAAATCCTCTCTAGGTTATGCATAATACCACTACAGTGGAAATGTGATTTAAATAGTTGTTGTATCAATATTGTTTAGGGAATGACAATAAGGGGAAAAAGTCTGTTCAGTAGAGATACAACCATCCATTTTTTTCCCAATATTTTCAACCTGAGATTCGTTGAATCCATAGGTGCAGAACCCATGGATACGAGGGCCAACTGTATTCAAAAAACAAAAAGGTAGCGATTTGTCAAGGGGACACAGGAAGCAATCTGAAAGAACTCCCCATGGTCAAAGGTAATAATTTGAGCAAGAAAATAAATAACATAGTGCTGGATTATATAGCAAAGTATAAAATAAATACCTGTGAGTCCATATTGATATAAATAAATGTTAGGATAAGTAAATAAGTAAATGGGGAAGAACAGACAAGTCTCTCATAGAGAAAAATTCCAAACAATTTATATAGCTACTCCCCCATTAAGGAAGTGGAACATAACTCCCCACTCCTTAAGTGTGGGCTATGAATACTGACTTCCTTCTAAAGAGTACTAGGGAAAGGGGGGCTGATTTTCCATCAGCCAGGTGCTCAATGTCAGCATCAATAGGGATAAATCATGTTGATATGTTATATTGATATGATGTGTTGAAAATGGCACTTCACCTCTGTGGTTTTCCTCCCAAAATGCCATAACCCCAATCTAACCATGAAGAAAACATTAGATAAATCCAAATTGAGGGCCATTCTACAAAATACCAGACCAGTACTCCTGAGAATTATAAATGTCATTAAAAACAAGGAATTTTAGTCCGGGAGTGGTGGATCATACCTATAATCCTAGCACTTTGGGAACTTTAGGCGGGAAGATTGCTTGAGGTCAGGAGATCAAGATCAGCCTGAGCAAGAGTGAGACCCAGTCTCTACAAAAAATAGAAAAATTAACCAGCCATGGTGACACACACCTGTAGTCCCAGCTACTCAGGAGCATTGCTTGAGACCAGGAATTTGAGGTTGCAGTGAGCTATGATGACACCACTGCACTCTAGCCTGGGCAATACAGCAAGACTCTGTCTCAAAAAAAAAAAAAAAAAGAAGAAGAAGAAGAAGAAAGAAAGAAAGAAAGGAAGGAAGGAAGGAAGGAAGGAAGGAAGGAAGGAAGGAAGGAAGGAAGGAAGGAAGGAAGGAAGGAAGGAAGGAAGGAAGGAAGGAAGGAAGGAGGGAAGGAAAGAAAGAAAGAAAGAAAGAAAGAAAGAAAGAAAGAAAAGTTGAAAAACTGTCACAGATCAGAGGAGGCTAAGAAGACACAAGGATTAAATGTAATGGAATAGCCTGGATGGGATCCAGGGACCGAAAAAGGACATTAGGTAAAAACTAAGGAAATCAGAATAAACTGCAGTTTAGTGAATAGTATGGGAGCAACGTTAGCTCCTTAGTTATGCCAAACGTACCATGGTGATATAAGTTGCTAACAAGAGAGAACACTGGGAAAGGAGGGTACAAGAATTCTCTGTACTGTCTTTGCAACTCTTCTATAAATCTAAAACTGTTCTAAAATTAAAAGTTTATTAATAACAAAAGCAACACATATGTGCCATGAGAGCAGGAACCTCTCCCTAGTGATCCAAAGGGACTGGCTGGTTAACACACCTTCCATGTACCCTGGAAAGGCCCCAGGTTGTCTGCAGATACCTGAGGGCTTCTGTCCCTGAAGCCACTCTGGTTCTGACTTGCAGCCTCCGCTGAATGCTGGTCTGTTAGAAGCTCTGTTCCTTGCAAGCATTCCTCCCTGATGTACATGCACGTGTGCACACATGCACATGCACACACACCATGTTCAAGCCACTCTGTGAATACGGCAGGCTTTTCTGAAGGTTTCAGGAGCACAGCAGTTTGTAGCACAGCAGTGCACACAGCTGTGACTGAACGGATGACGTGCTTGGGGTTTTTTATTCCTTTACCACCCTGCCATACTGCTCAGCCATCCTCTCTCTCTCCTCCCTTCTCAGTCTGCTCTTCTCACTTGAACAAGAAACAAAACAAGCAAAACCAAAGCCAAACCCCTACCATTTCTTGGGCAGAGCCTCTTAACTCCACGGTGTTTTCTCAAGCTGGACTGGCTGGCTACCCCCAGGTGACACCCTCCCTGCAGCCCCAGCCGCCCCACCCCCATGCCAATACTCAGGAACCTCCCCCGTCTCTCACTCAGAAACATTTATGGGGCAGCTACTCTGTGCCTGGCACTGTGTGAGGCACAGGGCATCCAAGATGTCCCCACCATTTAGCTCGTCCCCATACTATTGCATCCTCTGCCTGTTCGAAGTGAACATTATCAAAGATGCTGGAAGCTCACTGAAAACCAAGATTGTGGGGCACTGACGGTATTCACATTTATAACATCCACCTATGATAAGAGAACCAGTACAGTAAGACCACAAAGCACTGACACAGAGAAGACTAAAAAAAAGAAAGGAAAAGAAAAGAAAAAAGAAATTGTTATTAAATGCCCCTAGGCACAGGCACAGGGCAGAGAACGCTGCTGAAAACCACAGACAGCGGCAGAGCTGTTGACGGCTGGGTGAGGCTGCAGGGAAACTGGAGGTGCCAGCTTTTTCAAACGGACAGTATCCCCTTCATCTGCCAAATTCTGAAGTTACACGGGGCAGGGAGCTAAGAAGTTAAGCCCCAAATCTCTAAGACAAAGAGCAGACTTTTCCTCAGTCTCAGGGTCCAAGAATTTTAATTTCTTTTATTTTCAAAACTAATCAGAACTTGCCACTCACTGCAAAGGCAAGAGGGATATGGGGTGGGGGAGGTAGCCGTTCTGACAAAGAAATAAAAAGTACATACTGGAAGAGCTGCCAAAACAAAAAGAGCCCTGGCCTTGGCCCAAATGTCCCCTCTTACGAGCTGGTGACTTGGGCAAAATCCCGAACCTCTGTGAGCCTCAGACTCCTCCTCTGTTCCGAAAATGGAATGAAACCACACATGCAAATGCCCCCTGGAAACGGTAAAACTCTGTGCGTGGGAATAACCAGGTCATCCCTCTCTCGCTGGTGCAAGGACCCAGATGTCTGCCTCCCCGTGTGGAGAACTGTGCTCCCCAGCACCCTGTGAGCCCAGTAGAGAAACCACTGGGCTCTGAGTCTCGTTATGCTAATTACTCTCTTCGTTCGTTAGTGTTCCTTGGAAAGCTGCTTTATTTATAAATAAATTGCCTGACAGCAAATGATGAAGCAAAGGCATTAATCAGCTTTGAAAATTTCCACTTCAAACATTAGGAATTTAGAGAAAAAACTCATAAATGCACTAGTGTGCAGTCCTGGTACTGAATAAAAAGTCGATCATTAGATCCCAGTGAGATTTACGGTGTGGTTTGAGTCTCTGGAGGTGCTTTATGGGGGCTAAAGCAGCCCTGATTTCAAGGCTCACTTCTGCAATGACACAAGGCAAGGAGCTCAGGTCCCCAGGAGGCCGTGCAGCCTGCCTTTCCGTCCCCAATGATGGGGCCAGCCTCCCACGCCGCTGGTGCCCCAGGCCATGGCGGTGCAGCTGCTCAGAGGATAGGAAGAAGCCTGCAGAAGCCAGGCCTGAGTGTAGCCCAGGGGACCCAGTGCTGACAGCAGGACAGGACAGGACAAACAGGCAGGGGCAATGTTCCCTGATGGCTCTAGCTTGAGCAGAATTGGAGAGAAGGCACTGCCTGTCCAGGGCATGCCACCCTCTCTGTTCAACTGCACGTGCATGGGGCCATGCCTACAAGGGTAGAGAGTGGACATGGCCAGCATGTGACCAATACACCCACAGAGGTGAGCAGATCTTGGTGCCAGTTCCAAGGGAGCTGCTGCAGGTCCTGGGTCATCACCCCCTGAATAGCTGCCTTCCATTTCACCAGATGTTTCCCACTAATGGCCCAGAGTTTATCATTCCAAAAGAGCAGCAGGCAGAACCTGCAGCTCCCAAGAGGTGTGAGTGTACCGCAGCAGGATAAAGAACACTTGGTGCCTGAAATCAGCCCATGTTATTCCTGAATGGATCGACAGTGCTACAGGACATGAGTGAAATCAGGGCCCAGTGGTGGGAGAGAGCAATGGTCAGCCTTGCCGCCATTTTGAGGCATGGTCCTGGGTCTCTGAGTTAGCTTCCTGTGGCTGCTGTAACAAGTCACCAAAATCTAGTGACTACAAACAACACAAATTTACCATCTCACAGTTCTGTAGTTCAGAAATCCAACACAGGTCTCCCTGGGCTAAAGTCAAGGTGTCAACTGAACTGGTTCTTTCTGGAGGCTCTAGGCCAGACTCTGGTTCCTTGCCTTTTCCAGCTTCTAGAAGCTTCCTTGGCCTGTGGCCCCTTCCTCCATCTTCAAAGTGCATCACTCCAACCTCTGCTTCCATCATCTCGTCACCTTCTCCTCTGACTCTGACTCCTCCTGTGTCCCTCTTATGAGCATCACCGTGGTTACACAGGCCCACCTGGATAATCTGAGATAATTTCTCCACCTCAACACCCTTGACTTAATCACATCTGCAAAGTCCCTTCTGACGTGTAAAGTAACAGATTCACAGGCTCCAGGGACTAGAGTGTGGACAGCTTTGGGGACCATTTTTCTGTCTACCATAGTCTCAGAATAATATGCTCTCTTCAAACTGGAATCCTATCTGCAACAAAACCAAGATCTAAATTAAGAAAATTAAAAAAAAAAAAGCAAAACTCATTAGGAAGAAACATGTGCATGAAGAATGCAACTATGCTCCCCCCTTGCATTACAGTAATGAGCTTGTTATCCACCTATTTCAACCGATCACACCAGGTGTGCACACAAACGGCCCAACAACCTGGTTAGGCGGAAACCTCCCACGCTGCAGGCCTGAGTCCTTCTCTGCACCACGACTCTATTGAACATGCCTATAAATACAGTATCTCCCCTTGGGAGAGTACCCTTCCCCCATCAATCTTCCTGGGGAGCAAAACCATAAAAATCAATGAGTGTGGATTGTTACTTTACAATTTCTAGCCACCAGCAACCCTAAACATACATTAAAAACTTTACTTCTCCCTTAATTTACAATGTAAAATTTTCACATCAAACCCCCAAATCCTTCGTGCTGACATAACAGTCCTGACAACATCACCCAGAGTGGTGAGGTGCTTTGGAAAGCTGTGAGAACTGATGTGATTTTAAACATGAACAATCGTCAGTGGCCAAGATTCCCCAAGATGTCCTGAGTTACACTTATACTGCTTTCCAATTTGAACTTTTTAACCATCAAGTTAAATACTTACACTCTACTAGTCTCCTTCCATCTGGTCCACCCCATTCCAAACAAAACCTCATGTGTTACAAGGTGCCACATGTGCCATGTGTGTATGTTCCCGGCTACACCTCCCGCATGGCTTCAGCGTACTTGGAAGAAGCATTGGGCTCCCCAAGAACAAGGCAGGCCCCATTCATTCTTCAGGGCAAACTTCGAATGAGGAACCTACTGACTCCGTAGGCGAAGTGGGGCGAGTCCTCTGCCCAGCCTGGGCCCTCGAGCTCACAGCTTCCTGCAGCTTCCACTCCACCTGCTCCTCCAGGTGCCACCAGACTCCAGAACCTACACGGGGCAAGCAACTGGGTGGGACTGTCGCCACTGCCTGGACCTTTCTCCATGGTACCACCCCAAACCACAATGGAGCTTTGGATGACCACTTTCATCTTCTTCTCCAACGTCTCTTTTTCACACTGAAATCTGAAGCAGAGGCTTCTCCCTGCCCGTCTCTGCACAAACCTCGACACAGTAGAGCCGTTCCATTCATGAATAGCGACTTAGTGCCTCCTACATGCTGACCAGCACCCCAGGTTACAAAAGGCACAGGTCCCCCTGCCCACCGGGAGCTCACACCCTAGGGGACATCGAATCTAAGAAACAGATGGGCTCAAAGGTGTGTGACCAGTACAATGAGGAGTCCACAGGTGGCCCTAACCCAGCCTGGGAAGCTAAAGGAGATGCCACGCACAGAGGAAAAACAAGAGTTAGGTGACAGAGACACAGGGGAGGCACCCGGGGCAGGGACACAGTGTGGGCAATGGCCCGGAGGCAAATCCAAGGACCAGAACAATGTTGTGGGGTGACTGAAACCTAGAGGGTAGCAGGTGACAAAAGGCAGGGTTAGATGGTGAGCTAAGCTCTTGCACACCATGATAGGTTTGCACTTGATCCCGACAGCAGTGGCCCAGGGCCTTTGGGTCTGGAGTGGGTGGAGCCCAGGGTGCAGCCACAGCCCAACGAGGTGGTGGGGAGTGTGGGGGACGGGGACTGCTGAAGAAGACAGGGCAGTAGGTGAGGAGGAGACCCAGAACACAGCGGGCATCACAGGAGTGCCAAGTGACGAGCTTCCCACCACCTGGGATAGATACTTTTGGGCCAAGTGAGACGTTCATAGCTCTGAATTCTCACCTCCCAGCTGTGTTACTGAAAGCCACCCCACCCCTAGCCTCGGTTTCCTAACCAGTCAAACAAGATTAACTACACCTGCCAAAAACTGTAGGGGTTCACAAGACAGTGCAGGCCACTGTCCTTTGGAAGTCTGAAGGTGCTGGGGACAGTCAGGGGCGTGGCATGGACAATTCCTGCTCATCAAATAGTTTGTGTGTCCCCAGTGTTTCTCAGCCTCCCTAGGCTGGGCCACATGGCCAGTTCCAGCCCATGGCATGTGAGCAGGGGAGACCGTGTCCTCCTGGATGGGGGCAGGTCAGAGCCATGACTTCTGTGGCCTGGCCAGAACCAGGAACCGGAGCAGGCAAGAAGCCTTTGGTCTGTCACAACTTTGGAGCCCACCCAGCCTCAGCCAGACCGGCCAGAAGTCACTAAGGCGGCGAACGCTCCTGTGGCCTTGGTTGGAGGGCCGTCTCATTCTGAACTGAAATTTTGAAAAACTCAAGGCACTGCATGAGGGAGGAAGGGCGAATTTATAAATTCTTGATTCCATTAGCTTTGCTCTGTAATTCTGGGTGAGTCACAGTGTGTACAAATTAGAGAGCTGAAAACATCTCCAAGCCCGTCTGGCAGAAGACCCCGCTGAGGATGAGGAAACCGAGGTCGCTCAGCGGCTGCTCCACGGCAAGGAGCAGACGTGTCCCGGTCTCCAGCAGACGCCACTCTGGTCCAGGGGCTGAGGGCGCCTCACAGGTCACGAACTGAAGAAGGAGACGCACATGTGTCCGTGGGTCTGACTCGGTGCGAGAGGGAAGGGGACGTGCGGCCACAGCATGGCGGGGGGACAGACCAGGGAAGCCTGGACAGGCAGGTGTGTCCAACGACTGACCTCGGGGTGGCGCAGCCCACAACACACCATACTAAATTCCTCCCCAGGAAATGCCAAAAATGACAGCAACAAGGTTGCATGTGTTCCTCCCACGGAGACCTCACAGGCAGGGGCAGAAGGCATGACAATGGAATCCTCAAACTTCTCCTGAGCGGCTCCAGGGCGCCAGATGGCGGCCCCTGGCTACACGAGCTCAGGCACGCCTTCCTCCCCACCGCCCCCCCGTTCTACACATGAGGAAACTGAGGCACAGCGCAGCTGTGTCGCTTGCCAGGATTGGAGCACACGCCATCTGGCTTCAAGGGCCTGCTCCCAGCCACAGCACCTGACTGCCTCTCACCGTGGTTGCTGTAAGGCCCGCACGTTCGGAAAGGTGAAAAGGTTCCTGGAGAAACGTTCTGGAGAACGTTTTCAGGAAACACTCTGGAAACATTCTTCATCTTTGGGAAGATGAAGATGTTGCACAACCACGTGAACGTACTTACTGCTGCAGAACTGTACATTTAAAAATGGTTATGATGATAAATTTTATGTTATATATATTTTGCCACAACTAAAAATGTATATGCTTGTATCAAAATAGTACATGTACCCCGTAAATATGTACAAATATTATATACCCATAAAAATTAAAAATAAAATTTCAAATAGCAAGTCCCATGTGAAAGTCAGCGTCAAACAGGAAACGAGGTGGCGGTGCCCAGTCTCATCCAACAGGCTCACGTCCGTCTGGGAGCACTTGTGGTTAAGGATGAAATAAATTTGTTTCAATTCATGTGTGTTATTTTTCAAGGGGCTTCCAAGTTGTTATGACATAAATACTGTGTGTTTTGGACCTAACTACTAATACTTCAAAAGTAGAGCCATTAGCTAATTTTTTTTTGGTCTAGAGACACCAACAAATTGCTGAGACACCAAGGGTGGCGAGATCCGAGAAAGCTGGGGCCCCTCTGCTCAGGAGGACCCGAAGGGCTCTGGCTGCTGTGAATGATAACTAGCTCCAGATCCTCGATGGCTTCAGGACACCTGTTTATTAGGCGTCGGGGAGGGGCACACACTGTGGCAGAGAGGCCACAGGATTGGAGCTGATGGGAGCAAGTCCGATGCCCTCCATCCACAACGGGACCCCTGAGCCCCCAGGAGGGTAAGTGGCTGGTCCCAAGTAACCAGGTCTTTAACGGCGGGGCAGAGAGCGAGCAGCACCAGGAGGCCCTTTCTCTTCCAATGGTTGATCTTTGGGAACCGAGGGAACCTGGGCCTGGCCCTCCTGCAGCATCCCTGCTCCATCTGGCCCTGCTGGTGACGGCCAGCACCACACACCAAGCATATTCTGCAACATGTGAATTCAGCCATGGCAAAATTGCCATGAGGGGACAGTAAACCTAAACATGACCATGTCAATACATTCTTAGATACTGCCCTTCCTCTCCGGCACAATCCGAGTAAGGCGCCCCCAGCCCATGGGGATCTGGAAGGAAGCAGGAGGTGCCTGGCATCCTAGCTCAGCCCCCTACTGTACAACACCTCTTCTGATGCCCTTCCTGGCAGTATGCGGCCCCTGGTAGAGCACGCTGGACAATGGCTCAGGTGACCTTTGGACCAGTGCCAGACACATGGCAGGCCCATGTCTCATAGACGGCAGAGGTATGCTATCCTGGAGGTAGAGCCAGGAAGCTCTGAATAATGCTTTGCAGTCTGGGAACTGCTTTCTTTTCTGTATAAATAGATTTGTGAGATGCACTTTCTGTTATACCCATTTCACAGACTGAAGGGAGGAGGACTGAGGCTCAGGGAGGCATGAGCCTCCTGGTGCATGCCACTGTCAGCAAGAGGAGGGGTCAGGGACTGTCTCTGCCACTGGCCCCTGGTTTCCTAGCTGCCCCTGCCACCTGACTGCTACCGGCTCTCACCATCACCCCCAGAGCCTGCAACACACTTCCTGTGCAGTCACCTCTGTGCTTCCCTTCAACTTCCCTCAGGGTCCATCTGGCTGTGCCCTGAGAGTCACAGCCCAGTCTGTGTGCCCAAGGGCTCTGTGGACATTGGCCATTACCAGCCAACTTTCTGCAACCTTGCTCCCCTCTGTGGGGGACAGTAGGTCATGAAGAACAAAGGAGATCGCCAGGCAAGCACCAGCACGTACCTCATGCACAGGCATTCGACCTTACAACTGCAGCTCCTGTAACTTGTGGGAAATACACTGGCCTCCAAGACACAGAACCAAACGACTTGAACCCCCCTTTGATATGACCAGGTCCGCACAGGCTCTGGGACAGGCCTGGCCTGGTGTTCTGCCCCTGGCTGTGCGAGGGTGCTTTTCCTGCCCATCGTTTTGTATCCTGGGGGTATCATAGCTCCCCGAGAAAAGCTGGTTGGCAGCTCACAGAAAGAAGCAGGCTGGGGACTGAGTGGACCACGGCTTCCACTTGGAACATCTTTCTCAAGAACTAAGTATGTAAGAGGGCTGGCAGAAAGAAAGCCATGTGGCAAAGCTGGAGGAGCGAATGCAAAATGCTCACATCTATCTAACATATACCGGGCAGCTTCTAACACTTCTATCACTGCAAAACCAAACTCTGTTTTCTATTTTCTACTAAATTGAAAAGCCTCTCAGAAGAAAAAAAATTTTTCCAGCGGGCCAAAAAGCTTCATTCCTCTACAAGCAATCCAATAAACATGCCACAAAACAAAATCAAGACCTCAAAAATTGATCTGAAGGCACTCTCCGTCTCCCGACTCTGGTGAGGGAGCACGGCCTCTGCCCGATCATACGTTCTGGTTAGCAGAGACATGCTCTGTATGAATATCCCATTGTTAAAGAATTCACGCTGAAATGGTGTAAAAAGAAGCTAAAGAGAAATTAACCCTTTTCTTCTCTTGGACAACCAGAGGATTCCGATTAGGAACAAGCTCACTGGCCTCTGCCCCAACCCCCTCCGGTCCCCTCAGCAGAGGGGCATAGCCTTGAAACTATCCCAGGCTGGACAGACTCCAGAGGCTGAGAGCAAGGCCTGGCTGCCTCCTTTGCTCCCCCCAGCTCCAGTCCTCCCTGCTAGCATATGCACTACAACCCTGAACTTCAGCCCCAGCTGGCCTCTGCTCCCCCGGCTAACCCCTTGCTGTCCTAGTGCCCTGGACAGCAACTGTCCATCCCCAGAGAGGCTCATGGCTTGGCACATTGGGCTGCCCTGGGCAGCACGCTCAGCTCCGCTGGCCCTAGAATACCCAAGGGATGAATTAAAAGTCACCTGCCTGGACCCCAAGCTGCGGGTTCCAACTCTCCACCCTTACTATAGAGATTACACGTTACAGAGCCCACAGGCAGTGCTGTGCACGGTACGCAAGCACAGGCGGGGCCACAAGCGACACTGGTAGCCGGGGTCCTCGAAGATGCAGCCCCAGGCAAGGCTCTTGCTCTCTATAAGGAGACCTGTGATTTTGGGAAGTATCAACCAACACAGAAATTCCAAGAAATGCGGTGTTGGAGAAATAATATTCTCTCCTTGTTCCAATTCATGCTGTGGGGAAGAAGTGGAGAATCTTTGCTTTCTTCTTTTACAACAAAAATGAGTACATTGAGCATGCCAGGAACTGTGTGGGGCATGGTCCGTGGATTATCCTCACTGTGCCCCGTGAGGACCGAGGATGCCTGCCCTCCTTTTACACGCATGCAGCCGGTCAGCACGACAGAGCACACGACACCCGGGTCTTCAGCTCCACCCCAGCTCAGGGGCCTGCCTCCCCTCCCGCCTGCTCTCCTGTTGGGGAAGCAGAACCAACCCCGGCAAGGTCCAGGTGGCAGGGCAGGATGAGCTGAGCCCATGAGGTCCATAATGCATCTTTGTGACAGTCACCTTCGACCACTAGTGCCCAGCACATGGTGGGCACCAGGAAATACTTGGTGGGGGGGAGGAAAGAAAGAGAAAGGAAGACAGCAGTCAGGCTGGCTTGCTTCAGAGTGGAGCAATATAGTAGGACAGGTGTTTCTGGGAGGGTTGGTATGGTGGGACTACATACCCGATAGCCATTTCCACTTTCTTCCTTAGAAACAGAACTTGGATTTTAAGCTAAACTACACAGCTTTCCATTCGGCTAGTTGGGGCCATGTGATTAGCTTCTGGCCAAAGAGCTACAAACAAGTATTATGGGTACTCCCAGGAAGGCAGCTGACTTAGCAGGGAGGTGGACCCCTTTTGCTCCCCCTTGCTCCGTCTGCTGCCTGGAATGTATGCCTGATGGCTGGAGCTCCAGCAGCTATCTTGGACCATACAATGCTTTGCAATGAAAGCCATGTATTAAGATAGTGGAGCAAAAACTTACAAGAGCCCCACGTCCCTGATGATCCCATGGGACTGCCCACCCTCAGCTTCTTTTAAGTAGGAGAAATATTTATTTCTTTCTTGTCAAAGATAGTGACACTGTGTATTTTCTGCTCTATGCAGCCAAACTTAGTCCTCACTGGTGCTACAAGATGAGGCTCCTATTCCATAGGGCAGGTCAGGCAGATCACTGTACTCTGCCTGAACATTCTTTTTCCTTTTATCTGGACTCACTCTCTGACAGGAAAGCTGAGACTGGACAGCTCTGGATGGCCAAGCTACAGGGCACAGCATGGGGCAGTCCTCCAAGTATGAACCATTTCCTACAGGGATAAAATACTGAAGGTGACAAGCGACAACCCTGAGCCACCACCAGATCTAGCAACAGAAAGAACCAGAGCCTAGGGAGCATTTGTGGCTGGCAGCAAGAAAGGAAGGAAGAAGGTTTCCTGCCTTCCCACACAGGTACCGAGAGACCATGCCCACCTAGACCTTGGCAATGTCACTGATTGCTGCAAGGCCTCTGCTCTGCTTGCAAAGTTTTTTCCTTTTCATTATCCCAGAAAGACCAGCATTTCAGCTGCCAGCCCTCAACAACAGGGTCTACAGACCAGACAAGGATGGCTGGAGTCCAGGCAGGTGGGCACCTACTGTGCACACTCAGAACCTGTACTGATCCCTCATTCACTTCTGCACAGGAGTCCACAGCTGCCTGTCCTGCCTCCCACCCCACATCCACCCCCACACTCAGAATCCTAGAGTGCACGCTCCATCGAGCCCTCCCTGCTCCAAACCCTGCAATGGTCCCTGCCCCAGGACACGTTCCAAGCTCTTCACTCTGCTCCCGAGGCCGTGGAGGAACAACCCACCTGCGTGTCCTGCACCTCTTCTCCCCAGAACCTTCTCTCCCCAGGTTTACAGCCCAGTGGGAAAGAGCCACACACTCCCGACTTGTTCCCGTGTGTAAGCCGCTCTCCGCCTGGAAGCGACCTGACCCCCAGCCCACCCCACCCTTTCTCCTGCAGGCCTCAGCTCAAAATCCTTTCTTCCTGGAACCTTCCCTACGCCCTTTGCTCCCTGCCTAAGTGGGCTGCCCTCCTTGGGCTCCAGTATCAAACCCCAGACTGCGGGTTCCTCAAGGGCAGGAACTGTGTCTGTCAATATTCTACTCTCAGTCCCAGGAGGCCCTGGCACACAGCGGAGGGGAGAGGCACGTGCCTGAGAAAACTGTTCCACAGGCCAGTGTGCAACTTGCTGGGGACCCAGCATGCCCTCATTGCAGACCAACACAGCCTCAGCTGGAGGACTCTGCTCCTAACTCAGTGACAAGGTCTTACAATCTAAGGCCAGTCAGGACCTGGCACTGCTCCTGTGACTGTGTTTACTAGCAGACTGTGACCCCCACACTCTCTTTCAAAGAGCACAACATTTGTTTTAAGAGTGTCTTTGTCTGTTCGGAGTGCTATAACAAAATACCATAAACTGGGTGAACAACAGAAATTTGCTTCTCGCGGTTCTGGAGGCTGGGAAGTCCGAAGTCACCGGCAGATGCCGTGTCTGGTGAGCACCCGCTTTCCGGCTTAGGGGCGTCCCTTGTCACTGCACTCCCACGTGGTGGAAGTGCGGAGGGTCTCTCTGGGACCTCTTCCATAAGGGTAGTAATCCCACTCCTGAGGGCTCCACCTTCAGGACCCAACCACCTTCTCCTGGGGCTTGAATGTGCCGCTAAATTCATGTGCTGAAAACTTAATCCCCAATGCAACAGTGTTGAGAGGTGGAGCCTTTAATGGGCCATCAGGTCATGAGGGCTCTGCCCGCACAAATGGATTAAGGCCATTATCGAGAGAGAGAGACAGGGTGGGGGGGGTCCTGATAAAAGGATGAGTTCTGCCCCTTCCCCCCCACCCATGTGACGTCTTCCGCCATATTTTGACGCAGAAAGAAGGCCATCGACAGATACGACCCCTTGATCTTCGACTTTCCAGCCTCCAGAACCATGAGCCAAACAACTTTCTGTTCATTATAAGTTACCCAGCCTGTGGCATTCTGTTACAGCAGCAGAAAACAGACTGAGACACCTCCCAAAGTCCCCATCTCCTAATACCGTCACCTCAGGAGTGAGGGTTTCAACATACGAATTTGCAGGGGGACGCAAGCATCAGACAAAGGGCCCTTCATTTTCTGTTCCCTCTGCAGCCAGGGCAGCAAGAGTGCCCGCCTCACCCTGTCACCTGCCCTCCCCCATCTCGGTGCACGCTCCCTTCTCCTCCCGAGGACGTCTCACCAGAAGCAGAGACGGTGACTCTGACACCAGGTCAGGCCAGACAGCTGTGGCCTTGTGGCCTTGTTCCCTAAGATCTGACAGCAGCATCCTCAGCAGAGACGGCTGGAGGCAGCTGCAGCCATGCCCAGGCCCCGCTGGGAGGGGCCTACCTGCCAGGGAAGCTGCCCTGACGCCCCCTCGACAAGGCTGAGGCTCACCCGCAGGGACCTTCCTCTACTTGAACATCTGTGCATTTTAATATAACTTCCCAAAATATTACCCTGCAATTATTTCCCAAGACTTAAATGGGATCCCCAAATACATACAATTAAGACTAAAATTGTAATTTTAAATTACCGTTAATTTGAATAAACATAAAACTTTCCCATCTCTAAGCCAAATGAAGGCAACAACGTCTTAATTAACCCTTAGGTGCTACCAAGCTCCTGAAAATAACCCCTCTAAACCCTCAGAGAGAAAAATAGCTCCTGAACTGTGTGAAGCCCTGGCAACAAATTCCAGAAATGGTCATTCTCCTCCACCTGTGCAGGCTTCCAGCTGGGCCCTGAAGGAGCAGTGCCGCCTTGTCCAAAGTGCAGCTGATGACTTGTGCCCACGGTGGCATCAGCACCAGGCCCCAGCAGACAGGGGACAAGGTCATCCCTCGTCAGCCCTGCTTTACTGGGGGGTAGGGGATGGCAGGTGGTGGTATGAGATTCCCCCTGAGTCTCGGTGGCATTAACTGGCTGTGGAACCTCCCTGTAGCCTCCCATTCCCAGGCCTCCCTTAAAGGCCAGGAGCCACAGAGCAGCCCACTTGGAGAGTCTTTTCTGGGGGGTGGCCTGTGGTGGGAGAGGATGTCCAGTGTGATCTGTCCTGGTGCCCTGAGGGCCAGAAGAGGTGACAAGCATGCCTACATCCTCTAACAACAGATGCCCCATCCCCCGGCCCCTCAGCATGTTTTCTGGCCGACAGCGGACCAGAAGAGCAGCACGGAGCTTTCTGTAGAGGGCTGTGCACCATGGACGAGGGGAAGAAAGTGGCTCTGCCTCACCTCCCAAGCAGGGATTCTATTAATAGGAGACCCCTGGGATGGCTGCACTGAGTCCCCAGCGCTTTGTCTCCTGAGAATCCAGAGGCAGGAGGCCAGGACCAGAGTCACCCCACAAGAGAAGAAGAGGAGCTGCCTGCTGCCCCCGGGGAGTGGGATGCCGGCCCAGGCCTGCCGAGGGGCCTGCGGGTGGATGGAGCAGTCCCAGGCACAGCCCAGCGGGGCTTCCTTCGGGTCGTGGGATGAGCTGCAAGTTTTCAGCAAAAGCATCTCCAAGAAACCCACAGATGTGCCCCTGGAGAGAACGAGTCCGAGTTAAACATCCGTGAACCCTGAAAGTGTCAACCATCCCATTAGTGGTAGGACTGTCCTTTCCCCCACACACTCCATCCCAAGGGGCTCACCCTGACCGGCAAGGACAGAGAAGCAAGCGCAGACTCTGGCTGGCAAGCTCAGAGGCGAAAGAAGAGGGAAGGGGACATGCACACGGCCCTCCTCTGGCTCCAAGGCCATCAGAGACACTCCAGAGATTCTATAATTACTCATTTTTATCACTGAATGAGACTGTTCCTGGGACTGAAAGTAGCCAGAGAACCTTTTCTTGCCTTAGCAGGGCAGAAAGCTGCAGGACCTGCCAGGGCCTGTCTGGATGTTTATTTGGGCAGGTTCAGAGAGACGATACAGGTAAAGATACTCATTTCTGACCTAGCCCCAGCACGGACAGCTCCAGGCCAGCCCAGATGGTCCCAACCCTGAAATTGTACCTCCTTCTGGACACACCCCCAGCAGCATCGGGGCTCACAATGTACCCCTGCCAGCCCACCCCGCCCTCCACCCTGTTCTGGCAGGGCTGGGGCTGGGGCTGAAGAGGGCAGGGGACATAGCCTTTGGTGACCCTCATCAACTCAGCTACTTCCACCTTTCTGCTACCTTCTTTTCATATACATATAAATGGGTAGACTTTACCGTCTAGGTAAAATAACTGCTTGGAATGCTTCAATTTGGGGCAGAAGCAACTTTATCTTTTGTGGGTGGATGACAGATCTACACTTCTTCACACAAGAACTGTGGTCTTTAGGAATACACTTTCCCCCTTCCCTTGACAGAATTAGGAAAATAATATTTTTTACGCTTGTAATTAAGAGCAGAACAGATGGCGATGGTTTAAAAATCTGTTCATGAGAATAGATGCTGGTGGTAAGATCATTAAGAAGACACGTGAAGAACGGAGGAGAATTTGTTTTTTGCCATGTGTGCAGAAGTCCCACTATTGCAATCCCAAAGCCAAGTACTTGGAATGTAGGACAGGGGCAGGTGGAAGGTCTAGTCCAGTAAGAGGGCAAAACAGCTGGCAATTTAGAAGTGATCACAGAAAAGCCGCCTTCTTCTGTGTCAACTGGGCCAACTTGCTGCCCCAGGGAAGCCCTGGCACCAGCGCTGCTGCAGAGAACCACTCTAGAGACAGACCATGGGTGCCCTGTGAGAGGCGGGCAGCATCACAACCCTGTATCTGAAATGGCAGCACCTCCAGTCACCGGGGACACCCATTTGCAGCCTCATTTATCTGTGTCTCGAATTCACCAGAACCACAAGGCATGAGAGAAACTCTACAAATTATCAGCTACCCGAGACCAGGTGGCTTGGCCTACTTATCACTTTTGGTGTATTCATTCAGAATGTGCCAGGCTCTCTTCTGCGTACAGGGATGCACAGGAACAGACAAAGTTCCAGTCCCCTGGAATGTATGCTTTAACGGGGAAGACAGACGACAAATGAGTAAATCATCAGTTAAGAACACAATTCCAGGTGGGGATAAGCATCAGGGAATTCGAAGCAGAAGAAAGACCCAGGTTTCAGCTCCAACATGTAAACAACTTAGAAGACAAGAAAAAGCTGGACAACTGAAATTCAATGACTATTCATGGGCCCATCAGTGAGCTCAGTTTACAAACTGCCCCCTGAAATCTGGAGAGACGGGCAAATCCAGAGAGTCATCCCCAAGATCCGCTTACGTGGAGCAGAGCCTCTGGAGCCATAACCTAGTTAGCAGTTTTAGTAATTCTGACAAATTCCTGGAGGCCAAGTATGGACTCACATGACAGTGGGAAACTCCTGAGGGCCCCAGACTTGCATGAGCTTTACTTCTAGGATTTCCACTAGGTTCTTAACCATGAAGAGCCAAGAAACATCCCCTCATGCTCCGGCAAAAGGAGGGGAAAAGCAATCCTTATAAAATACACCCAGAACCTTCTCCATAACAAAGGGCTGCTCCCCAGGGAGAAAGACTTTATCAGGACCTTGTCTCAGAGCCATGGGGGAGGGGCATTCCACAGACTCCAGCCCCCTCTAGTCTTCCTGCCTCACCTGAGGGGGTGGAAAAGCTATACAAGAAGCAGCACTTGTGAAGGTCACAGCCCAGGGACACAGGCCCACTGAAGGACTGAGATTTAATCAGGTTACAGACCCCTGGCTCTCCCCCACACTTACAACTACACCCACAGGGCTTCAGTGTAGAATAGCAGATTAAAGCTGAGAGAGCTGCCAGACACACTCTCCAAGGAGTACTTAGTTGAGGACTAAACTCTGATCTTGTTCTTTGCCCCAAAAATTCCTTTCTAAGGGGGCCTGGTGAGTCACGCTTACAAATGATAAAATCTCAGTAAACAGATTTTTATGATGTGGTTTACTTTCCAACCTGATTCGGGTATAGCATCACATAAAAGATAGAAGACCCTTATCTTAACTCAAGCATTACTTTCTGCTGATTCCTAGTCTTTTGGACAAAACCTAACTCTTTCAGCCAATTGTCAACTAAAGAATCCCTAATCCACCTATGACTTGTAAGTCCCCGCTTTGAGATGTCCCACCTTTTTGGGCCAAACCAATGTATGCCTTCCATGTATTGATTTACAACTTTACCTGTAATTCCTGTCTCCCCAAAATGCATAAAACCAAACTGTAACCACAGGAAGTCCACTTCCTCAAGGATTCTTGGGTGTGGCTCTGGGCGATGGTTTTCAAATGTGGCTCAGAATAAACCTCCCTACATTATTTTACAGAGTTTTTCTTCTTTCCCATTGACGTGGGGAAGCCCAAAGCCAAGGCAGGGATGAAAACAAGGACGCTGGAGGGATTTGAACTCTCTGACACCTACAGCTACAACAAGCATTACACACAGCCCAACTCATAGCCAGATTAACATAAAACCTCACATTAGAGGCATATTTACCTCAGTTTCTATTACCTTATACATCGTATCTAGCTTTAAAGGCAAGGAAAAAAACACATTCTAAAGAGATAAAGCAAGTGTCAGAACCAGACTTGGATATGATACAGATTTTAAAATTATCAGACTTGGAATTTAAATAATTATGATTTAGTATGCTAAGGACTCTAATACAAAAAGTAGACAACATGAAAGAAAAGATGGGTAATGTAAGCAGAGAGATGGGAAGTCTAAGAAAGAATCAAAAAGAGATGCTAGAAATGTTTTCAAAAGAAGAAAAATACCTATACCAGAAATGAAGAATGCCTCTCATGGACTCAACAACATGGCTGAGGAAAAAAACAGTGAGCTTGAAGATAAGTCAATAGAAACTTTCCAAACTGAAATGCAAAGAAAAAATGAATAGAGGAAAGCAAAAACAGAACAAAACATACAAGAACTGTGGGACAACATCAAAGGTGTTACACATGTCATTGGAATACCAGAAGGAGACAAATGAGAGAATGGAGAAGAAAAAATACTTGAAGTAATAATGGTCGAAATTTTTCCAAAATCAATGACAGACCCAAGCCACAGATCTAGGAATCTCAAAAAACACCAAATAGAACAAATCCTAAAAAACAAACAAATAAACAACAACAACAAAAAACCCAAACCTTTACCAAGGCATATCACATTTGCTGAACTGCAGAAAACCAAAGACAAAGAGAAAATGAAATGACAAAAGACCCCAGAGGGGGTTGGGGAAACACCTTATCTATATAGGAACAAAGATAAACATTATAGCAGACTTCTGGTCAGAAACCAGCAAACAAGAAGAGAGCAGAGTTAAATCTTTAAAGTTTTGAAAGAGAAAAAACACCAACCTAGAATTCCATGTTCAGGAAAATTGTCCTTCAAAGGTGAAGGACAAATAGTTCCTCAGACAGACAAAAACTAAGGAAATTTATCACCAGCAGACATACTCTGAAAGAAATGTTTAAAAGATTTTTCTTCATGAAGAAGGAAAATGATATAAGCTAGAAACTTGGATCTACATAGAGAAAAAAATAGTGTCCAAAAAGGAATAAATGAAGGCAAAATAAAGTTTTCTATTTTTCTTACTCTTATTTGATGTAAATTTTAAATAACTTTAAAGCAATAGTAATAGCGTTGTACTGTGTGATTATGGCATGTGGATAAGTGAAATAAATTAATGATGGCAACGTCACAAGGGATAGAGAAGAGGACTTGGGAGTATTCTGTTTTATAACATGTATTTGTACTAAATGTGAAGAAGTATAGTGTTATTTAAAGGTGAGCTTAGATTATTTTCAAATGTCTACTGTAAATTCTAAGGGACTAAAAATATTTTAAAAGAAGTATTAATGATGAGCTAAGAGGAGATATAATGGAATTATATAAAATGGTCAGTTGAAACTAGAGGGAGGAAAAAAAAGTCTATGGCAAGAATAGAAGGCAGTTAATAAAAAGTCTAACATTAATATAAGTATATCAATAATCATTTTAAATGTCAATGGTCTAAATACATCATTTAAAAGACAGGTTTTCAGAGTGGATAAAAACACAAGATCCAACTATATTCCATCTATAAGATAACCACTTTCAATATAGAGACACTGGCAAGTTAAAAGTAAAGGGATGGAAAAAAAATACACCATGCTAACGCTAATCAAAAGTTGGAGTACCGATATTAATTTCAGACAAAGCAGACTTCAAGGAAAATTATCAGGGATAAAGAGCAGGCATTACATTATAAGAAAGAGGTCAGCTTTCTAAGAGGACATCACAGTTCTAAGAGGCTATGCACCTAACAAAAGAGCATTAAAATATTTGAAGTAAAATCTGGTAGAACTGAAAGAAGGGACTGGCAAATCCTGTGTTATAATTGGAGACTTCAACATCTCCCTGTCAGTAATTGATAGAACAGGCAGGCAGAAAATCAACAAGGATAGTTCACTTCAGTAGCATTATCAATCAACTCAATCTAAGTGATGTTTATAGAATATTCCATCCAACAACAATTCTTCTCAAGTTTGCATGGAACACTCATTCAAATATTTCACACTCTGAGCCACAAAGCACACCTTAATAAGTTTTTGAAAAACAGAAATCACAAAAATATATTCTCAGACCAGAATGGAATTAGACTAAAAATCAGTAACAGGAAGATAGGTGGAAAATCCCAACTATTTGGAAATTAAACAACACAACTCTAAATAACACACGAGTCAAAAAGAAAGTTACCAAGAAAAATTTTTTAAGTTTTTTTAAATTAAATGAAAATACCACTTATCAAAATTTGTAGAATATAACTGAAGCAATGCTTAGAGGGATATTTACAGCATTAAATCCACATATTAGGGAAAAAAACCTAAAATCAATAACCTAAGCTTCTAGCTTAGGAGCTTAAGCTTAACAAGATAAAGATGAACAATTTAAGCCTAAAGCAAACAGAATTAAAATAATAAAAATTAGAGCAGAAATCAATGACATTGAAAACAGGAAAATAATAGAGAAAATCAACAAACTCAAAGTCTGTTTTTTTCACCAGGATAACCAAGAAAAAGGAGAGAAGACAAAAATTACCAATACCAGAAATGAAAGAGGAGTCACCAATACTGATTCCGTGAATATTAAAAGAATAATAAAGAAATACTACAAAGGGCTCTATGCCCCAAAATTTGATAATTTAGATAAAATGGGCCAATTCTTTAAGAAACACATACTACCAGAACTCATGCAAGGAGAAACAAACAAACCTAATAGCTATATCTATTAAAGAAATAGAATAAATAATTAATAACTTTCCAAAAGAGAGATCCCTGAGCCCAGAGAGTTCCACTGGTGAATTCCATCAGACATTTAAGGAAGAAAGGATACCAATTCTCTATAATCCATTCTAGAAATTAGAGGAGGAAGGACCACTTCCTAATTTATTCTATGAAACTAGAATTACCCTAACATCAAAACCAAAGAAATCACAAAAAGAGAAAACTATAGACAAATACCTGTCATGAACATACCACTTAAAAATCCACAGCAAAATATTAGCAAATCAAATCCAACATGTATAAAAAGAATTACATACTACAAATAAGTGATATTTTTTTCCAGGATGGCAATGTTGGTTCAACATTAGAAAAATCAGTGCTTAAAATCTACCACATCAACAGACTAGAGAAGAAAAATCATATGATCGTTATCAATTGATGCAGAAAAAGCATCTGACAAAATCTAACACCCATTTCTGATTTAAAAAAAAATCACTCACCAAATTAGGCATAGAGGAAAACATCCTCAGCTTAATCAATAACATCTACAAAAACCTGCAGCTATTAGGGAAATGCCAATAAAGAACACAAGAAGACACCACTGCACACCCAGTAGGCTGCCCACAATAAAACAATGAACAAACAAACCAGGAACTAAAAAGTGCTGGTAAGGATGTGGAAAAATGAGAACCTTCATATATTACTGGTGGGAATGTAAAATGGTGCAGCTGCTATGGAGAACAGTTTGGCTGTTTCTCAAAAAGTTAAACATAGAGTTACCACATAACCCAGCAATGCCATTCCCAACTACATACACAAAAGATTTCAAAAAAGACAAACACTTGTACACACATGCTCATAGCAGCATTATTCATGATAGCCAAAAGGTGGAAACAACCCAAATGTCTACTCACTGAGGGATGGATAAACCAAATGTGGTATACCCATACAGTGGAATAGTATTCAGCCATGAAAAAGGAATGAAGTTCTGATACATGGATGATCCTTATAAAGGATCGTCCTTTTGTTGGGCCAAAGAAGCCCGACATAAAAGGTCACAAATTGTATGATTTCTAACTTACAGGAAACATCCAGAATAGGTAAATCCATGGAGACACAAAGCAGACTGGCGGTTGCCAGAGGCCGGGGTAAGGGGGGACAGGGAGTAACTGCTTAATGGGTATGACTGTTTCTTTCTGGGATGATGACAATGTCTTGAGACTGGAGAGAGACGATGGTCACACAACATTGGAAATGCACTATCTGTTACTGAATCACACACTTTAACATGGTTAATGGTTAATTTTATGTTATGTGAATTTTACCTCAATTTTTAAAAACCTACAGACGATATCACATTTAATGATGAGAACCTAGATACCTTCCCCTAAGACTGCGAACAAGGCAAGGAGGGGGAGAGCAGCAACGCCCATGCACCCGGCGTCCAGGAAGGCCAGGGCAGAAAACCCCAGGCCACGTCTGGCAACACCAGGTGCTGTCTCAGCAGGGCGGCAGGGTGGGAAGCCGACCCTAGTAGGCTGAAGGGTGACCAGGCTGACTTCTGTTTTTTGAGAAATGGGGTCACAACTTTTCTCTTTTGAAATCACTCAAAAGCAACACAGAGAATGAGAAACAGAAATAAAAACTGTACCTGCAAATTGTACCAGGCAAAGTGCTGAAGGAGGCACAGGGATGAAGAGCCCCTGGTGGGCCCGGTTCCTGCCCAGTCTCGTCTCCCAGCTCCAAAACCCCAAAAGGCTCAAGATCTGAGACCCCCAGCACAGAAAGGGGGTGAGGCAGAAAACAGGGGGCTGCTTGGCAATCTGAACAAGGAGCAGTCAGACCCCTGGTGGCTCAGAGGAGAAGAGGGATGCCCTCTGGGGAAAGGACACCACAGGTCCCGGAGGAGGGCACAGAACAGGGGACACGGGCAAGTGTCTGTGTGCTGAGTGCTGAGGCCCCCCATCCCACAGTACCTGCCCCAGACTCAGCCCCAGACACCCCCCGGGCAGGAGGCTGTAGCCTCTGTCTGAAGACACGGGACTCTCTCAGCTCTAGGGGATGTTTGTTCCTGCCCCACGATGTGGCCTGTCCTGACTAATACACGCTGCATGAGGATTTAACCCCAAATTATGATGTAACTACATTAGTTAGAGGGAGCAGCTCTACGGAGGGAAATCTATGCGTTAAAACCATCTTTATAACAACAGGAAGTCAAGAAAGAGCAGTGTGCACATATTCTGTAAAAATACAGAGATAAATCCCAAAGGAAACACCTACAAGAGCTGGAAGTGTTGGCCTGTGGGGAGTGGGACAGGGACAGGGCCGTGTGCAAGGTGGCCAGGGGTCTGCTATTATTTAAATAAACCTTATAAAACTCTTTGACTTCTTTAAAAAAAAATATATATATATATATGCATGTATATATATATATATATATATATATCTTACTGATAAAACAAAAATAATGTTTGGAAAAGCAGACGGAGACATGGGGCCGTGAAGGGACGAGGGTGGTTGGCACAGGTCCTGTTACCTCCAGTGATGCTCGGCCCAGCAGGCTGCGTGAGCGAGCACAGGCCTGTCCCAGCAGCCGCGGCTTCCCCAGCACCCAGGACAGGGCCTGGGACAGTGACGGAGATGTGGCCGAGGCTTTGGAGCCACCGCAGAGGGTTTGATTCTGGCTCTAGCACTCGTGAACATGCGCAATAACCTCCCTTTTCTCACTGGCCTCGGTGGTGACCATTAGGGGAGTGACCGTGGCTTCCTCAGCACAGCGTACGGTACGTGTGGAATAGATGCTGCTGGTGCTGCTTTCAAGGTCTTGGCTCCCCTGAAGGAGCTGGGGTGCTGCGGCTTGAGAGGCAGGAGCAGGACGGGCTGGGTGGGTCAGGATGCTTCCTGACAGAGGCTGTGAGGCGGGGTGGCCCTGAGCTGGCTCTCTGGGAGCAAGGACCAGATTAGGGATGGGAATCGTGGGGAAGCCCGTGGAAGCAAGGGCATCAGGGGAGAGCAGTGTGTCGGCACAGGCAGCAGGAACGCGGGTCAGAGGGACAGTAAGGGACGGAGCATGGCTGTGACGCTGCTGTGGTACCACTGTGCACTGCACTTCCACTAGGCAAAGGGCCCCTGTGGGACAATTACAGGGCCGTTGACGATACTCCCACGTCTGCAGGAGGGGACAGTGTATTCCAACCACCAGGCCCCATAGGCAGCTAGAGAATGTGCCCTGCCCGGGCAGGGGACTTACAGAGGTTGACTATGTCCCCCAAATAATGTTGAGGTTCCTGTTAACCCCTAGTTCCTGTGCATGTGACCCTGTTTGGAAATAAGCTCTTGGCAAATGACCACGTTAAACTGAGGTCATTAGAGTGGGCCTTAATCCAGTACGACCAGTGTCCTTAAAATAAGGGGAAATTTGGATACAGAAACGGAGACAGAACAAAGATGAGAATTGCGCTGCCACAAGCCAAGGAACACCAAAGGTTGCTGGCAAGCACCCGAAGCCAGGAGAGGGGCACAGAACGTGTCTTTTGTATGCAGTGCGCAGCGGGAGCCAACCCTGCCCACACCTTGATCTAGGACTTCTGGCCTCCAGAACTGTGAGACAGTAAGTGTCTGTTGCATATGCCACCCAGTCTGCGGTACTTTGTCACAGCTTCCCTATGAAATTCATACAGGCCTGGTGGCCAGCATTCCCCAGCAGGTGATGGCCCCTGAGGTGATACACTCTCAGACCCGACCTTGTCCAGGCACCTTGGACACAGCCTGAGTAACCTGCACAATGCATATGCAGGGACTCTCCATAGTGGCCACCAGCGTCCCAGGCTGCCCTGCCTGCTGCCCCCAGGGAAGGCCCAGATCACACAGGCAGTGCCTGGGACAGGCTGCCTAGGTCAACAGCGAACAGCCTGGAGTGCAAAACAATCTAGACTGTTACTGCCAGGGTGGGCAAGGACAGCCTGCCCGCTCCCTGCTGGCCCTGCCTCCTGGATGCCCTGGACCCCACCAGCACCTAAGCAGCAGGGAGGCTGCCCAAGAAAGCCACAGGTGCTCCATGGAGCGCCAGAGGTGTTTGGTGCAGCCCAGAGAAGGCCCCTGGTGGGTCCCTTAGACAGGATCTCTGAGATGAAACTGCCAGGGTCACAGGAGATGCATCGTCTTCTGTCTGGCCGTGTTCCTGCGTGAACACTGGTTCTCCTTCCTGTCTTTCTCCTCAAAATAAATGTAAATTCGTAAAACCTGAAAATGATGAAAAAATTCAGCATAGCTGTGTTTAAACATTTGTTAGAGAAAGGTGAGGACAACGGCGGGTGCGGCTCTTCTCATAGGCCCCATTTAGACACGGCCGGGACCCACAAGAATGCACGTCCAGCGGGGCCCGGTGGTGACGGCAACACATCCTACTCACCAGGAATCTCCGGGCACGAGAAGACCGTCAACCCGTCCGCAGGACAGCGCTGGCCTCCGCGGTGGCTTGCCCGCACGCGGTTCAGCAGCGGTTAGATGCTCGGGCTGTGATGAGAAAGAACAAACAGCGTGAGCCAGGCGGGAACGCAAAGCGCTGATCCACAGACAGAGGACTTCGCCGTCAGGAAACCGGGCGCTCAAAAACAAGTGAGCTCACAGCTCCCGCCCCTGCCCCTCATCCCGAAAGCAGCTTGCAACAGGATCAGAACTGCAAGATTCTCCAGAACAGGCAAACATTTGAAAAACAAAGAGTCACAAACGGACCCTGACTCTCCCCCCGTTTTCAAGTGTCCTCGAGCCCCCGCATTGACATTGACTCCCAAGCGGCCAGAAGCGCAGATCACTGAGGACCTGCAGCCGGGTCCAGCGGGCTTCACTCTGAGCTCACGGGGAATGTATTCCTCAACCCCTTTTGGAAGAAGATACAGGAAACCCAGGACCATTAATGTTTCAGGTTTCACTCGCTCTGACAGGAAATGAAACACGTCCTATCAAGATGCTGCTCCCAACTTGTTTTTCCCAAGTAGCAAAATGCAACACAAGATACGCAGCTTGGTGTAACGTGGGGTTATTTATCTGAAAATGGTGTGTGCCACACATCGGCGGGGGTGGATTCTACCAAATACACTAAACAAACCCTCTGCAAAGAAAGGGCAAAGGTGCGCACGTGCGGGTGGCCAGAGCAGCCATCAGATTAGCAGGTGACACGGTTTTCTCCCTGGGAAGCGGGGGGCCATCGGTGCTCGGCCAGCGCCCTTGCAGACCAGCGCCACCGCCCGAGCGTCAGCTCCCCGCCTGGATTTCCCCACGAACTGAGCTGCCCAGACAGCTTGGTTCACATCCTAGCTGTGCACTCAGCCTGGGAAGACTATGGAAACTGCCTGTGCCTCAGTTTCCTTATGTCAAAGGATGGTGGGAGCGGTGAGATGCTGTGGCTCAGGCCCCATCCCCAGCACTCACCCCCAACCCCTCTCACCCTCATCTTCCTACCATGTCCAGCAAGGGGGCTGACACGCATGACTTATGAGGTTCCTTGTGCTTTAACATCAACGGCTACTACACTCCATCTTGCTGCTTCCTCTGCTCTACGTTTCCTGCCCAAGGAGCAGGGCACCCATCTGAAGCCTCCTAGGTCCAAACACGACCCACTCCGTCGGCCCAAAGCACGAGGGTGGGGCACTGTGCCTGCCCCCATGGTAGTGTGGGAACGAGAGCACACCTACAGCCAGGATTCTAATGGGGCGCGTGGAGGGACAGCACTGCAGGACAAGGATGTCACCTCTGAACCATGGTGTGCAAGGCGACTGAGGTCCTGGCCTAGGCCCTGCCCATGGCTGCCTTGCCCCTACCACACCCCAAAGGCCTGTGCTGTCTGTGCCTCACCTCTTCATCCCCATGTTTGAACCATCCCCCTTTTGCTCCTCTAGAATCTTCCTGACAAACTGCTATTCAGTCTTCAAACCCCAACTGAGGGAGGTGTCCCTGAACTCTGGGGGTAATCACACTCTTCTCAGCCCTGCCTTGTCTCTGAAGTTCTCACAATCATTCCTGGCCATCTCTCCTGCTCCCTCAAGGGCCTCCCTGGCCCCATGACGGCACAGCATTTACAGACTAGAAATGCCACTGCAGGCCAGCACACCCGCAAATGCAGCCTTAAAGAAAGAGGAGGATAAATACAGGGAGCTGCAAAGACTGGGAAAGCACGCTGAAGGGTGGGGAGGGAGCGTCCTGCTGGAGGTCAAAGGCATCGGGCTACGGCAGGAAGGAAGCAGCAGCAGAACACGCCACTGAGAGCACACGGAGCAGAGTGATTGCCGTGCTCAAGCCGGTTCTTACCCCACAGGCAAATGGGGCCACTGGAAGTTTCTTACTGTGGAGGGGGTTGTCACGTCAACATGGTGCAGGATGCCCTGGGGGGCAGAGCTCATCCAGGAGTCCCCAGAAAGGAAATGCAGAGGCCACCCTGAGGGTCAAATTTGCACAGCCCCTCTGGGAGAAGACACCTGCAGGACCCCCCAGCCCCGCTGTAGGGTGCGTTCAGGAGTGGTGCCCAGAGACAGCGCTCGTCCCTGACCTCTGCCTGCTCCCTGCAGGTCCCTGGCCCTCATCCTCAGCCAGAGAAGGCCACAGCCTGCCCCACCATGCAGAGAGCCGCCCACCAGCTCCCACAGCACGGGCTCCCATCACCACCACAGGGCAAAACTGCCGTCAACTGTCATGGGGCCACAGGCTGCCACCTGCAACATGTTCTGTGGCTAAAAATACAGGCAGTTGTCTCCAATGCTCCCCCTTCAGAGAACGTCCCCAGGAGCGGAGGTGCAGCTGCCTGGGAACCAGGGTGTCTGTGGTTGTTCATTCACCCCCTCATTCGACAACCAGGGGTGAGGCCAGCCCACTGTGTACTGGGCTCAGGCACTCGGCTTTCTGTGTGTGGCAGTGCCCAGCAGATGACTCTCCCAGCAGGGCACACGTGTGGTATCCTGCCCTCCCTCACTGGGCTCAGCCACTTTCTAGACCCAACCAGGAAAAATGTCTGCAGGGAAGTGCAGAACACTCCAGTAACTCACAAATAACCCCCACAATTAACCCACAGCCAGTAAAGCATGGTTCCTAAGGGCCAGCTTCTGCCCTTGCCCCCAGTCCCCAACCCCAGAAAGAACGTGGGAAGGCAAGGGGGTGGGCACCAGCATCCCAGGCCAACGCCGGCGCTCTGCTCCTAGCAACTAACCACTGGGGCCCACCTTGCAATGGATGGTGACCAGAAGGTCAAGGTACCCAGCTGGGAACAGCCAAGCCGGGCCAGGGCTGGCACAGGGACAGCAGGAGGGGGATCTGCTCTCTTCCACAAAAACTCAAGTCTACAGGCACACCCAGCCCAAGCCACTCCCATCCCTTTCGAGTTGTCCCAGGAACCCAGTCACGATCTGAGACCATCCACCCTGGGAAGGTGCTCCCCTCCAGGTGTTCATGGCCCCCACCAGCACGGGGTGTGTGATGGCGGCCCCCCTGGATGCTTGTGCAGGCTCTGAAGGCAGCAGGGCCACCCAGGCAAGTGTCTGGGGTAACAGAATCAGGATCAACTGTCAAAGCACTTGGGAAAGCCTTGACCCCAAGGCTCCGTGTGCCTCCAAGAGTGGCACAGGGCAGGTACAAGCAGGAAGCAAGACCCAGGCCCAGGAGAGAACACGGAGGTGCACACGGTGCTTAGGACAGAGGGATGTGGACAAGTTCATCCCACCGGCCCCACGGAGGGTGTCTTCAGGTGGATGCCCCTGGTCCTGCAAATACAGCTTGGTAAGTTCTACCTCTGGGCCACTCCAGGCCGATCTGCCCAGTGGGCAGCAAAGCTACAGTTGCTGAGCCTTGCCCTGTGGGAGCTGGTTGCTGGGTGACAGCCCTGGGGAATTCTATTCTTGTTCTGACATACCAGGCCAGTCCACACATGGAGAACAACCTGGGCTTAGGATATTTGTAGTATTCAATGCAAGATATGATGATGTGGCCGCATTTGAGCATTTCAGGTGTATTTTTCTACTGTGTCAACTTTTGAGAATGTTATAATTTTGTTTTATGCTAAAAATACATTTCTCTTTACCTTTCCTAAAAACTTCCTCAGGATGGTCAAAGAGAGGTGAAATGATGGAAATGACTTTAATTGTGAAAAAATTCTCAGAGGAAAATTTTTACACACTCAATGAAGTATTCTAAGTTTGAGGGATATGCACTTGGAGGAAATGTGAGGACAATCTCCCCAGACAAGTAAATACTAGAAATAGGTGCGGAGCCTCCACACCACTCTCTTCCCTCCAGCCTGGGCCACTGAGGCTGCACCTGAACTGCACGGCACTTCTGTTACCATTCAGATAGTTCACCACTGTCATCAGCCAGGCTACTGTTTGTCATGCACAACACCTAGACCATGGGTTGAAGATCCATCTTTAAGTTGACAGCTCCCTAGTGCCAATGTCTTTCAACACCTTCAGTGCATGTCTAACGGGCATCTCAAGTTCAGCAGGTCTAAGCTGGGCCAAGCTTCCCTACACAAAGTCCAGCTCTACCCACGGCCTCCCCTGTCCCAGCTGACAGCAACTCATCACCCAGCCGGTCATCCTTGACACCTCTCTCCCCCCAACCCACCTCATCAGTAAATGGTGCAGGGTTGAGCTCCAGAAGCCTCCAGACCCTGCCTCCTCTCCTCCCGCCCACCACTCGCCCTGGCCTCCGCCTCCAAGCTCTTGTGCCTCCTACCAGGGCTTCCTGCTTCGACAGTAGTTGAGTCATTACACATTTGTCAAAAGCCATTGAAGGTACAACACCAAGAGTGAACTCGAATGTAAACCATGGACTTCAGTTAATAACAATCAACGGTAGCTCATCAATGGTGAAGAATGTGCCATATCAACGTAAGATGTCAATGATGGGGAAACTGCGGGGATGGGTGGAAGGGGCATAGGAGATCTCTCTGAACTCTTTGCTCCATTTTTTCATAAACCTAAAAGTGCTGGAAAAAAATTAAGTCTATTAATTTTTTTAAAAATATAGTAGTTGCTATTCAGAGAGTTAAATGTGAGAATGGCTGCAGTTAAAGAGCCAGTGGGTGAGCTGGAAGATGGAGCTCCGGGACGCTCCCAGAATGCGGTGCCGACAGACCCCGGAAGGAGCCCTGGAGAACAGGCCCCTCCTGACTCTGGTGAGGCCCATCAGGCTCTGGGGCGTCCCTCCCAACCCCGACAGCGGTGGGCAGGGAAGTCAGGGACTGCAAAGGAGACCATGTCAACCTTTGCCTGGGTGCGTGGCTCCCCTAGGCTGCTGCACTTCACACTTCACGGCCTGAGGGAGTACCCCCTCTTCCTCTCTTTATTTAGCTGTTGGCAGTGAATTACTTTTTTGCTGGTTTTCCCTTTTTTAAAAAATGTGTTTCTTCAGGAAGAGTCCCAAAGAAGCCTTTCAGAAAGGCAATTCAGCATTCTTATCAAAAATTTAAATAGACATATCCTTTTACCCAAGAACTCCATTTCCAGGAGGACGCGCATATACATAAATGATGTCTGTTTGAGGATTCTCATTGCAGCAATCTTTTAAAAAACTGGAAACAACATAAGTACCCATAAATAGGAAAATGGTTGAATAAATTATGGCAGCGTCTACACGCTAGACTACTCTGAGGCATTTAAAAAAAACAGAGGTAGAGCAGCACGTCCTGACAGAGACAGATCTTAAAGGCCTACCGTCGAGGGGACGTGGCAAGCTAGCCGCAGATCACAGCTGTGGACACGCCAAGCCAGCTAGAGAACAAGACACACGCGCCAGCCCGCGGATGGATGCAAAGGCACGCAGAAAGCGCTGGAACACCCCAGCGGCTTCCTCTGGGAAGGGGAGTGGAGATGGGGTGGGAGACAGAGGGGGCGTTCACCTTTCACTTTACTAAATATGCATGCACTGGTTGAGTCTTTTACCAAAGCGCACTTATTATTCACCAGCTTCATAATCAAACCCACGGCCTGTGCCTTTGCGGATTTCCTGCTCTAGGTGGGGAGAGTCGCAGGGAGGCAAAGCGACCCGTGGGGAAGCGCAGACGGGGGGGCGGCAAGCGGAGGACCCATGTCTTCCAGGAAGGCAGCTACTGCAGCAGAGATAAGACTTCCCTAGTGATTGGCACCAGGCACACAGCACAGGGCACAGCCAGAGAGGACGAAAACAAGAGGAGGCGCTGAGCAGAGAGAGGGAGGGCCTGAGGGGCTGGGGGCTCAGGGACCAGGGGATGTGCTGGGCCAGGACAGCACGAGGCACGGGGACTTTTGGTATTAATTTTGGGGGAAACTAAAGAATTCTGCCATTTCATTCACTGAGTAGTTCACATGCAAGTGTGTGTGTGTGTGTGTGTGTGTGTGTGTGTGTGTGTGTGTGTGTGTGTGTGTGTGTGTGTGTGTGTATTAGGGCGGGTATTGAGTATGTGGCGAGTGTGGTGTACGTGTGTGGTATGGCAGGGCCTGGGACATGCAGAGGTGACCAGATCAGCCCAGGAAGGGCTCGGGGCAGGGGTGCCGAGTGGCCAGGCCCCTGCCCCACACCGCAGCAGCCCCTGGCAGGCAGCCAGGACTCAACACTAAGACTCCAGGCAGAGAGAACAAGGTGCATCCTCTGTCTGCACCCAAAGCAGCACTCGCAAAGGCGATGAGCAGGGTTGGAGCAGCCCAGAAATCCTTTGGACAAGATTTTCTTTAACTTTTCCTGGAGTGGGGGAGGTCCAGGGTAAGCTGGAAGGAAGAGCCCTGCAGTGGGGCGCAGTGGAGTGGGGCAGGAGGCGGTGGGGGGGAGTGCAGGGAAGGGGAGCAGCTTGCTAGAACAGCCACTCTTGCTAAAATCCAGTGCTGTCTAGCCCTGCCCTTCAAAGGCCCTCCAAAAGGAAACCAAGTGCACCACAGCCTGAAAACCCCAACTGTATTTCAAACTACTGCTACAATTTCTAATCCTTCACAGATGAAATTCAAACATACAGTATTTTCATTTGTACTAGTCTACTTTTTGAAAGTTGCCTTCCCTTCTAGAGTCACCTAATACAACTGCATCCTCACATACACCATGCTTGGAAGCCAGCTGCTTCCCAGAGGTCGGAAACCACAAGGCAGCACACGCGAAGGCCCCGGGGACAGGGACAGGGACAGGGACGGGGCAGGAGGAGCCTGGCCCCTCCGCTCCCCTCTCAACTGCAGCAGCCAGAGACTGCTAACTGCAAGCACAAAGAGAAAGATTTCCAACCCTTCTGCTAGGAAGCACTTTCACATACTTAAAAAGCAAATAAGTAATTTTCAGACTAGACACAATAAAAATCTAAAATATTTGTTTACAAAATGGACGTTTCACCTCAAAGACTTCCACTTGGAGGGAGGAGCAGCCTGCAGCTGGCATAGTCACGCAGGTTCGGGGCCCCAGTGTTCCTAGAGGTGTGTGGGAGCAGCACCCTGCCACCCGCAGCCTGTCACTAAGCCCAGCAGGGCAGGCTCAGGCAGGGCCAAGCTGACAGGCACAGCTACTCGTGTCCCTGGATGGCAGACTGAAGTAAGTGCTACTCATGGGACAGAACCTGCTAAAACGGCTTCAAAGTCTCCAAACGCACTGAGAGAAGCTAGGTGATTTTGTGCTACAACTAGAATTTTTCCAAAATTTTAAATAACCACTAAAGTTCTAAAGACAGGTAAGGCCCACAAGTAGGGGCTGCCTCAGGCGCATCACGCAGCACACCCTGGGGTCCGTAAGGGCATACTGAACCCATTCAGAAACTGCTGTGGAAAGACGTGGTCAGCACGCTGTCCCTTGCCATCTCCTGGTGGTGGCATACCAGGAAGCAGAGAGGCACAGTTCCCAGGGAGTGCCTTAGAAACCTCGGCCTGTGGGGCAGAAATTGGAGGATGGCCCCTAGGATCCTGGGGGAAGGAACAGATATCCAAAGGTACTATGGCCTGGACAGGTCCTGGAGATGGAACGAGAGCAGCTTGGTGCAGTGGTGAGTGTGGTCTCCCGCAACCCTACCCTCAACCTGCCGCCCTGCCCACTCCTCCTCGTGCTACTGTGAAGACAAAACCAGCTGACAGATGTGAAGGCTCTCGTGTCACACACAAATACACGGCAGGGATTCCTCTATCAGGAGAGTAACACATGCTTTAACCTCGGCTCCTGAGCAGACTGACCCAAGACGACCCCTTTTGGTCCAGAAGTTCTTGCATTCAATCCTGCCTGTCTGCAGGGCACACAAACTGTAGTGCAGACGCACTCTGCTTTGCATTTGACGAAACTCAACATGGATGTTACATGTCTTTGAAATCTTTTCCTTACAAACACTAAAATGTGTTTTTAAAGTGAACATACACACAAGGTACTTAAGGTATCTTCAAGCAAAAGGCTCAGGGAACAAAGGACAAAAATTAGGAGACACTGGGGCGGGGGACCTGAGAGGAGTGCTCCGTACCTGCCTGCAAGAAATGAGGCCGCAGCTCCCCTCCTGTCTCCAGGGAACCTGAAGAGCAGAGCAGAGGGGCAACCTCTGGAGGGTGCTGGGCTGTGTCTCCACGAGGCCAGAGCTGCAGGACCCCTCCAGGCAGTCCCCGGACTCCCCAGGCTGGGCCCTCCTTCCCCGGCTCCTGACCAAGGTAAGTGGCCAGCAGCGAGGACTTGGGGCTTTTCATGAGAGCCACACCTTAGCAAAGCTGCCTGGGCTGGATACGGCTCCTGAGCAAAAGCCACAGCCCTGAATGAAGCCGGGAGACTGAGCAGCCCCCTCACAGATTCTAAAACCCCTCAGCACTGAGGCCGCAGCTTCTACATTTCAGATTTCAAAGCACAAAAGGACAGATGTTTGAATAACCCCCACTTCCTAATCCATAGCTCATTCTCAAAAATAGAAAAACTCTCCTCTGTCCTTCCTTGAAATTGCCCGGCTCTGACATGTCACAGAATAGCTGGGAGGTGGCATCTCCATGACCTAAATATGAACACTGGAGACACTTCCAGGTCTTCCAAATAGCAACAGAAATTACTCGAAATAATTGAATACCAAGCCCACTGAACAGGAGTCCAAATATCCTAAGCACTTGCACTATTAGAAGGAACTGATATGAAACTAAAAATTCAAACAGATACAGCAACATAAGTAAAAATGAAATTCAAGGGAAAAAAAAATCACTTCATCACTATATAGGATTTCCAAAGATGATGCTCTTGAAATCGCTTTTAAAACAATATGTTCCAACTTCCCACTAATCCAAATTACTCTAGTGACGTCTGGCTTCAGCAGCGCGCTGCAAATATGCAGCCTCATTATTTTACTTGGAATGGTAATAACGAGGAAGCATCTATTTCCATCCCTCCATCACTAAAGCTAACATGAACCTATAATCTGCACGGAAACAGTTCCAATTCTGATTAGAATCAGAAACACTTCCAGATGGGCTCAGCACAGCCGAGGAGGGATTGTCCGTACAGCCTCAGCATACGGGTGGGCAAAAGGATCGTTGCAGCAGCTACGTTTTGTTTTTTTTAAAGTGAAACATTTCTGAGCGGCTTAAGCAACATGCAGTTTAATTTAAAAGCTCTATTAAAATGAAGGGAAAAAAAAAAGAATCCATGAACAGCTCCAGACAGAAGGGAATGTCATTAGTCCCAGAAATGTAAATGAGATTGGGGACCCGGGGGAAGTGCACTGAATTCAACTCCTTCCATGGCACCCGAACAGCAGCAGTGGGTCTGGGCATCTTATCTCTGCCAAGCAGGCCGGCAGGCAAGCCGCTGCCACATAGTCCTGTGCAAACCACGAGTGCTGTCCCCCAAAACGGGCAATGATTATCTTATTTGTTCAGGGGAAGCAAAGTGGTCTTGGGCTGGTAGCTGTGTTCTTTCTTCCCGACAAGACCTAACTGCTGTTGTCTTTCTCTGGGACCCAGCCCCACTGAACAGAGTATAAAGGCAGCCGGCAGAACCCAAACTGCTCTGCTGATAGGCTCCAGCCTGCCAAAGGAAAACCTCAGTGCACAGTTTCCAAATCAAAAATGCAGAATCCACAGATAGAGAACCTTCTGTTCAAGAAGGTATTTACACGAAGTCAAAATTAACATCACATCTTCTTATGGTTCTTTTTTTCTAACATAATTAATCAATGCTTAGTACTGTAAAACCTAGAAGATGTTGAACATGTATTACCAGAAATGCTGTTTCTTACTGGAAAGCCAGAAGATGTAAGTTATTCATTCAGTGACCCACCTTTCTGAAAAATAATAACACTATATGAAATTGGGGCAGTACCCCCAAAATCAAGACCTATGGCCCTTGAAACTCGAAATACTTGCATTTTTAAATAATTTCATATTGAGCTCATTTAATAGAATGCAAACTATCTCAAGCAAATACACTACTAGATGAAACTGATATGAAACAAAAATTTCAAAGAGATGCAGCCATATAAGAAAAATAAAAACAGAAAAATTGCTTCATTACTATATAGCATTTCCAAACAGTGTGTTCTTGAACCCAGCCACGGTTCTGATATCTACGAAAGCAAATTGCTGTGGTGCAACAGGACAAGTGTTAAAAGGGAACGGTGGTAGCTCTTTCCCAGCTAACCCAGGTGCTGTGACGCAAAGGCTTTAGCAGATCCCAGGGTGCCCCGGATGGAAAACCCCTTCATCAGCCCCTCTATGGGTGGGAAAAGTCCGAATCCTCATTCATTTAACACAACACTATTGAAGGTTGCTACAAAATGCTAGTCCTCTCTGGCCAGAACAGCACTTTAATTTATTGCCCATCATTAAGATTTTGGCAGGAATTACTGTGCCAGATACCATCGCCCCACCAATCACTGAGCACTTCCCATTTCCTGCCTGGTGCTGTTGGACACCTTAGCGGTGGCCTGCCATTGCTGCCCTACCCACCTGAGGACAGAAAGCTCCAGCTCAGCCTTACCAGGAGAACTGACCAGTGTGTCTGACAGATGGTCAGTCCTTTGCTGTGCACAGCCCTAAAGAAATGGGACAGTTCTTTGACTCAGACTAAAGTAATCAAATGCTGAAAGGGCCTCACATTCCCCTATCTGGACTTCCCCACTCCACTGGCAATCCTTTTCATCATTTCTGACTTTAATTCTTCTGGTGGCTACCTGCCACCTCTCTAAATAATTTTTTAACTATTTCTAGGTGTATCAACTTCAGATAATATTTACTGACTTCCTAGTATGAAAGGTGAGCTTTGCAGGCTCCGGTGCAGCTGACCACTGTCGGTCGCATAGCTGCTGCAGTCACACTGAGGGGCTTTCCATTCCTACCCAGAGCACCGGGGGAAGACAGATCCTCCCAAGAGCTCCCACCCAACTCTGGGGACAGAGAAGCATCCTTTGGAAGCCCTGTGATCATACAGCTCTCAGGATAGATACAGGCTTTTTGTCCCACAGAAAACACTTTTTTCTTTAACACTGTAAAGTCCAGGATGTGCTGGCATTAACTTGGCACGTCACTGCCACCCTTTGAGGACAGGAGCTGGCTCCTTTTCCTGTTTCCTTTGCACTCAGCACCAGGCTTGCCCGCTGGACGCAGGAGCGAGCAGGAACAGCCTCAGCCTGGCCCCCTCGCAGAGCATGAGCAGAGCGCAGGAGCAGCCAAGATTTGGTCCTCACCTGCTTCTCTGGTTCTTTCTACTACGTGTGATGTCTGACGGGACAGAAGGATAAACAAAATGTGGTCTATACATACAGTGGAATATTATTTAGCCTCAAAGGGGAAGGAGATTCTGCGGCACACTGCAACGTGGATGGACCTTGAGGACATTACGCTCAAGTGAAATAAGCCAGACACAAGACAAGTCCTATGTGAATCCGCTTACATGAGGAACCTAAAACACACAAATTCACAGCGACAGAAAGCAGAATGGTGGGTGCCAGGGGCTGGGGTGGGGGGAATGGGGAGTTAGTGTTTAATGAGTACCGAGTTTCAGTTTTTTGAAATAAAGAAAGCTCTGGAGATGGCTGGTGATGATGGTCACACAACAATATGAATGTGCTTAGTGCACAGAACCACGCACTTACAAATGGTTCAGCTGGTAAATTTCATGGTATGTGTATTTCACTCCAATTTTTAAAAACTAGGAAAATAAAGATGTCCTTGATGTTGGGAGACAGAAGAGCAGTGTGTTAACCACGGCATCAGCTGGTCCTCCCAGTTTTCTCCACTGATGGAGTAGCCACAAGCCTGGGGTACCCCAAAGAGAAGCCTCCATCAAAAAAAAAAAACAAAAACTTCGGTGGACTGGCTCTGGCCGGAAGCCACGGGAGCGTGACTTACTCTATGGGAGGCCAAGGCAGGAGTCAGAGAAGATAGCTCGCGTCTGCTCTGAACCGTGCAGGACCCACAGAACCTTCTTATCATGACCGGGAGAGCCGCCCTTCCCACAGCGTGAGCAGCCCAGGCGCCAGGCCAGTGGCTCGGGAGAATCCCGAGGTCCTGCCAGGTAATGGGCACAGGCCCACACCCACAGGGACACCCTAGAGAGACTGCTGGTGTAATCTGCAAACACATAAGAGGCTATTTTTGCCAATGGTAAATTGGATTGTTTTAATAACACTAAGGTTTTTAAGCTGACTTTAGAAATGAACGGGCTCCCCTCTGCATATATCAAGAACCCCAGTTTTTTCCTGACACTTGGGCAGGCCCTTCCAGGGTTGATTCAAGCAGGAACCACGCCATCGGCAGCCACCCCTCCGGGGAAAGGCAGAGTTTATGGCCAAAAGCGCGACCAGAGCTCTCCCAGGTTTAAGCATCACAGAGTGGCTCATTCATTCCAGGAACATTTTATGAGCCCACCTCGGGGAGAGGCCGTGAGTGGTCGTATCAGTGATGGGACATGAGCTCTACCCTTCCCAACCCTCAATCCCAACCGCCGGGCGCTCCCACCTGACTCCTCATCCCTGCCAACATCTCCGGCCACCATGGCAGCCCACGGACAGCTGCCTGGCCTCGCTCCTGCTGAAAGCCAACAGCAAAACAACTCTGCCCTGAATACGAAACATCTCTGGGCAAAATACCACAGAATAAAAGTCACATGGGGCCTTGAGGTCGGACCCGGGGCCTCCCATTTGCCCCCACTTCCTGGGCTGTGGCCAGCCTGCCTGACAGTTGCCTTGGGAGATGACCTGGGATCCGCCCATGCCACCGTGGGGGCAGGACTGTGAGGCCAGCTTCAGCTATGCATTTTCCATTAAATGAGAGGAAAATGGGCTATTGTGAGAAGAGTCACACGAAGGTAGTTAAAAGCTGTCACAGTCCACTCATTCGAAATAAAACCCATCCCATTACACTGTAATTGCAGCCCATTTCCAACATCGCGCTCTGTGTAAGGCCGACTGTCAGATGATAAGGACTTAAAATTGAAAATCAAAGAGCCGTTCCTCAGTGGTACCCAGGAAATGAGGCACACCACGGACAGACATTGAACCACCCACACAAACAGCTGCCCCAGACCCTCACCAAGAATGCTAAAAGTTACCTTACAGATTGCTCACTTCTAAGCAACACAGAATTATGTAAGTAAGTCCTCAATAAGGTAGCACTCATGGAGTCACTGGACTTTAACAAAGCCATCTACCCGTCTCAGGGGTGCCTGACTCAGATAACGGAAGACCTACCAACCTGCTGGTGTCAGACATCACACACCCTCTTCTCCCACCCAGGGAAGGAGCCCATCAGGAAAGTCGGGTATCCCCAGAAAACACCCAACAACATGCAGAACCACAGGGGAGTCCACACTGTGGGCAAATGCACCCAGGGGACAGTCAAAGATTTCAGAGCTGGAAAGAGTGCAGAGCACCCAGATCCTCAGCCTACAGACAGGGGCCGGAGGCCACTGGGCCGGTGATGGCTCACAGCCCAGAGGCAGTCAGCTCAGCTGGGGCAGCGGACCCAGCCCCTACTAAGTGTCCAGTGAAGAGGGGGAAGTGATCTCTGTGACATCACTTCCCTTTCTTCTTGTAGCAGTGTTCTAGCTACATGGAATTAACCTTAGGGTGCTTAAAAATATTTCACACTTAATTTGGAAATAGGCAGTTCTGAATAGCACATTAAGAGATTGCCAAATTAATCCAGTACACACTTCTTTAATCCTGTACTAAATTTTCTCTTTATGGCCAATTCTCAAATCAAGTATATCCACTCATAAAAATACCTTCTTTGGGCCAGGCACGGTGGCTCACACCTCTAATCCCAGCACTTTGGAGGGCCGAGACAGGAGGATCGCTTGAGGCCAGGAGTTCGAGACCAGCCTGGACAACATAGCGAGACCCCATCTCTACAAAAAATAAAAATAAAAAAATTAGCCGGGTGTGGTGGCATGTAACTGTAGTGCTAGCTACTTGGGAGGCTGAGGTGGGAGGATCGCTTGAGCCCAAGAGTTTGAGGTTACAGTAAGCTATGACCACACCACTGCACTCTGGAATAGGTGATAGAGCAAGACCCTGTCTCTAAAAACAGGGAGAAAAAAAAAACCTTCTTGGAAGCATGTAATTGATTTCCTGCTGGGAGGCCCTGCCACTCAATGGTTAAGCTCACAGGCCCTGGAGTCAGAAGGGGATTCAAATCTCCCCTCTGCCATGCCTAGCACTTGGACTCACCATCTTTCTCTCTCTCTCCCTCTCTCTTGCTGATGCTGCAGACATTTGCCAAGGCCTCCCACGTCCCAGAAGCCAGCTCTGTCCACAGTGCACTTCCTGCTCCTGTTCCTGGCCAACCCTCCAACAAAGTCTCTAGGAACCACAGGGAGGTTGGCCGAGCTCTGCCTCCACCCGCTCTAAAGACAGCAAATGCAACAGACTATTCCACCTCTTCCCACTGGGCACCCTCCTCCGTGAGTGGAGGAACTAGGCCTGAACGAGGCCTAAAATGGGACATCTGGGGGCCCAAACAGGGAATGGATTCCTGGCAGATGGGTGGTAAAAAAAACAAGCAAACAAACACACACCCTAGGCCTTCAACTCACTCCTCCAGACTTCTGACCTCCTGGGCCCAGATCACCCTCCAGGAAGGCTGACCCACCACCAGAGGGCAGCACAGGGCCATGTCACCCTACAGCTCCCGTCTGAATTCATGACAACACCCACTCATCAGCCCCAAGGTACCCAGCACTGGTGCAGACATTTGAAAGGTGCCTGGTGAGCCAGTTTACCTCATGAGAAAATGAAGCCCATCATCACAAACACAGTGTTAGCCAGTCCTGATAGCTACAATACCCTCCACAAAGACTACATGAAAGTGGTGGAAAATAGGCCGGGTGCAGTGGCTCATGCCTGTAATCCTAGCACTCCAGGAGGCTGAAGTGGGAAGATAGCTTGAGCTCAGGCGTTCGAGACCAGCCTGAGCAAGAGTGAAACCCCATTTATACTAAAAATGGAGCCACCAGGTGTGGTGGCTCCTGTCTATAGTCCCAGGTTCTCAAGAGGCAAAGACAGGAGGATTGCTTGAGCCCAGGAATTTGAGGTTGCTGTGAACTGTGATGATGCCATTGCACTCTAGCTGGGGTGACAGAACAAGACTCTGCCTCAAAGAAAAAAAGAAAAAAGGAAAAGAAAAAGAAAGTGGTGGAAAATAATGCAAAAACTCCATGACGTGCAAAATAACTTAGGGATCTAACACAGCAAAAGCAACTCCCTACCACTCTTCAGAAAGACACACCAAGAACTTGCAGCAACTGGCAGCCCCTGCAGGGTGGATGCTCCAAGGCCAAGGCTAGAACATAAATGAAAGGAAACAATTGAGGGCAGCCCTGAGCATCACAGATGCCAGGCCCTCCGGGGGCTTCTCAGTGGGAATCTGGTGGCACAGGCAGCATCTCCTGGCACAGTCGAGGTGGGGTCTTCCCTCAGTCAGTTTGGCCAACCCCTAGCATCCTCTGCTTGGGGCCACCTCACTGGCTCCCCACAGCCACTGACTCACCTGTGCTGGCCCCGCCACCTGCAGAGGGGAGCTTCCAGAACCAGGGCTGCACCCTACACTCCCCCACCCACCTCACCTCCCACCTGCCCATGCACCCAGAAGACCACCACTATTGGCTGGGTACCCCCACCAGTTTGGAGAAAGAAACAAAGGCCACCAGCAGCTGCCAGCCCGCTAGCATAGGAGTCTCGGACCACAGCCACTGACATTGCCTGAGGGGACACCGTCCCAAAGAGGAGACCCTTTGCGCCCTCTGCTGGAGGGAGGTGCTACAAAACAAGCCACCTCCTCTAAGGCCCTGCATGCAGATCACCTGGGTGAGCACCCAGGGATAGCCCCAGTTGGACCACTGCCTTTGCCTGGAGAAGCCTCTCCACAGGACCCCCTCCCCCAGCACACCCTGACCATCCAGGGTAAGAACCACTTCCACTGACCAGCAGCCTGCCCCACTCCAGAGCACAGCGCCTGGCCTGGGGGCTACTGAGCCATAGGGGGCCCCAGTTAAAGGACTGACCACTGAAGCAGAAGGGCCCTCCTGAGGGGCCCGTGAGAGCCCGAGGGGCCCGCAGGGCTGACTGATCCAGACCCCACAACAATGACAGTAACAAGAGGCATAAAGATCAGAAAGGAAAGGTCAACATGGGCAAACCATTCCCCAATCAGAAAATCCAAGAGGAAGGACTAATAAACCATGTAACCCAACAGAGAGATTTAAGCCAGGTGGGCAGACATTCTAGATATTCAAAAGTCAACAGCTTTTCTATTAATACATATCAGCCACCATTGGCCAAAAAATGAGGCAAGAGGGCTGGGCACAGTGGCTCATGCCTATAATCCCAGCATTTGGGGAGCTGGAGGTGGGAGGATCGCTTGAGGCCAAGAATTCTAGATCATCCTGGGCAACAGAGCAAGACCTCATCTCCACAAAAAAACTAAAAATTAGCCAAGCATGGTGATGCATGCCTGTAGTCCCAGCTACTCGGGAGGCTGAGGTGGGAGGATCACTTGAGACCACGAGTTTGAGGCTGCAGTGAGCTGTGATCATGCCACTACACTCCAGCCTGAGTGACAAAGCAAGACCCTGTCTCTAAAAGAACAAAAAAAGAAAGAAAGAAGAGAAAATGAGGCAAAAGAAGGGGATAATCCCAGTGACAACAGCAACAGAATACCAAGGAATAAACCTAACATGTACCAAAATACATGAAAAAAATAACGAAACACTAGTGAAGGATGTAAAAGTCCTTCTAGATAAATCAAAATAGCAGATGAGACAATATTAAAGATGTCTCTTCTCCCCCAAGATAAACCTACAGAACAATTGCAATCAAAATCCCCATCAGATGTTGGGATAAATTTGGCTTATTCTAAAGTTTGTCTTGCCTTAATAGAAGAAAAATAAGAGAAAAAAATGGAAAAAGAAGAATTAAGAGGAAATGGATCTTTAAGATAACAAAATATAATGAAAAGCCACAGTGACTTAAACAGTAGACACTGGCACAAGCATAAACCAATAAATTAGAATGGAGAGTCCACAACAGGGTGGCAACATAATCCATGACAAACACGCATCTCAAAACAGAAAAAGTGTCTTATTCGAAGATTATATTGGAAAATTGAATGCTCCTATAAAAAAAATTTACATCCCCAACTCACACCATATCTAAAAATAAATTCTAGATGAATAAGAGACATAAAAGTAAAAAAATATGAACTATCAAGTATTAGAAGAAAATACAGGAGAGTGTTTACATACACGTCTGAGTAGAGAAGCCCTTTCTCTAAGTAAGATACCAAAGAAAGCTTGATAGATTTAACAACATAAAAATTCCAAATTTTTGCATTGCCAAAGTCGAAGGACAAAAGATGTCTGGGAGAAAACGTCTGCAACCCGTATACCAAATGAGGAGTAGCCCTGCTGCACTAAGATCGCCTAAAAATCAACAAGGAAAAGCTGAACGAGCCAGGAGATAAACGGGCAAGGATACAAGAAAAAAATTAAAAGAAGAAATTCAAATTATTACTAAGCACACGAGAAGATGCTTGTCATTCACAATTTTAAATATACAAAATGAAACAAGCTATCACTTAATACCCATGTGACTGAGTGAAACTACAAAGACCAATCGTGTCTAGAGTTCCCTTTGGGGACATGGCTGCCCTACACACCCAGCATCATTTAAAATGACCACCACCTCTCCAGAGAGCAACTGGGCAGTATCTATTGACCCTCTAAATGCTCAAACCATTCAGCACAGCAAGTCAACTTCCAGGAACCTGTGCTACAGAAACATCCCCACATATATGCAAGTATTTAGCGTATGAGACTCTACATTCCAGCATTATCCACAAGTGTAAAAATGGGAAAAACCCGTAAGTAAACAGTCACATATTATGCAAAGGTTAGAAAGAATAATGTTGCTATTCACAACTGATAAGGAACAATGTCTAAGATACATGGTGGGGGAATCTCATTGCAAATCTTATTTATAGTATGATGTTATTTTTAAAAATAAATATATATACATTTGTGTAAAATATAAGTAAAATATTGCCATAGATAGAAAAGAAGACAGGAGGAACCTATGATTATCTCTGCAGGGATTGAATGTGGGGCAGTGGTAAAGTTGGAGGGGGGCTTTCATTTTCTATATTATGTGTTTCTGTAAAGTTTGAATCTTTATAATGAGTGCATATTAATTTCATAACCAGAAAAAAATTTTAAAGGACCCTGGGACCTACTGTATTGAAGAGGCCAGGGTCTTCCTCAACCCCAAATTCTATTACCAGGAAAATGGCTCTCTCCTCTTCTGGAGAGACAAGACAATCACTAGAAGCAATTTTCAAAATTTTTAAAATAGAGACATCAGGCTGGGCACAGTGGCTTACACCTGTAGTCCTAGACACTTGGGAGGCTGAAGTGGAAAGAAAGCTTGAGCCCAGGAGTTCCAGGCCAGCCTGGGCAACATGGCAAGACCCTGCCTCAAAAAGAAATACAAATGCCAGATCTATTTGTTTTAATTTTTAGCCAGGGGGAGGGACTGGGAGTGGGGAGGCTGCTCCCTCAGACCCTGACCTACCCAGGCAGCCTCTGGGTTTTCAGACTTCTCAGTATTTGAGAATGAAACAAAATAGAAAAGCACTTTAAAACTCATTACCAGAAGGTTCCCAAGGAATTTGCTTCCACGTATAGAAAATAATCAAGTCCATTTTTCCAAAAACTTGCTTCAAAGTCCAATTTGAGGGAATTGATGTAGATTGTTCCATTTTAAGTTCTTCAAGCAGAGAAAATCTAAAAATTCTTCCTTCCAGCTCAACAGAGCGAATCCATGAATCTAATGCTTCTGCAAAAGGAGGACAAAGATCCTCCTGGGGCCGCAGAATTCGGCAGCTTTTCCTTGGACTCTTAGGGCAACCGCAGCTCCGGATGTCTGGACACCAGGCCAAGCTTCAAAAGGCAGCCACCGTCCATCTGACTCAGATGTGCCTGAGCAGCCCCAGACGGCTAAGGAAGAGGGGGAGGCTTGGTTTCAATCTATTTGCCAAATCACCGGAAAAATAAGACATGTTTAAAATAAATAATTGCATGTGAGCCCAGGGTTCTGGTTCCCACCTGCTCAGCAGGTAGCGGAGGGGCAATCAGAAACGGACTGTCTCCCTTGGATAACCATGATGGCGCCCGCCGGAGTCATCAGCCCCACTCCACCTGGCCTGTGTGTCACGAGAGGTCTCTGACAGTCTCTACAGCCTTCCCCACAAGGTCTTGATTTCCTCTCTAAACACCACCAGCCAGCCTTGGAGGACGGGCCATGGGGAGTGTGAGGGCTGCAGACCCCTGAGGGCAGATGAAATGCTGCTTGCTGGATGCTAGTCAGTGGTGTGGCACCAACTGGGGCGGAGGAGGGAGAGGAGGGGAGGAAGAAGAGGAGTGGGAGCAGGAGGAAGAGGGGGGGAGGAGGAGGAGGACAAGGAAGGAAGGAAGCCCCTGCCCTCACACTGTCGGTGGGCGATAAAACCTTTCTGGAGGTCAGTCTGAACCCTCAACATTTCGCCCAGCCATTCTACCTCTGGAAATTTATCATAAGGAAGGGATCGTGAGTATCTGCGAAAAACAAAACAAAAAAACAGCTACAAAGATATTTATCACAGCACTGTTCATAGCAGGAAAACATTCTAAACAACTTCTATGTCCAACCCTGGGGGTCTAGCTCAATGGATGACAGTATCATAGGCACTCATGCCGCTGGTTGTGGAAGAAAATGTCCGTGACCATGGAAAGCGGCTCTTCGTAAGCCGTCCAGGAGAAAGCACGTTGGCAGCTGTGTGTGCCCAAGCATGGGGGAGCGGGGGGCAATGAGTGGATGGCAGGTGGTTCCCAGTGGGCAGAGTTGGGTATTTCAAAGTTTCTTCTTTTTGCTTTTTGCTATCTCTATTTTCTCACACAATGAATTTATACATAATAACTAAAAATAATGTTTTAAAAATAAAAGTGTTCTCCCTTGCCAAAAAATAAACGCTTTAATGCTAAACTGCTGAGTTGAGGCATGTGAAATTGCCTATATTTGATCATTTTTGACATACAGAAATAAGAATTTCACATGGTTCAACCTTATTTTGTCACAAAACCCGGCTGTGACTAGGCGAGGGTCCCCAGCAGTATAGGTCTTCGCCTTCCAGGAGGCATCCCCTTCCCCATCAGCGCTACCACACAGCAGTGACCGTCCCACGCCAAGTGCCCTCCTGTGCCAGGTCCCGCCCTCCTTCATGACTTGCAAGGTGAGTGTCATCGCCCCTCCAGGCCAGGTTGCCAGGGCCCCAGGCAGGCCTGTCCTACTCTACTGAACCACAGCTGTCCCTGCTGTCTCCATGCAACAACGGGTCCTCCCTACCTAGTGCTCACTCTTTTTCACTTCGCCCTGTGCCTCTGCCAAAAATACAGGAGGTGACATTGAAATAAGTTAAAGAAGCTGAAGTCATCTGAAGCCCAGGTTATCTCAGCTGCCAGGCCTATTTTTCCGTGTCCCCAGCAGGCCACCCTTTCTGCAAGAACAAAGCAAATTGACCAGCTGCTCAGCTGTGGCCTTGGCCATAAATCCTCAGGCACCAGCCTAGTCCCCGCAGATGCTCGGCTCTCTCTGGCCTCCTCACTGGACCATCAGCCATACACACATCAGCTTTGGTCAACATTGCCTATTGTGACCTCTGGTCACTAATTGTAAGTGACGCCTGGGGCTGATAAGGAGAAGGCAGCGTCTCGTTACATATTTTTCTCTTCTGGTGGACACAGGAAGGAAGCAGAGCCCAGGGACATTGCTGTCCAGAGTCATCAGGCCAACGAAACCTGGCCAGCACCCCCGCGAGTGGGCTGGACAATGGGATACCAGCAGAACGGGTTTTGACTTTTCATTTTTAAAATCGTCCATGCTCACGTCACTGGGCTCTCTCCTGCGGATGGCCCCCAGGGCGCCAGCAGACTGTATCTGAGAAACTAGTTATCTTCAAGCACCCAGAAACTTGGGCATAAAAAGATATATTCTAGATATTAATCTGAGCTTGCACCTGTTTTTGTGGGGATAGTAAGTGGGCCAAGAAAACTGAGGGTCCTGAGCCAAATGAGGGGGACTATGCCGCTCGGAGCCAAGGCTCCACCACCAGGGGACACATGGGAGATGGGGCTCAACCTGCCCTCTGACTGCTTTTTAACAGAGTTTGTGCTCTGAACAATTTTAGACTTGCAGAAAGACTGAGCAGACAGTACAGAGTTCCCAAATACCAGCAGCCGTCTTCCTCTGCCGTTAATACCTTACATTACTGCAGTTCATTTAACACAATTAATGAACCAACATCCATTCTTTACTGTTCACTGACGTTCATGCTTTCTTCAGATTTCCTTGGTTTTTACCTTTTTCTGTTCCAGGATCCCATCCAGGACACAAATCACATTTAGTCGTTGTGTCTCCTCTTGGCTGTGACAGTTTCTCAGACTTGCCTTATTTTTGATGACCTTGACATTTTTGAAGAATATTTTGCAGGCTGTCCCTGCATTGGGATTTGCCTGACGTCCTTCTCATGATTCAACAGAGGTTGTGGGTTGTGGGAGGGAAGCCACAGAAGTGAATCCCCTTCCCCTTGCACCACGACAAGGGCACGTGCCACCTGCATGACTTGCTCTTGGCGTTGGCCTTGACCACCAAGCTGAGCAATGTTGGTGGGGTTTCTCCACGGTGACATTGCCATTTCCCGTTTCCACACTGTGCTCTTCAGAAGGAGGTGTCTGTGTGCAGCCACACTTGAGGAGTGGGGATGGATGACCACCCCCACCCTCTGGCCTCTATCAGCCCCCACCCCATCAGCAATGACCACTGAACGCAGGCCTCAATCCTCCCTCCTGCTGCCACACCTTCCTCCATCCCCATCTGGCCCTTCATTCTTATCCCCACCGGCACCCATGCAGATCAAAGCTCGCTGAGGGCAGGGTCTGGTCCTCTCCACCCTGGTTTTTGTGTGTGTGCCAGAACCCAGTATGATGCTCTTTGCAGTGCAAACACTGCAATGCTTGCTCCTCAACTGTCCCAATCTAACCAGGGTGGCCAGGCGGCAGGGAGCAGTCCACTGGCTAACACGGGCAGGGCGAGTCTCTGGCCAGGGTCCGGCTCCCTCATTAATTATCCAGGGCAAAAATTGCTCCTGGGACTGGGTGGACAGAGGCATGGATCGCACAGGGGAAGGTGGGAAGGGGCTGCATCCTCGACCACTCAACCCTCCCCACCCAAGGACACAGGAGATGCAGCTGGAAAGCACCCCTGGGGCTCAGAGAATTCACATGTCTAGACTTCCAAACTACACTACCACATATATAAAAACCGTTCCCCAAATCCCAACTGTGGTTAAGGCAACAACAGGCCCCTAAAAAGTTGAAGTGCTCTCCATAGCACAAATACCAGCTAGGAGACTTCGGGGAGAGCCTGACCCGAGCCACAGTGCCCCACTGCGCCAGGCTGGTCCCCACTGGACCCAGCAGGTAGGGGCCAGGGCTAGGCCAGCCTCGGATCCCAGACCTGGGGGACAGCAAGCCCAGGCTCTGGCCATCAGGGCTCACCCCTGGACATTCCGACTGATCCTCATCCCACACTGATGATGCTCTCGTGCTGCCCAAGCACCAGGACAGGTCCAAGAGTGCACCTGGAGTAGAACTGGGAACATGAATCTCTGAAGTCACAGAGTGATTCCTGTCACACGTCCTCAGCCTGTTTCACTCACATCCCAGGGAACAACCGCAGACAGGACCACTGGAGCAGGGCTGTGCTTTGCAGTCTAGTCTCTCTGAAATGGGGTGGGTGCATGTTGCTGATAAGACATCCTTTGGCCACTTTTCTGGAGCAGCTACCAAGTTCCAGGCACTGTGCTGGGTGCTGGGATCCAGGGGCAGCCCTGGCCTGGGGCAGGGCAGTGGATGACATGTATGTGAGGGAGGGGTGCATTGTAAAATACAATTTATAATACACTCTACAAAGGGGCCTTGCAGGGGGCAGGCAGGGGAGTGCCTGTCTCTCTGCCAGGTGGCCAATCAGCTCCCGGGACAGTAACACACAGGATTTCCCTGCAGGGTGAAGACACATGCAGATGGGCAGGACACCTGGACAGGGAAGGCTGCCCAGGCTAAAGGGCTCAAAACACCGGCTCAAAGCAGCACTCAGATGCTCATCCTCACCTTTGTAGAAGCAGCCACAGCCACGGAGGGCCCAGCAAAATCATCACATTTACAAATGTCACCAAACACACCACAGTAGCAAAATGCCAAGGTGACAGGGAGAGATTCAGGACAGCTCCCCTGGCTGGAAAGAAGATGACAAGCCACAGGGGAGCTTCAGTTTGAGCATGTGTGATGTGATGTGTCACCGAGTGTAAAGTGACCCTGAGTGTTTTGCCACGGCAGTGGGCACTGGCCTCTGTCACGTGGGACCCACCAGGGGGACCTGAGAGGGCACAAGGGACATTTCCTAAAAATGTACCCAACATCACCATGCCCAAGAAGCTGCCCCACAATGCCCAGCATCAGCATCTGCGCCCACTCCCACACCAAACCACACTGCCCGGCCATGCAGGTTTGACGCAGCTGGAGGAGGCTGGGTCCAGCTGGGAAAGGCCAGGGACAGGGGCAGCAGGATCTCCAGGGCAGGGGTCAAGGTCTGGTGCAAAAGCAGGTTCTGCTTCTGCTGCCTCAACCTCAGCGGTCCTCCTGTGAGGCTCCTGTCTCCTCATGTAGAAAGGGACTAACGTAACACCAAGCACGCTCATCTGGGGCTCCTCTTCCCCAGGTGGGTTCCTTGCCTCCTGCTCTCCTGACCACCACCCTGCCCCGGCCTCCTGCCTTCCTCTCCGTACACGCTCTCCCATGCTTTACACAATGGCATCGTAAACCATCTGGGGGAAAGGACCGGGTTTTTCACCTAGTATATCACAGATCTCTACTTTTGCAAAATAAAATAAATCAAATTACTACCAAAATGAAACTTAAAAAAAAAAAAAAAGACATTCTTCACTTTACCAGATTCAACACACAGAAGTGACCGTGACGGTCCCTAAATGCTCACTCTGTGTTTCTACACCCTTTGCTCTGTGAACCGGGACAGCCCACAGAGGGCACAGGTGCAGGGACGCTGCACCTCCAGCCCAAAGTCTCCCGGTGCCTCCAGGGAGGCTGAGGAGGCAGTGAGCGCACACTCACAGGCGAGTTGCTCTGAGCAGTGCCCGTGCACACACAGCACCCTGAGAACAAATACCAAAGCCTCCAACAGGCTGCAATGCAAAACGGCTTCCACAGAGGTTTAGATGAATCTACGGCCTCAGCCATACTCACTCACAAACTGTGTGGCCCATGAAGCCAAGGTGGTCACAAGGTCAACAGCCACGGGACAAAGAGTCACCGTCCTCTGCAGTGAGTGACATGGCCCTGTCCTTGTGGGCTCACAGCCAGAACAAGACCTCTGGGGACAGCAGGAGGGGCCGGAGCAGAGTCCACAGGGATGAGGAGGAGCTCAGGGGTGGCAGAGGCAGGGTAGGCAGGACATGGAGTGACGCAGGCAAAGGAGAATGGGCACCTCTGGGGGCCTCAGGGTGACAGGCCCTTGCTTCGAGAGGCACTTAGGTGGGTGGCACCACAGAACGTCCACCCATGATTTCCGGGCTGCAAGAATGGGGGACTGACCCACAGGAGTTGTTCAGACCAGCGCTTCCCTCCAACTGCTCTTCTTAAAGCTGTGGTTTCCCACTCAACTGAAACCATGTAACATTTGACACTTAAACACTTGGGTTATTTGTGTCCGGCTTTCTTTAAGAGCACAGCTCCTTTTATACGCAGGAAGAAAAACTCATTTCATCTAGATAACTTATCCATACCAATTAAATCTATATAGATCTTTGCATCCTACCTGGTTTTACATATCCTGATCTCACTTAGAAAATATAGTTTGCATCTAAATACTAATAAGCATTCATTGTAATGGCAAAATCTAATTGTCTCACATTAAATGTCATCTTGATTTTGATAGTATTGTTCCAGCAGTAAAATAAGCCATGAGTCAGTCAATTCAAAGTTCTCCTTGAAAATTCCAAGATGATGTACCTCTTTTTTAAAACTTTTTATTGAAATATATGTACAGAAAAGTTCCGTATCATAAATGGAGCCCCCATGCAAACCAACACCCAGATCAAGAAATGGGACATCAGCACCCCCAGAAGCTCTGCTACCCACCCCCATGCCTTCTCTAATGACTGTCTTCCAAGGGCAACCTGACTTCTAACGCCGTGTAAGACCATTGCCTGTTGACCTTCATATAAACAGAATCACGCAGTACAGATTCTCGTAGCTGGGTTTTTTGCTCAACATTATGCAGCAAGACCATGCATGCTGCATGGGCCTCTGCAGCCCATCTCCCGGTGGCGCGGCTCAGTACACCCAGCCAGCGGCTACAGCTGCCACTTCCCTTCCCCAAGCCCTCTGCACAGCCACCCAAGGAGCCGCAGTCCCCTCTCCCCATAGAGGGCCAGAGAGCCACCAGGGAGGGCCTGTACTGACAGCCTATGTGCCCAGCCAGGCCAAGAATGGCCACATAGTGGGCAAGGAGGCCACACCACCCACCACTGTGAACCATATCCCCCCACCCCCACAAGTCTCTCTTGTGCACTGGACCTAGGCCTCCATAAGTCAGCAGAGCTGCACAGGTTAACTCTGGGTGAGCAAATTAATAATGTGATGAATGGTTTGTCATGGATTTTGTCATTCCTGTAGAAGAACAGGGGCAATTTAATCTAGAAAGCCTGTAAATCTCTAAACGGTAAAATTAAACATCCACGCTAGCAAGGCTAGGACTTGGCAGCAGCAGCCTCCTCCTACAGACCACGGTGGGGAGCGGGTTCCCGGAGCCCCTGCACCACGTAGGCGCCAGTCCTCGGCCAGACACCTGCCCCCATGCCCTCCCCACACCCCGCTGCACCACCCCCTGAACACCTCCCCGCATCTTCCCTGCACCTTCCCTGCACCCCTGCACCTTCCCTGCACCCTTCCATACACCTCTCACCTCACTTGGCAAACTGTGTATTAATATTACCGCACCTGCTCTGTCCCCAACGCACAGCACTGACTTTCCAGGGCCACCCCCCACCAATGGTCAGGAACCACACAACCCTGCCCCCCATCTTCAGCTCTGACATACACAAACCACCTAATCCTGCATGCCCCAGGCTTGGAGGACTCTTCTGGCCTGAGCTATGGAGGGGCTAACCCACCCCCTCTTCCAGGATGGGGTCCTTGACCCTCCCGTCCCGGCACTCTCACACCTCCTCGACTGTGCTTCTCTAGGAGCACCTGTAACCCAGAGCCAGGATGGCTCCCAGGCCACCACACATTCTCAGCAGTCTTCCACGCTCCCCCTCCTGACTCCACCCAGGTCTAAACTGGGACCAGGAAAGATGGAACACAGCAGGTGCTCAGAAAATGCCTGTTGAGTGGATGGATGGATGGAGGTCACAGCAAAGGGACTAGGGATAACTACAGCGGAGGGCACCTCCCCCAGTTCCACCACTGCAGAGTCCCCGAGTATCAAAGCACTGAGAGCTGGAAGACAGGCAAAGTGAAGGGCTACCATTTAAGTGCCCCACACCCCTTTGTTTCCATTATTAGATAAACCATGTCATGTGATGAGTAAAAGGAGCAACACAGGGAGTTAGGTCGGGATTCCTAAAGCGAGGGGCAGGGAATGCCACCCCCAGGGGTCCCCCAAGGCAGTTCCCCACATGAAGTCAATGCAAGTCGGAGGTGACACTGCTCCTGGGCATATCAAATCAACTGTGGTAGCACCAGTCCTCCCTGCTGATTAAGCACAGAACAGCCTGTGATCAAGAAGAAAAGCGTTACTTAATAAAATGCAATTAATTTAGAAGCTGAAAGCTGTGAAAGCCCAAGGGAGAGGCACAATCAGGAGTTCTTGCTTCGGAGGGGCTTCTGCTCTCAGACTTTCTAACCCAAGACAGCATGAAGATGTCCCCCCACCACCAAAGGCAGACGGCACGTCCAACCTGCAATACAATGGCATGCTCCTCTCCAGGTCCCTGAGCCCCAGCACTCAAAGGCCAGAGAAAGGCCACCACCAGAATCGTCACAGTACATACACAAAAGGAAGACACAGCTGGTAGGGGCTGTTGGGTCAGAATAACCTAGACTTAGCCCAATGCCACTCCCTGGAGAAACAGCCATCAATGTGACTGACTCAGTCCTGCCTCAGGGGCTCAGGATCTAACAGGCAGGCCAGGAGGGGGCAGCGTGGGGACCTGTGGCCAGAATCAATCCACCCAGCTGACGACCTTCACCAGCCAGAACCAGCTAGAGGGCCAGAGGTAGTGCCAGGTGTCTGAGACTGGCAGGCGACTTGGGAAGAAAACACGCACACACATACACACAGAACACACACCCCAAGCCTGGTGACTGCACTGACCGAGTGCTTTGCTGGAACAGAAGACTCGCACACACCTAATCTCACTTCATCCTCACAGTAACTTGGTGGCAGGTGAGGAAGGAAGCACGACCTACATGCATCCTTCTCAGGATGAGTCAAGTCAAACTCTGAGCAGCGGCAGAGCCTGGCTTTCCAGAGCTTCCAATTCCTGCCACGGGCCCCACTCCACCTCACCATGACAGCTGCCACCAGCTCTGGATAATACGGACAGATGCTAGAGCACATGGCTCACTCACTATACCAAAAGACGAAGAAATGGAAACTGTTTTATTTGAACAATGCACACACTTGCTTTCAGAGAGACCTGAGAAATCCCTCACTCCTAAATGCATACATTCACTCAATTTGTGGTTTTCGTATTTTTGAAACCATGGATTTTTCCAAGATAATTGATAATCAAACCAACTGGGGAAAACTATAACTATATTTTTTATTAAATTAACAATGCATACAACAATTCAGAGAAATTCATATGCAGAGCTTCCTTGCTGGGGAATCAATTCCAGGAATGTAAAACTAACTAAATGAAAAACTATATATACATAGTCATGCGTCACTTAAGGATGGGGATACATTCTGAGAAATGTGTCGCTGGGCGATTTCATCATTGTGCGAACATCATAGAATGTACTTACACAAACCTAGATGGTGTAGCCTACTACACACCTAAGCTTTATGGTATAGCCTATTGCTCCTAGGCTACAAATCTGTACAGCATGTTATTGTACTGAATACTACAGGCAACTGTAAGACAATGGTAGGTATTTGTGTGTCTAAACATATCTAAACATAGAAACAGTACAGTAAAAATATGGTATAAAAGATTAAAAATGGTACACCTGTCTGGGCACAATGGCTCATACCTGTAACCCTAGCACTTTGGAAGGCAGAGGCGGGAGGAATTCTTGAGACCAGCCTGGGCAATAGCAAGACCCCCATCTCTACAACAAATAAAAAACTTAGCTGGGAGTGGTGGCATGAGCCTGTAGTTTTAGTTACTCAGGAGGCTGAAGCAGGAAGATCGTTTGAGCCCAGGAGTTTGAGATTACAGTGAGCCATGACAATGCCACTGCATGCCAGCCTGGCCAATAGAACAAGACCCTGTCTCAAAAAAAACCAAAAAAAAGGCACGCCTGTATAGGACACTTACCATGAATGAAGCTTGCGGGACTGGAAGTTGCTCTGGGTAAGTCAGTGAATGGTGAGTGAAAGTGAAGGCCTAGGACATTATGTACACTACTATAGACTTTATAAAAACTGTACACTTAGGCTATGCTAAATTTATTTTATAAAATTAAGTCATTGCTCTATGACATTATGATGGCCACATCATTTTTCAGCTCCATTATAATCTATGGGACCACCATCATATATGCAATCCATTGTTGACTGAAACGTCATCATGTGGTGCATAACTGTACATACATATCTCAACTGGAAATCATAAATGATGTTGTTCTATTCACCATTTACTCGTTAATTACAGTTTGTGTAGAACAGATGCCTGAGTATTTTAGAAACAAGCATCTCTCTGCACCGTTGATTGTAGGGACAGGAAGTGCAAACAATCCATGTTAGTGTCAAGTGACAAAAGGAAAGCACCTTAGGGAGCCAACAGCAACGTAGCTCTCCCAGAGGGCAAACTCACAAGCCCCCTCCCCATCTCTGTGATGGGCCCTGGGTCATCTGGCATTTCTGTGACTCTCAAACCCCCAGCCATCAGATACTCTAGGCACACGTTGAAAATTAACCCCTGTACCTGCCACACAAGTGGTCATAACTCCTAGTCGTGCCACCCCAGGTTTAAAAACAAATCTGATGCAAAATGGGTGCTAGGAGGAAATGAGGAGAAAACATGAGCCTTGCACACTCTTCAATGCCGGTCCCAATGTGCTGGGCTTCCCTGCAGCAGCAGCGTGCTCTTGGGCAAGTCACAGCTGCCCGCCTGGTCCCCAGACTCCCCACTGTGGAGTTAAGACAACAAGACCTGCCTCTTGGTTTTGTCTGGAAATTATTTAAAACAGCAAACAAAGCTACTCAGGAGGCTGATAAGCGAGGATCACTTGAGGCCAGGAGTTCAAGACAAGCCTTCTGGGCAAGAACATAGCAAGAAGAAACAAACAGACAAAGAAAAAACCAGCAAAGACAAACAGAACTCAACACACACAACTGCCCCACAATGCGTGTTTAATTCCAGTGGTTTCTCCATCAAAAACCACTGTCAAAGGTTGGAGTGCTTCGGTTTCCAGAAAACCTCTAGAGATGAAAATATTTTTGCAGTCAGTCAATACAGGAATCTCAACCACATATTTTTTTCTTTCTTAATTTTGATCCTTCAAACACACAACAGATGTAGTACCTTATATTAGAACAGCACTTTACAGAGTTTATGAAGCGCCTACACCACATTCTCTTATTAAACTGTGGTTATAACTCAAAAACCTGAACCTTAAAACTCCCAAGACAATAAGAGAAGCCACACACGCCCAAGGCTACACAGGCACACCACCAAGCCCTTGCTGTCATAAAATATCTCGAGTCAGTTCAATATTGCATCTCGTTTGTGCTTCAAAACAACCGGGGGCAAGAGGTATGCTGCATGTATTACAGATGCTGAGAAAAACTCCCAAGGCCGGTGACTTGCCCGAGGACCCCGGGATTAGTGGCAAAGCCAGGTTGGAATCAAGCTCTCATTACTCCAAATCCCACCCTCTTTTCCTACCTCCCAATGCCTTTCTCATAAAACCAGAGCACCTTACTTGGCCATGCCAGAACACAAGCAGGAGAAAATCAGGCAGGGGAAGGTTTCTGGGAGGGAAGGCAGAGTGGCTGGGAGCCCCGAGACACTGAGTCTGACATTAGGTACAAGACAAGTTTAGAAAGACCCAGATGGAGAAGGAAGGGAACCTGGGTGAGAGTGCCTCCTTCCCAGTGCATCTGTACCCGAGTGACTGCAGGGAGATGCAGAGCTGGCTCTGGCAGCAGGTACTGTCTGGGGGCAGACAATCCAAACAACCGAAAATCCAAAAAGGAAAATTTCAGTGCAGAATCAGAAAGCCCACTCTTTGGGCTGGCTTATCTTCCCAACCGTGTTCTCTTCTGGCCTACGTGAAAACTGACTTTGCACTGTACAATTCTGCAGCTCCTTCCCGACCGCCCACTGAGCACAAGGTTCTGTGCTATGTTCCAGGAGGGATCCAAATGTGAATACAGCTCAGTTCCAGCTCTGGGTCTTGGGGAAAGGAGGAGCGGGGAGCCGGGCATGTACTGAAGGGAAGACTGATGCTCCTGGGCTTCATTCATTCATTCATCCAACAATAGCACTGAGGGTCTACTATGTGCCAGGCACTATTCTAGCTACTGGAGATCCAGAGGTGAACAAAGTCTCTTACATTTGAGTGGTAAGAGACAGACAATAAACAAACAAGTGTATAAAGAACACATTGAATTTTAGGTACTAAAAAGAAACACAAAACGGGGTTAACAAGAAAGGGGGAAGTGATGCTAATGTATGTAGGGTGGCCGGGGAGCTGACATATAAACAGAGGACTAAAATAAGTGAGGCAGCAAGCCCAGGTGGACATCTTGGGGGAGGACATGCCAGGGAGTGGGAACAGCAGGTGCAAAGTCCCTGAGGCAAGAGTGGACTGGCATACTTGAGGACCAAGGGATAAGAAGGGAAGAGCTCACACTCAGCTGGGACCATCCAGGATGGACAAGAGGGCCCTGGGCCAAGGTGGCAGGTGGAGGTGGGGTGGGGACAGCCCAGGGCAAACATGGTCAGTGAGCCTGTCTGCCTAGAGCCTGGGCAGACTGGAGGAACCACGCTTGAAGGGGAGGGAGGGACTTGAGAAAATCGGGCAGAGGAACACGGGTGTGGAGCGGGAACTGGAGAGCCACTAGAAGCTTGAGCAAAGGAGACAGACTGGCCTGGGCCTGCCATGCCAAGGGGTAGCCTGAAGTCCAACCCTGGGAAACCCTAAAGCCAGCACAGAAATCATAATTCATATAGCAGTGGCAACCCCCACACACACACACAATGTGTAGGGTTCCATGGAGAGAGCCTGCCTGCGTGACCTTGAGGTCACTGGCCTCCCCGGGCTCCTCTGTGTTTCTGGACAGGGAGGGGGGGGGGACTGGCTTCAGGAGAGGCAAGAGAAGACAGTGCCCACGACAGCTGACTCAGCCTGTGCCAGCAGGCTGCTCAGAGACACAAGCTGGACCCAACCCAGGTGGTGGGCGGGGGACTTAAGGAGGGGGAAGGAACCAGAGAGTCCTCTCTGTGGGCACTCGGCCCACCACCTTCCAAGGGAAAAAAATGAGTATCACCCCAACCCCTGCCGGGCACCCAGGTGGCCTCAGTGAGCAATCACTTGGAACGTGACCTGCACTGGGGATGCCTGCCTGACGGTCAGTGGCTACATCATTCCCCACCAGTGCCTACACGTCCCCAGCACTCACAGCCACAGCAAGAGTGAGAAACCGAGGACAGCACTGCAAGGGCACACAGCCTGTGAGTGGTGCAGCGAGGGCCACCACCCACACCCAGGGCTCTCTCTTGCTCTCCCCATTTCTCAAGGACCAGGCTGCAAGGCAGGGTATGTGGGTTTCTGCAACTTGTTCTGGAAGGTCCTTGAGGCCAGCCAGTGACATGTTCAGGGTCTCCATGCCCACCTGCCCCCAGCCCTCTCAGACTCCCCTGGACAGTAAAGGTTTCTCCAAGACTTCAGACCATGGTGTCACCTAAGGCCCATACCTGTTGAGTCGCAGGGGCAGGTATACAGGGCAAAGGACAGAGAGGAGCGCTGGGAAGGAGCTGAGGCCTGGAGGGGGCCTCTGGATCTGGCCTCAGCCCCCCGTGCTCCCCACTCCAACAGCCCTCACTGCCGCCCAATCCAAACGAAGCCCAGCCCCATGCTAACCTCACCATCAAATGTGTTTTTCCTCTGAGTTCCTCAGTTTTGTCTAGGAAAAATCAAGGTGTTTTTATCACCCCCTCTCAGCTTCCAGGGGTGAGACTGGTGTCTTTTACAATTATCTTTTATTTTTATCTTGCATTTCTTAGCTCAGTTGGCAAACTGGATATTTATGCGCCTCCATTTCACAATCCATCCCCACCAATTATTCCTGTGAAACTAATATTTTTTTAAAAAGAGAGAAAGAATTAGAACTACTCAAGGAATGGTTATACAAATACATTAACAAGCCACAACTGGGGCTTGGGGTGCCCCAGAAAGCAAGCAAGGGGGAAGAGAATAGGGACTTGACCATGACCGGCTTCCCCTCCTCCAAGTGCCACCCTGCCTCTCCCGCTCACACACACTCACACCCTGTGGACTCAGCCTGTGCTCCAACCCAGGGGCCCAGGAGCCCAGGGACGGAAAGGCAGGCGGTGGGGAAGGGCACAGACCGTGCTCCCTAACAAATGAGAGCAAACACCTTCGGGTGTCCCCTTGCTAGTGTCATTGCCCAGACCCGGCCCAGCTCTGGAGCCCACTTCCAGGGCCTCCCCAGCAGTGCTGCTGGTGCCCACGGGAGACAGCTGCCAACACAGCCAACTGACAACCGACAAGCTCCAGCTCATCCACTGACCACCTGGACATCACCTGGAGCCCCAGCAGGTTCCATGTCTGTGTCAATCACAGGAGCTCCTAAGCTCAGAAGATCTCTCCAGCCCAGGCTGCAGGGAGCGGGTGGGGGATCCAGCACCTACAGCCACCCAGGAGTGAGGGCAGAGGGCAGGGAGACCTGCATGCTCTAGCAGCCCCTGCCTTACCTCACTGGAAGGACCCTAACCCAGAGGCTTGAGAAAAGGCCACCTGCAGGCTCCCAAGAAAAGTTGTCCCACTGCAACCCTGAAAGCTTTCAGGTCATTATTCCTAAAACCGCTGTCTTTTCTCAAAGACAAAAAAGGGAAACAAATAATAACCAGAAAAGGGGACAGGAGATTGAAGGGGCCAGGGACAGTTCAGCCCAGGGTCTCAGGGACCAAGTGCCAGGAGCAAGTGCGGAGATTTGGGTGCTTCCCCTTCGGCGTGACCATTGGTGAGTTAACTACTCTTAACCACAGATTTAAGCCTGGTCCCCGTCAGGTCGTATCTGAATTCATCTGAAAAAATTAAAAGTCTTTCTTTTGCAAGTAAATACTAAGTGAAGACTAACGGGCTCCATCTAAGGCTCCGCTCCCCGCAAGGCTCCCAGGGCCGGCCCCTTGCCGGGCACCCTCCGCACCGCACCGTCCCTCCGCGCCCAGGGGAAGTTCACCCCCAGCCTTGGCCCGCCCAGGCCCGCCGCCCACCGCCTGGCCAGAAGTACTGCTTGGGGGACAGGGAGCTCCACTCCGCCTGGATCATCTGTGCCCAAACCTCCCGTCAGCAGCCTTGCCAGGCTGTGCCCGCCGTGGGGAAGGGGCACAGCCGAGCGGCAGGTCCGCACCGCGCCCCCAGCCCCGTGCCGGCTGCCCAGGGGAAACGGGGTGAGGAATTTTTAACTGAGGAGTTTTTCCCTCTGGGGCTCATTATAGAGAGAAAGGGGAGAGGGAGAAGATCGGGGGCCGGGTTCTCCGGAGGCAGCGAACCCAGAAGCGACCCCAAACTCGGGAGTTGCCGCCCGGCACAGGGACTTGGGGCCAGCGCCGAGAGGGGCCGCGGAACGCTCTAGCGGCCGGGCCAGCCCAGCAGGACCCCAGCGGCAGCCAGCGCCTCTTGCCCGCGCCGGGCTGCCCCCCGCCGCGGCGCCCCCCGCCCGGGATGCGTGAGCCGCCCGCTCGTCCCCGCCGCGCCCGCCAGCCGGTCGGGGGAGGGGTGTTCGAGCTGGTCCGAGAAGAGTGGGGCCGGTGGTCTGCACCCCCATAGCCCAGCGGCTCCCAGCCCTGCCGACCGTCCCTCTCTGCGGCCGCTCCGCAGCCCCGCCAGGTCCGAGGAACAGAGATCCGGCCGCCGCATCCACCCCCCCACACCCCCCGGAGCCGACCCGGGCGCCCCCAGGCTGCCGCCGCCCGCGAGTCAGGCGGCCTGGGCCCCCCAGCTTACCTGGCCCGGGCGCGGGGCTGCGCGGGTGAGCCGCCGCCCCCGCCCCGCCGCCGCCGCCGCCGCCGGCTCAGTCCGCGAGGCCGAGCGCGGGGCGCCGCCGCAGCTCTTTGTGAGCCCGCGCCGAGCCGCACACGGAGACTGCTAATGAGCCCGGGAAGCTGAATAGCGGCGGGCGCGCCCCGGACGCGGCGTACGGCACGCAGGGCCGCCTCTGCCCGGCGCACGCGGCGCGGCTGCGGGGCGCAGCCCGCACTGGCCCGAGGCTGGCCGGCCCGCGCCCCCGCCCCCGCCCCGGCCTCCCTCGCAGCCCTCGCCCCACCCCCGCCCAGCAAACGGGGGTCGGAGAACGCTTCCCGGCGGGACCGCTCGGCGGGAGGAAAGGGAAGACAAAGATTCGTCAGTGCCGGGCGCTGCGCGGAGCCCCGCGCCCCCCAGCCCTGGCGCTGGGACAGTCAGCAGGGCGGGCGGGTGCACCTGGGACCTGGGTCCTGCGGGGCTGGTCTCGGGGACCGGGAATGGAGCCCAGGCTCTGGAAGCCGCGGCGCCCCAACCGCCCTGGGCCCTGGGGAGCACACTGATTCCCAGGCGTGTCCCGGACCTGCTGGCTCGGGAGCGTAGGGGTCTGGTCCTCCCGTGGGTAGAACAGGTGAACGCGGCAAGGCTCCCGCACCCTGCCCCGGGCGCTGCGCTGCCACCTGGCGGGCGCCGAGCGCGTACGACGCGGAGGGACCTAGGCGACCGCGCCCTGCTCGCTTGGCCCTGCGTGGTTGTATGCTGGACTCCCCGGGGCGAGAAACCCTCCGGGATCGCGGCCTCCCAAAGCCCCACCTGGCAGGAGCGGCCCCCTGCTGTCTCCCCCCCTGGATCCCCCAGGTGCGCGCTGGATTCCAGGTCCTCTCTCCCCATCCCTGGTAACCAGCCCAGCACCCTCTTTCTCATACCCAGAGCTGCTTTAGCCCCCAGTCCCAGGGCCTCGCTCCAGGCCTTTCTCTCCTTGCTGTACTGAATGGAGAGGTCCCTAACCTCCTCCTGGGCTCTGGGGAGCACACACTCCCAGACATGGACACACATCCCAAGGAGAGTCAGTTATCCGCCCCCACTGTGCGAATACCCCTTGAAGGTCATGCCAGACACGCTGGTGTCACCTTTGACCCTCTGGCCTTCTCATTCAGTTCTCATTACCTCAGATGTGGTAACCTGTGGGTTCTGGGAAAGCGCACAGGATGCCTCGTCTGAACAGAGCCGGGGCTGTGCCCCCCTCCCCCAGATCCAGTTTGCCCTCTGTTCTCTGCTTTTGAGCGGATTAGGGGAAACCTGTGGTGTGGGAAGTCCTGAAGACAAGGGACTCCCTCCCTCCTCCCCACTTCTCTTCCCGCCGCCCCCCCAAATATGCCAAATACTCACACTGACCCAAAGGGCCAGAGCCCCCAGTTGGGGGGCTGATCCTAGTAGGGCAGCTTTGTGGCCAAAGTGCCAAACAAAAGCAGCAAAGGTTGAGCCCCAAAGCAGGTTCCTGACCCATTCCTCGTCCCTCTCCTTCAGGTGAGCACATCTTCACTGTTTATTTTCCACCTACTAAAACAGCCTGATCACCCAGCCAACAAAAGTTTAGCTTCATCAAGCCTTCTGTGGCCCAAATGCTGATGACTGGATAGCAACAGTTGGGAAGAAAAGATTCCATAGCCTTAAACGTTAAGTATCGGGCGCAAGTGCCTTACTCTAATGTGGTCCAATCTCATAGGAAACCTAATACCTATGCCTGAAGATGATCCGTACAACCCCACATGTCTGTGGATGTGTTGGGGCCAGCAGGTTCCATGCAGTTCCCTTCAACAGCCTCCCTTATGTTCCCATGAGCAAGCTCTGGGCCAGTCACTGGGCATGAGACCCCATCCCAGCACACAGCAGCAGTAGTGGCTGATGTCCATAGTCTACGGGATCAGAGGTACTGGCCTGCCCCCAGCCTCACTCAGGACCCCTAAATCTGGTGGCCTGGAGCCAACCATCACTATTCAGAGAATTTTTAAAGAATCATGGGGTGAGAAGGCCTTTCTGTGTATGCCACAAAACCAAAAAGCAATAATATAAAAGATTGCTAAATCTGACGTCAGAAAAACTCCTGCATGGCAACCACCACAATAAGCAAAGTCAACAATAAACCAGGAAAAAAATATTTGCGGCTCCTATCACAGTTAATTTCCCTGATATACAGATAGCATAGACAACTAGATAAGAAAAAAAAGAGTAAGTAGAAAAAAAAAAACAAGCAAAAAGTAAGAAGCAGACAATTCACAGGAAAGGAAATGACTTAAATGATTTAAAATGACTTTTAAGCATCTGAAAATATTCCTTATTCATAATAAGAAATGCAAATTAAAGCTACACTGAGATGCCATTGTGTTTACCTATCAGAGACCTAGGAGTTCAGTAACACAATATGTTCCAGAGGGCAAGGGGAAACTGGCAGGCTCAACTGCTGCTCATGGGAGTGCAAATCTCTACAACTTCTGTGGAGGAAAATTAGATCACTTATGTCAAAATTACAAATGCACATGCCATTTGGCCTAGGAATTCTATTTCTAGGAATTTTTCTACTGTATATCATATATGTGCAACATAGCCATGAGCAGTTATTCATTGTTATTGTTTGTGTAGAAAATGACTGTAAACAGTCTCAATATCCAAGAATAGGGGACTGTTGAACACATAAGGGAACATCCAAACACTGAAATAGTATGTGGCCGTAAAAGAGAGAGGAAACTCGTGATGAATGAACACAAGAAGTTCTCCAAGATATATATATTAAGTAAAAGAACAAAGAGCAGAAGATGTGTATAGTATGCCACCATGTGAGTAAAAAAAGGAAAAGGAAAAAAGAGTGAGCCTATAGATGCACCTATGCAATTGTAAAGCCTTTCTGGAAGGATCACAGGAAACTCAAAAATGTGTGTCACCCATGGGAAGGAAACTAGTGGCTGGAGCCAGGAAAACTTTTCACTGATTATTCTTTTTGTTTTTGAAGCATGTAATAGTATCTATCCCTAAAAAAGAATTTTTTTAATTATCATTCATAACCCTGGTTCTTAACCCTTTAGAGAATAACAAACCTCTGAAATTTCTGGTCCCTTTCTCCAGGGGGAAAAGAAAAACAGACCCTCTGATCCAGAAACCTGAATAACAATCTCTATGACTTTGGACCACCTGGCCATGCTACCTGCCGCCACTTAGTGGCAGCACATGTGAATTGCAGGCTTGATGGCAATACCATTCAGCCCAGAGGAGCCTGCTGGCAGGGCCAGACTTCCTGCAAGACATCGTGAAGCGGCGCCAGAAACTTGTCAGTGCCTCAGCACCTGCGATACAACTTATTTTTTTAAACGACACAGGCCTTCCCTATATAGCATAGAAGATTAATGCTTTGTTTTTTAGTCCAGGGAGGACATTCCCTTATAAAACTCCCAAATGACAGACTATTACTTTTTCTTTCATTCTTAGGCTGTGTATAAGTGGACTTATTTGATAAAGGCATTTCCTCTTCCTGTGGGGATGGCAGCATAATTCTCCTGGCATAAGGTTACTGCTTTGCACAGACCTTACTGAGTCTCATCTCTCATGTTAACACCTAGCACCTGGGTCCCCTTTGCCTCTCCCTATAGCCTTCTATGTCACAAAACCAAAAGCAAGAGTAGTCAAAAGTGCCATGAACCTGGAGCCAGGGATCCTGCATTCTGGTCTCACCTAAGATACTAGCCAGGGTGGGGCCGCAAATGAAGCAGCTGGGGCCTCCACGGTACAGTTTCCTCCTTTGTTTAGGTGAGGAAGTTAGCCTAGAAAATGCCCAACGTCTGGAACATAGGAGAAGGAAATGCAATCTAAACCACACCACAGGAGTCTTTGATTCTCTTGCTTTCAGGATTTAAGTCAGTGGGAAAAATCACTAACCAGATCACACTCTAATAGGTTTTTATAAAACCCAGTGCTTTATTTTGGAAGACACAGAGAGACATAGCATGGAAATGCCTTAGACAACCTCGGAAGCAAGTACCTTCCTGAAAAAGTAAATAGCAGTGGTTTCTTGGCTGATTTCAGCACACAGATTCAGCAAAATCCAGGCTTTAGAGCAATAAAGGGGTAATTATAAACAACAGAAACCTGTGGCTCTCGACGCTCCAGACCCTGGCCTCAGGACCCTCCTGGAACAGGCTGCTGGGCATGGATGTCCATGGAGGAGTGGGAAGTGCAGCCCTCGAGTTTGGGCAGAGCCTATGAGGAGGGACCCACCCAGCAGGTGCTGCCGTATCTGGGAAAAGCAGAGGTTTGTTCTCTCCATGAGAGAAGTTACCAACTGCATTTTGGTAGAGGTGGGGGCGGAAAATCACCACAGTGCAGACCTTATCTGTTCTAATCTAGAGACTTCCTAGCATGGATCACTGAGGGCAGGTCATAGCAGTCATCAGGCGTGGCTATGGAAAGCATATGCAGTATAAATGGTGTGTAGTAGAGATCGCAGGGTTACCGTAGTATAATACGGTACAGACAGTCACTCTAGCATGTCTAGTTACAAGGACATGGAACGTTTCAGCACCACAGGTATCCTGGTGGGGGAGAGAGGGCAGCCAGACTGTGGTAGGAACGAGGCTACCCTCTGACACCCCTCCCTGTGCAGTCTGTACAGGGAAGGGTGATGGAGGTGGGGCAATCTTCACAAGGAGGTCAGACCTCCTGGGAGAGAAGGACTAAGACTCCAACTGCTGCTGTCCAAGATGCAGCATAAGAAAAAGGAGAGAGCCAGGGTGACCCAGATCAAAGCCGGGCTGCACAGAGGGGCAGATGGGCTGGCGACACACAACTCCCCAGAGGAAGGGCATCCAGGCAGGGCTCCAGGACCCCTCTGGAATACTCAGAGTATTTCTTCAGTCCTGCTGTACTTGGCGTATAGCAGGAGGAATCACGTTTCCCAGTCTGCCTGACACAGTGTTACAGTGATTCTCAACTGGGAATGATTTTGCAATGATCTAGTGGTGTCTGGAAATGTTTTTGGTCATCAGAACATAGGGGAGTGATGCTATGGCTTCTAGTGGGTAGAGCCCAGAGATGCTGTTAAACATCCTGCACTGCACAGGACAGCTGCCCACATTAACGTTATCTGGTCCAAGCTAAGATGTCAATAGTGCTGAGATTGAGAAGCCATGCCACAGTATTTTCTAATATGTCTATTTATGTGGAAGAAATATTATAAATATATAAAACTTAATCACAAGTAGGGAATGACTTAGAACAAGAAAAACCATTGCTATATTGTCATAGTGTGGGACAACAGAGACCAAGACAGTGACAGGGTTTTGAACCCAGCCTTTGGACCCTGAAGGAGGTCCAACCCAGGGTTAGGCAGTGCAGTGGCACTTGTAAATCATATTGGCCATGCCTGTGTCCTTGCCCGTCCTTTCCCCAGATCTGGGCTGGGAGCAGATCATCTCAGATCCTAGAGAAAATGCTGCCCAGCACAAAGTTCAGGGCACGTTTGTTCACTCCTCTTCCATGGGCATAATTGAATGCCTGCTCCACTGGGTAAGGCCCCAGTGCCTGCATCTGGCCAGGCCTGATGGACTGCCATGCTGAGTGACAAGGACAGCCCTGATGCCTGAATTAGAGGCAGATGACCGGTAGGTGGTTCCCTGGTGAGTAGAAGGGCTGCAGGGAGGGCTTCCTGGAGGAACTGCAGGCTCTAGGCATGGCGCCATACTCCCACTCCTCCTCGGGGCTCCCCTGCACCCTGTTCCCTCCCCCTCCCCCAATCCTCTGCCTCACCACCCCTCCCTGCACCAGTGGTCATTGGATTAGAACCCAACCTAATGACCTCATTTTAATTTGATTATCTCTGTAAAGACCTTCTCTCCAAATCAGGTCACATCCTGAGACACTAGGGGTGAGGATTCAATGTATGAATTGGGGAGGGGGCCCACAATTCAACCCATAACATGGAGGAAGATGTTGAATATCATTTAAGGCCTCAGGACCAACTGCAGTGGTGGGTCTGAAGCTCATTCCACTAACCCTCCTTGGCAAGACTTCCCCCATAGATGATGATTGTACATAATGAAATAATAATAGGTTAAGGCAGGCATCTTCCCCACTTAATCACTGGGCATCTGTGCCCATAACGCACTGACCAGCTGAGATAATTTGGGGAAGTGACTGAGCTGTCCCTAGAGAAGGGCTGCTCAGGACTCGTACCCAGAGTGCCACTTCTGTGAACGTGGGAGATGGAGGATGCCACGACTCCTAGAGAGGAGTGAGGCAAGGCTTCCCTGGAGCTGTCTGCTAGATTCTAGGGGAAGGTGACTGTATCAGTGCCTTGTTGCTGCTGTAACAAATGACCACAAACAACACAAACATATATATTTTTACAGTTCTGTAGGTTAGAAATCTGACACGAATCTCACTGGGCTAAAATCAAGTTGTCAGCAGGACTATTCCTTCCAGAGACTCAAGGGGACACTCTGTTCCCTTGCCTTTTCCAGCTTCTGAGGCTTCCATGTTCATCTGATGGAGTTGAGAATCTTGAGTATTAACCCAACAATCATCCATACAAAATTGCAAATGAGGTAAACACAAGGAAGTATGGGTACACAGTGCTATGAAAGCTTCCAGTGGGAGAGTTGGGTGCTCTTCCCTTCCATCTGAGTTGGCATTTCCAGGCAGTGGAAACAGCATGTGCAAAGGTCTTTAGCTGTCAGGAGCTTAACGCTTTTGAGGAAATTGAGAAAGGGCTTGTGTAGAGGAGGCTGAAGAGACAGAAGGGTACATGCAGGGGTCAGGCCAGGCCCACTATGCCTCGTCAAAGGCTTTATCCTAGTGAAGAACAAGTAAAGCCATTGCAGTGTGTGGTAGGTAGCTTCTAAGATGGCCCAGTGATCCATGCCTCCTGAGAGGCATGCACTTATGTAAGCCCTTCCCAGTGTGGGCTGGACTCTGACTTACATCTAATGAACAGAACACGACAGAAGGGATGGAATGCCACTTCTGAGATAAGGTTACAAGAAAAGGCCATGGCTTCCATTTTGGATACTTTCTTGTGTTCTCTTTCCCTCTCTCTCACTCACATTCTTGTTCTTGGCTCACCAGCTGCCAAAATGTGAGGATGCTTAGACAGCCTATGGGGTGGCCCATGTGGTGAGGAAGCCAGGCCTGACAGCAAGCATGTGAGTGAGCTTGGACATGGACCTTGTGAGGACAGCCAACATCACGTGCATGAGCATGCAAGTAGATTCTCCAGCTCCAGTTGAGCTTTCAGGTGACTGCAGCCCCAGCCTGTAGCTTAACTACAACCTCCTGAGAGCCCATGAGCCAGGGGCACCCAGCTGAGCTATGCCCAGATTCCTGACCCACAGAAACTGGGGGATAATAAATATGTGTTGTGTTAAGCTGCCAAGTTTGGGAGCAATTTGTTACACAGCCATACATAACTATTAATAACACAGAGCATATCCCATAGTAGGGTGGCATATTTCATTCATTCAACAACTACTGAGGAGCTACTGTCTGCTAGGCACTTGTAGGTGTTGACATGATACATTTTATAAATTTGTATGAACTGAGCACCATGGCTCATGCCTGTAATCCTAGCATTTTGGGAGGTGGGGGCAGGAGGATCACTTGAGGCCAGAAGTTTGAGACCAGCCTGAGCACCATAGCAAGACCCAATCTCTACAAAAATTAAAATTAAAAAAAATTAGCCAGGCATAGTGACATGTGCATGTAGTCCCAGCTTCTCAGGAGGCTGAGGCAGGAGAATTGCTTGCTCCCAGGGGTTTGAGGCCACAGTGAGCTATGAACACACCACTGCACTCTAGTCTGGGTCACAGAGCTAGACCCTGTCTCTAAAAAAAAAAAATTAAAATAAATAAATAAATTTGTATACAGTTATTTTTTTGAATGGGTAACACAGGAACATGAATTGAAATTCTAAAGTAACAATGGGGGACATAGAGAAAAGTCTCTTTCCCACAGACACCCAGGTCCCTTACCATGGCTTAATGTTACTAGTTTCTGATGTACCCTTCCAGAAAGATTTTAAGTATTTACAAGCAAATATATATTGGTTCACAATACCATTCTGCAACTCACTTTTTTTCACATAAACATAGATCTTAAAGAACATTCTATATCTGTACATGAAATATTTCTTCATTGTTTTTCACAACTGTATATAGAATTCCAATGTATGAATATACCCTTTTACATTTTAACCCATCCCCTGTTGATGGGCATTTAGGTTATTTCCAATTATTGGCTATTACAAACAATGGCACACTGAATAATCATCACCATATAGTATTTTGTGCTATAGGATAAATTTCTAGAAATGGGCTCAAAAGTATGTGAATGCATAATTTTGATAAATACTGCCAAATACCATGGCAATGGTGCAGTTGGATAGAGGTTTCCTCATTTATGTGGCTATCGGCAGCAGATAAGAGTGTCTGCTTCCCCCACGATTGTCAACTGTGTTATCAAAGTGTTATCAAATGTTTTCACTTTGCCAGTCTGACCAGCGAGAAACGGCATCTCAGGGAGGCCTGCAGTTATCCTGCCTCTCTTAGGTGTGAGGCAGAGAATCTTTTTGACATATTCAAGAGCTGCTGACACGATATGGGTGTGTCGTAAAAAATAAAAAAATAAATAAGTGAATCACACTCTTGCCGCCAAGTGTAGGACGGGTTGTGGGGACCAGAGCGGATGCTGGGAGCCCAGATGAAGGGGGCGGGGGAGCCGGAGTGCAGCAGATGGACCCAGCGCTGTTTGAAAGACTAAATAAAGGGGCCTTTGTGAGCCCTGCGTGCGTGTGCGCCTGCGCATGTGCTCTGGGGGAGGGTCGGCGAGGCGTCTCTGGCTCCCGCAACTTGAAGAAAGACGGTGCCCTTCGCTGTGACAGGCGGTGCTGAGGGAGGGCCAGGTTTGTGGGGGAAGCGCAAATGTGTTTTCCGCTGTTGCTATGAGAACCATTAACTTCTTGCCTTTACTATATGCTGCGCCTTCCTCCTACACCTTAGCGGAGTTTTAAATTTTAACACGTCTTGGATTTAACATACTTAAACTACCAAGCTAGTAAATCACACACACAAAGAGATCTGTCAGACCCTCTATAAAATGTTAATTATTTCTCTGATCTTCTACACTGCATTGAGAGATCCTTTGCATGAGGAGGCGGTGGAGGCTGGGAAGCCCTTGAACGGTCAGCTCTGGATGTAGCTGCTTAAATAACTCGCACAAACAGTGCAGATGGACATGGCTCCCTAAAATTGTTTTTTTTTCCTTCTGTGGCCTGCAAAGCTAATTGAGTCATCTGAAGTTCTTCAGTTTTTCACTTCTGAGGGGACTTCTGATCCAGGAGGTGTAATAGTGATGTCCTCTGGGTGGCTGGTCCTATCCAACTGTCAGAGACTGTCATCCCAGGTAGGGGAGGGAGTAACCACAGAAAAGAAAAAAAGTCATAATTTGTAAAATTATACATGCATATACCTTCTTGGAGAAAAAAAAAAGCATCACCCTAAAATGCCAGCCAAATTGGTCAGATGATACTGTGGTCATCCATGTGGGTTTTTTTCATCCTGTAACCCCACACTTCTTCCAACCCTCCAGCTCAGATTGCTCGCTATATTATCCCCAAGCAGGTGAAATTGGAGAATAAATAAGTCAAATTCCTGCCTTTGATACTTCAACAGTCAAGGTAAGAGAGAAAAGTCTTGGGCAGTGGTTCTCAAATCTCCTAACCCTAGCCCCAATCAGCAACATTGGCATTACCTGGTACCTAGTTAGAAATGACAATTCTTAGGCCTCACTCCAGACTACAGAATCAGAAATTCTCAGGTGTGGTGCCCAGAAATCTGTATTTTAACAAGCCCTCCAGGTGATTCTGATGAATACTAAAAATTGAGAACCACTGGCCTTTGAGAACTACTAAAGTTTGAGAACCACAGGCTGAGAGAGTCCCCAGGCCACCACATGGGGCAGTGAAGACAGTGGGCTACCTGAGCAGATGGACCTAAGGCACAGAACTCTGGGGGGGGGGAGGGGAGGGCGTGGAGGTTGGGTGGTAAACTGCCAGACAGTTCCCCATGAGGCCTGGAGGCCTTGGGAATGCAAACAGGACACACCCAGCTGGGTGCCCTAGGCCCAGGGCAAGTTGTGCTGAGACATAGGGACCTTGCCCCAGAGACCCAGGGCCCAGAGAGGAGCATGAACACCTCAGCAGATGCCATCGTGGAGAGCTAAGTAGGCACAGGACAACACCCTCATGGTGTGGCCAGCATGAGACAGAGGACCCTGACTCAGGCCCAGACGCTGCTCTGCCACAGTTACTGAACTGAATTGGGGTCTGCTCCACCTGGCACATTAAGCCAGACACTGACACTAAGATTTGCAGCCAAAGGAAAAGGCACTCATTGCATGATGCTGAGCAAAGAGAACAGGCAGCTAATGCTTAAGACCTGAACTCCCTGACAGCTTACAAGCAAGGGATTTTAAAGGCAGGGGTACATTTCAGAAAGGCAGAAGTTGCAGGCAAAATCGCAAATCAATACATGGAGGTTATACATTGGTTTGGGCCGAAAAGGCAGGACATCAGTAAGGACATAACTGAAGTCACCAGTACCATCAATCAACTGGATATAATTAACATCTATAGAGTACTTCATCTAACAACAGAATATACATTCTTCTCAAGCTGACATGGAATATACACCAAAGAGACCACATTCTGGGCCATAAAACACACCTTAACAAGGTTAAAAGAACAGAAATAATATACTGTGTCTGTTCTCAGACCACAGTGGAAGTACATTAGAAATCAATAACAGAAAGATAACTGGAAAATCCCCAAATATTTGGAGATTAAACAAGACATTTCTAAATAACACATGGGTCAAAGAAGAAATCTCAAGAGAAATTAAAAAATATTCTGAACTAAATGAAAATGAATATGAAACTTACAAAAACTTGGATGCAGCAAAAGCATGATTAGAGGGAAATTTAGAGCATTGAGTTAAGCTTCCACACAAAAAAAGGAGAGAAATTAAACACAAACTAAGCAAAGGAAAGAAATAATAAAAATTAGAGCAGAAATCAATGAAATCGAAAACAGGAAATCAATAGAGCAAATCAATGAAACTGAAATCTGGTTCTATGAAAAAATAAAATTGATAAGCCTCTACTCATGCTAATTAAGAAAAAAGAGAATACAAACTATTATCAGAAATGAAAAGGGGGGCATCACTATTGATCTTATGAGCAGTAAAATAATAGTAAAGGAATACTATGAAAAACTCTCTGCCCACAAACTTGACAAACCTAGATGAAATGGACCAATTCTTTGAAAATCACAATCTGCCAAAACTCACAAAAGAAGAAATAAGGCAATCTGAATAGGCCTCCATCGACTAAAGAAATTGAATCAATAATTAACAGCCTTCCAAAACAGAATGCACCAGGCCCAAATGGGTTCTCTGGTGAATTCTACCAAACATTTAAGGAAGAAAATTATACCAATTCTCTATAATCTCTTCCAGAAGATAAAAACAGAGGAAATATTTCCTAACTCATTTTATGAGGTCAACAATATCCTAATATCAAAATAGACAAGGACATTATAAGAAAACTATAGACCAACATTTCTCATGCAAAAATTCTCAACAAAATACTAGCAATGTGAAACTAATAACATATAAAAAGAATAATACACCATGAACACATGGGATTTATTCCAGGTATGCAAGGCTGGTTCAACATTAAAGAAAAATCTTATAATCAATAGATATGGAAAAAGCATTTGACAAAATCTGATAGTCATTCATGATAAAAACTCTCAGCAAACTAGGAAGAGAGGGAAATTTCCTCAACTTGATAAAGACCATTTACAAAAACCCTACAGCTAACATCATACTTAATGGTGAGAAACTTGAAGTTTTCCTGCTAAGATCAGGAACAAGACAAGGATGTCCGTCTCATCACTCCTTTTCAACATTGTAGTGGAAGTCCTAGCAAATTTCGTAAGACAAGAAAATGAAATAAAAGTTATACAGATGGGGAAGGAATAAATAAAACTCTCTGTGTTCACAGATGACATGATTGTGTATGTAGAAAATCCAAACAAATTGACTAAAACCCCCCACAAATTTCTGGACCTAATGAATGACCATAGCTAGGTTGCAGGATAAGAGGTTAATTTACAGGAGTCAATCATTTTACTCTATACCAGCAATGAACAAGTATAATTTGAAATGAAAAACATTACCATTTACATTAACAACCCCTCAAAATGAAGTACTTATGAATCTAACAAAATATTACACAATCTATATGATGAAAACTAAAAAGCTCTGATGAAAACAGTAAGAACTAAATAAATGGAGAGATAGTCCATGCTCATGGATAAGAAGACTCAATATTGTCAAGATGTCAATTCTTCCCAACTTGATCTACAGATTCAATGTAATCTCAATCAAAATCCCAGCATGTTATTTTGCGGATATCGACAAACTAATTCTAAAGTTTATATGGAAAGGCAAAAGATCCAGAACAGCCAACTCAATATTGAAGGGGAACAAAGTGAGATGACTGACGTCACCCAACTTCACAATTCCTATAAAGCTACAGTAATCAAGGCTGTGGGCTGGGTGTGGTGGCTCACTCCTGTAATCCTAGCACTCTTGGAGGCCAAGGTGGGAGGATTGCTTGAGCTCAGGAGTTCGTCACCAGTCTAAGGAAGAGCAAGAACTCGTCTCTACTAAAAATGGGAAAAAACAGCTGGGCATCGTGGCTCGTGCCTGTAGTCCCAGCTATTTAGGAGTTTGAGGCAGAAGGATCACTTGAGCCCAGGAGTTTGAAGTTGCAGTGAGCTATGATGACGCCACTGCACTGCACTCTAGCTTGGGTGACAGAGTGAGACCCTGTCTCAAAAAAAAAAAAAAAAAAAAACAAATCCCCAAAAAAACACCAAAATATGTAAGTGTACTGGATAATTGTTATTTTTATTTTTTAGAAATTTTATTAGTGAAAATAGTTTCTTAGTTTTAAAAAGCCCACCAACGTAAGAAAATCAACCAGTTATTCAATAATAAATGTATTTTTAAACAATCTCATTGAAAACAGTGTTTTCTATCTATTCTGCCAACCAGGATCATTATCCTAAGGGTGAGTTTGTTTGTTTTTTCATAGTCATTGGATAGTTGCTAGTAGCAACCAGACCTATTTCCTTGTTCTACTCTGGTGGGTGAGGCTGACTTCTCATACACCTAGAAGCAAGAAAGAACATTTCTAGAAAGCTCTATGAAACATTTCTTTATGCTCTTTTTCCAGATATGAATTACATAACCTTGAACCCATTTTTGGCAAGAGTGATGGAATTTAAGTCTAACGGAGCTTTTCCTGAGGTTTTATCTGTGTGGGAGAGGTAAGTTTGGAGACCTAACGAAGTCAGAATTCTATTACGGAAGAAATAGTGGATGGTTGCTAGGAGGCTAACTCCACTACCCACTACACGTACTATTTTGCATGTATTGCTACCAAATTTCATTGTCATGAAAGCAAAATTTTATTAAATTATCAATTTATGGATTAATTTATGAATTTTATAAAAAATGATTGTTGTATTCCCATTTTCAGTCAGCTCAATATGTACTTTACTTCCCTTGAGACGTCCTCTTTGATAATTTACAAGTTTGGACAATTTTCCTATTATGTTATGGATTTCTAGTTTGATTCAGTTATGATCACAGAGCATATTTTATATGGCTTCACTTACTTCAATGTGTTAAGGTTTGTTTTATAACCCAAGATATGGTCTTTTTTGGTGAATGTCCCATATATTTTCAAAGAGAATGTGCATTTTGTATTGGCTATTACTGTTCAGTTTTTATATAGTTGTTAATTTTTTGTCTAGTGGGTGTATCCATTACTAAAAGAGCGGTGTTGAAGTCCTCAACTATAACTGTGAATGTCTTTTTTTTTTTTATTTTAGTTGTATAAAACAACAGCTGTATTGTTTGGAGCAGATACAGCTATTGTCTTCTTGTGATCTGACCCTTTCATTATGATATTCATTATGTAATGCACTTCTTTGTCCCTGGCAATTTTCTTTTGTGTTGAAGTCTACTTTGTCTGATATTAACACAGCCACTCCAGCTTTCTTTGGACTAGTGTTTGCAAAGTATATCTTCTTCTATCCTTTTAGTGTTAACCTATCAATACCATTATATTTTAAGGGAGTTTCTTGTAGATAGCATTTGGTCGGGTCATGTTTTTTAATCCATTCTCCCAATTTTTACTTGATGTGTTTAGACCATTCAAATTGAATGTAATTATTGATATGTTAAGATGTAGGTCTGTCACTTTATTGTCTTCTGGTTTGTTCTTCCCATTTTCTCTTAGCTGTCTTCAAGTGGGTTATTTGGGCATTCTTTAGTATTCCATTTTGATTTATCTATGTTTTTGAGTGTATCTCTTTATACAATTTTTCAGTGGTTACCGTAGGTATTGCAATACACATATGCAGTCTACTGTAGTCTACTAGTATCAACACTTACCCCTTCAAGTGGAATGTGGATATTTAACCACCATTTAAGTCCCTTTTACTGCTCCCCCCATGATACTGCTGTCTTTAATATGACCTCTACATACACTGAGTAACACATCAGACAATGCTGTAATTTTTGCTTTTAACTTTCAAATAACTTTTAAATTAACTTTTAAAATCCAATTTTAAAATTGGATACTATACTTGCCTTCCATAATAATAAACTCACTGTCTACACATCTACTCATTTACTCAACATCCAATCATCCATGAACTTAAGTTTACCACTTTCCCATCCATTATGCATTCCATGCATCTATCCAACTGTGATCCTTGAAATTTACCTGATACTTGTTTCTAATGTATTTGAGAGTCTGACCAAAAATCTGATATATCTCTAAGCTCATCCTCTGAGACCTATATTCTCTTTCCTTTCCTTTTTAATTTATTCATATGTCATTTTGTAAGTATTTACATTTGTTTCACGTAGTACTTTTCCCAACTGACCCATAAGCTTCTTGACAGTGGGTTTTTATTCATTTTGTATATTTCCCTAGGACTTGTTGTGTTCTAGCATTTAAGTGATACATAACTCTACAAATTACTACTGATTAAAAAAATTCATCTATCTATGCACCCAATAGATCATGCACAAAGATTTCCACAAAACTTCTTATTTATATATCTAGCACTAGAATCCAAGACACCTCACCCCTAAGGAACTTGTGACCATGAGTTATTCCTGAAGACAAAAATTTGAGACCAAACTCCCTGACCTTAAACAGTTTACCCTAAAAAGCTTGTTCCGAAATATCTTTAAAAAGTTTTGTCCTAAATATGTAGGCATGCAAGTGTCGAGTGTATTTTCATAACTCCTTTGTGTCTGCATCCCACCTCACACACACACATACAAACATGCACACAGACACCCCCTTTTACACAGCTAACATATTGTACTCAATCACCCCATTTTAGAATAGAACAATTTATTTCTATGAATATGATTTTAATAATGTTCCTTAAGTATTTCATAATCAAGGTTTTCTCCAAATCACTTTTAAGTGATGAAAGCAGTGAAGGCTTTCGTACATTTTGACAGTGTTTGATAGGCTTTTTCAGGTCAATTAACTTAGTTTCTTGCAGATACAAATCAAGCTTGTTCCAGTTCCACAAGGACTCCCCCACAGTCTTTAGGATGGAGAAAAATCACTGGTTTTCCATGTGCTCCTATTTTGGCCTCTTTGCTTAGGCTACGGATGTTCTTTTTTTTCAAATCCATCCCAGCTGCATTTATATTATCCACCTTAAGAAAAGGACATAAACAAGAACACATTTGAGATCATAAAAATGCCAAATTACAGTGCTTTAAGACCTAGAAAAAACTTTGAGAACTCATGCAGGACCATGTACCTGTGCCTTTAGGCTGGACCATTCTTAAACCATCATAAAAAAAGTCTAAAATTTCCAGAAAAGTTAAAGAAGTTGCTAAATCTTTCAAGGTGACCAATCTTAATGCTTAAGAATTTTCACCATTAGTAAATGTTTCATAAATCATGTGTTACACTTTATTAGTTTCTTCTGGCAGTACTGTTGGTGGTATTGAGCAAATTGTTTTTTCCTAAGACCCTTGGGTTCCTCATCTGTAACAGGGAAATAAGGCCTACTATATAAATTGACTACAGATTAAAATGAGATAACAGATAAAAGCTCTTAGTACAGTTTATGGCACATAGTCGGTACTTAGCAAACATGAGTGTTTCCTTTATCCCCAAACCTCCCCCTGCCAAACCTCCTAGTTATTACCATTGAGATTAAAACTTGATACACATGAAAATCACATTAAACTGCCATCAAAATGTATTCTCCATTCAAAAAAATTCAAACTTTTATAATTTTGCAACTCTCTAATTTCTTCATACTTATGGGCAGTCTAGGAAAGGAGCATATTTGATGGAGGAATGATCCTCTTCTATCTTGGAAAGTCAGCCTCTTATACTGGGAGCCTTGTGAATGGATAAAGAGGTATGAGTGCCCATATTCCTAGGCAGTCATATCACCCTAGAGTTTAATGATCTACTAGCATTCCAAACATAAAGCACAGAGAATAGTACAACACCCATGTTCCCACCATACAGATCTAACTAAACTTAATATTTATACAATCTTATTTCAACAGAGCCAAGAGTTATATATTTGATTCTAAAACTTGTCAAACAACTGATCAGGATACTAAATGTTACCATAAATAAACTATGATTTCTTCCTATGGTATATATTCTACTTGTATTCCTGATAATATTTCTTTTTAAACCTCATGGATATATCAAAGTCACGCCCAGTTCATTTCATGCTATCTTGTACCATAGCTGGTCTATTCTCATCTTTTTCAGAAGAGAAAATGCACCACAAGCTCGAGTGGCCCTGCCCACCGAATCATCCTTAGTGAGGTAAATTAGTCCTCACTAATGTCAGACATTGTCAGTTTTATTTTTTCCCTACCAATATTCTTGAGCTTTGTTCTGCTTTGTGAGGTGGTACTGGAACACTAATTTTCCTCACTACTAAGGCAAGGCCCTCCTGGGTCCTCTATCCAATGTCCCATGAATTACAAGGTTTTCCCACTATGACTGGTAAGAACTATTCCCATTTCTGTGTGAGGACTGTTCCCTCTAATTCTTTCAAGATGTTCCACTCCAGCCTCAGGGAGCTTCCCACCATGAATGCACTACTCAATACCCAGATGGAGACACGAGAGCTACTGCAGGTCTCTGGAGCATACTCTGCGCAGCTCTCCCCTTTCCAGGACTTCAGTGAACTCTCACCACGGCCTCCTCAGACTCCCCACTCCTATCTCAGCTCAGGGAGACTGCTAAGCCCCACATGGATTCCCCCACCTTCACTTCTGCCTGGTAACTGTTCAGCTGTAAACTGGGAAATTGTAGGGCTCATCTTTGTTTATTTCCCCTCTCTCAGCAACAATGTCCAGGGCTGCCTGATGTACAATGCCAGAAAACTACTGTTTCAAAATTTTGTCTAGATTGTTTGCTTCAGGCAGGAGGATAAATTGGTCTCTGTTATACCATCTTGCCTGGAATTAGAATTCTAAATTTGCAGGGTGGTTTTTTTGTTTTTTGGTCAGCACCTAAAAAAGAGTCATTACATTGTCATTCTGTAATTACCATGCCTTTTTTTCTCTGATTGCCTTTAAGATTTTCTCTTCATCTTTGGTTTTCCACTTGTCTATGGTGTGCTGAGGTGTGGTTTTACTTCTCTTTGCTCTAGTTGGCATTGCTGAGCGTCTTAAATCTATATATTGATATCTTATACCAGATTGGTAATGTCCTTGTCAACTATTTTTTCAATTATTGACTGTGTTCTATTTTGTGTCTCTTCCCTTTCTGGGACTCCAGCTATATACTCTGCTAGAACTTTTGATCATGTCTTACAGCTCTCTTATGCTCTGCTCTGTTTTCTTCTTCTCTCATATTTTTTATCTCTTGATTTTTGGACTTCTAGCCTCTAGAACTGTGAGAAGGTATATTTCTGTTGCTTTAAGCCAGGAAGTTTGTGGTAATTTATTAAAGCAGCCCTATGAAACTAATACAACCGCTACACTGACATACTGAGATTGAAAAATTAAGTAAATGGATGGTTGGAGCAAAGTTTCTCACTGTTGAAATGAGGAGGTGTATGGACAAGCAAGGGAGAAGGCTAGAGTGGTCCATGTGGTAATGAATTAGAGTTGGAGACATCAGTATGAACTCATGCATTTATGAGTATGACATCTCATTAACTCTACGTGGTGACATATGGAAATATTTATAGATGTATGTATACACAGTTAGTAAACACACACATATCTCTATGCTGTATGAGCTCAGTGGGCCTAGAACCAATGACATCCCAGTAGCAATAAGCACACCGAGAGCCCAGATCTTGGTTTCTAATACCATTCTCTAATAACTGGAACCAGGATCATTGAAGAAATGACTAGTTCCATGGCTGGGACAAGGACTATAGCAGATGAGCCTGGAGCAACTTGCAGAGCCAGAAAGTAAGGAAGTGGTCAAAAAAAAAAAATTATGGGGGAATGTCAAAGGGACATATTAACAACTGAACAAGTTCCTAATGGCCAAAGCTAGAACAATCTGTGTAACAAAATAAAGTAGTATTTAGCTTATAGGCCAAGGTATAAAATAAATATCCACAAGTCCATACTACTATAACTTGCTATTCCCTAAGTGTGGGCCTCAAATAATGACTTTCTTCCAAAGAGTACAGTATGGAGAAGGAGGAAAAAACAGTAACTTTATAGTGAAGAAACCTGACAACACCTCCTCAGCTAGGGGATCAAGGTTAATATCAACAATAATAAGTCATGTTGATAGTATGTATTTTTGATAAGAGCTTTGTGGTCTTCCTCCCCAAAATCAATAGCCCTAGTCTAATGATGAGAAAAATATCAGATAAATCTCTATTTTCAGTTTACAAAATAACTAGTAATTCTCAAAAGTGTCAAGGTCATCTAAAACAAGGAAAGTCTGAGAAACAAGCCAGAGGAGCCTAAGGAGCTATGATGACTACATGTAATGTGAAATCCTGGATGTGGGATACTGGAACAGAAAAAGGACATTGGATAAAAACAAAGGAAATCTGAATTAAGTATAGACTTTAGCTAATAACAATGAATCAATAATGGTTCATTAATTGTGATAAATGTACTGTACGCTACTAATGTTAATGATTTTTTAAAAAAGAGTCTTAAGAGATTAACCACAATTTGCAATGAATGGACCTTATTTGGGTCCTGATTAGAACAAATCAACTATAAAAAGATATCTGTAAATCAATCTGGGAAATCTTGTTTATGAACTGTGCATAGATGGTACCAAAAAATTTACCTTTAATTTTGGTTGATATGATAATATAATTGTGATTATTTATTTCATAGAGACATAAACTGAATAGAGTAAAATCACATGTTGTGAATTACTTTAAAATAGTTTAACAAAGGGGAAAAAAGAAGAAAGAAAAATGAAGCAAGGGTGTCAAGATCTTAAAAACTGTTGAACCTGGGTGATGGGAGTTTATGAAATGATTTTTTCCTACTTCTCATATGTTTTAACATTTTCATAATATGACCTTTTTCATATTACCCTTTTGATAACTCCCTATTCTCCATATGATCACGAATATTTTCATTTACGGAACATTCTATCCCAGTACAAATATCTACAATTCTGATGTTGCATCCCAATATTTAGTATCCCTTAATCCAAGAAATACTTCTAAGCCAAGAAACACTTGCAAAATTTAATAGATCAGACTTTGAAAAATGCCTAATTGACATTGTACTAGCATCTATTTCTGTTACTATTTCTATCACTTAACTTTGATTTTAATGATCTTGTACCATGTTCATCCTTCTGTTAGTGTTGCTATAAAATTTACAATTCTTTAGGAGTACTCCTAATGTTTTGTTTGGCAGTAATAAAAAGAATGAAATAAAAATGTCCAAATTTTCTGAATTGAAAGTAGATGAAATAGTTGTAAGAAATGCAAAGCAATTTGATTTGGGAAATTAAGCCTGTCCTTCTAAGTAACAGAAATAACACAGTTGATAATAACCAATCTAAAAAAATGGGTTTTTATGGTCTTTCAAAACTGCTTTTATAGTCTTTCAAACAACTATAGTCATGCATGATATAGCTCTGTAAGACGTTGAATACCATTAGTGAAAATATGGGCTGTTCACTTTCCACTTCAACTTTTTACTAGCTTTTTATTTTTTGATGTGTATCTGTGTCTGAGAGTTTATGTTCATTTCTCTCTGTCATTTGTAAATTAAGAGTGACAGTGATCCAAATAAATGTTTTGATTGTCACAATCAGAATCCAGAATCTTCAGGTAAATCTTATGTCCTCTTTGGTCCTCAGCTGCCTCATCTGAAATGGCAATGCCATCTTGTTTGTTTGAAGGCAAAGAGTTGGGCTAAATAACATCTTTTAATTTTAAGGTGTGTAATTGTCAGTGAGCAGATTTTATGAAGACGCAATATAGTACTCCTTTTAATGGTGCCTGGCATTTTGGATGATGTAACAAACATAGGCTTTTATGTTATATAAAATTGTAATGATGTTGATATCAATAATAAATGAATTCAATCCTTAAATTGTTGTAAATGAAAGTAAAAATGAAACGTCTGAATTAAATATTCAAATGCTAATTTGAGTGTGATGTCATGATTCTCAAAGTCAGTGAAACTTTCATTGTATTCTCCAATTAGTACATCTATAACAGCTGTGTATTCTTCAAATGATTCCCACATATCATCCTGCTCATCAATGACCTTTGCTAACTAGGTAAAATGTTCATCTGAAATTTCCTTTTGCTTGGATTTTTTTTTTGCCACATATCATATATAGACTTAGTTTTACCTTGCAAAGAAATATTCAAGTCGTTTTGATTTGACATATCACACAGAAATACTGTATTCCTATAGAAATCTTTCAATAATTCACATTTCTGAGTCTGTTCTTCATAAAATTTAACTATCTGTTCTTACAGAAATAAAATTTTTGCTAACACCTGTCCCTGTGATAGCCAACACACTTTAGAATGATACAGCAAATTCACACTGAATACCTTATTGTTCAACTTTAGCATTTTACAAAATTGATGATGCTGTGTTGCATTTGCAGGAATATAGTTAACAATACTTATAACTTGTTGCAAAGTGTCACTTAAAATAGTGACACTTTGACACAGAGATTTTGCTGATGCAAGATACAATGAAAAAGAAATGAGACCATCCGGATCTGTTAATACATTTTTTTAGCTGTGCAATAAACTCTTTATGTTTTCCTGTCATGGAAGGTGCACTGTCTGTACATAAACTCACTAAATTTATCAAATTCAGTCCAACTTCACAACATTTATCTTGAAAGTTGTTGAAGATATCTATTCCCGGTGTTTTGTTCGCAACAGTGACCAGAGCAAGTAATTCTTTGTTGCAAAGAAAATCTTCTGTTATGACCCAAATTAAGTATAAAACTTGTGCCGAGTCAGTAGTATCAGTTGATTATCCAAAGCTGATAACAGACTGGCATACTGGACCCCCATAAACTCACGCCAACCAGCCTCATGTGGTAGTGGCAACAGTCAGGCAGGGGAAGTTAGAACTAAATCATGAGCGTAGCAGCTGTCAAATTAGCCCTTACGGCTTACTAAAGTTCTTATTGTGCCAGTCAACCTGGGAGGATTATTTCATTGAAACTTATTTTATTCTTTGATATTTTAAACACATTCATTTTAAAAATAATATGAAAATATAAAAGACAAACACAAATGTATTAATAAAAATTTGTTCTGTAAAATGTGGATTCAGTCAAAAGGCCACACTTAAGGACCTAGAAGGCCACATGTGGCCTTAGGGCCACAGGTTCTCCACCCCTGGTCTAGATCATCTCCTTAAAGGCACTTGCCCTGTATTCTCTCTCCACCTTCCCTTCCCTCTGGCCAGTAAATGGTGATGCCTGGAGCTACCCTTTAAGTCGTGTTATGGGTGGCAGAGCTGCCACAACAGCCTGGGACAGAAAACCAAAATCTTGCTATTAAGCCACTTGATTTTTTGTGAGTGCAGGAAATAATGATTGGGGGTGTCATACTAAATACTAAAATAGCAACTAACTAACTAACCTTTATTCATAATTTCTCTTGTTACCTACCTTCATTTTATACTCACATACATTGCATTTCCCCCTTTTAATCTCTACCTTTGAATTAGCCATTGTATTACTGAACTTCCACTATTCATTACTTAACTGAACTTCTAACTCACATAGCTGGCTTCCTTTGAAGGCATGGGCTCTCTTGATGTAGAATAGACAGTGCAGGGTGGGAGAGAAAAGAGTAGATTCAAAGGGCCTCATTCTGGGGGGGGGTGGGTGGCTGTTAGACAAACCGTCAGTTCCACTGATAAAGACCTGCAGCTAAGTAACCTCCTAAACATGGAATAAAGGCTAATAGTAGGCCTTGTTTATGTCCCTGCTTAATTTCTTGTAGCTCTCCCACCTCAAATTTTAAACTCACTTAATATAATCAAGGCAATTAGTGTCATGACTAAGAGTGCAGACCCCAGAATCAGAACAAATCTGGGTTTCAATCCCAGCCTTGCCACCTATTACTATATCAATGTGGCTGTGCACAAGTTAACTACTATGTCTTAGTTTCCTTATCTGTCAAATGGGATTAACAGCACCCTCAGAAGATAGCTATGGGAATTAAAGAAAATAATGTGTGTTGAGTACTTTGTATAACAACTGCTGGAGGACTAAATAAGTGTTAGTTATTATGGTAACTCTATGCCTTTCCACATGCTATTATATTTCTTCTGTCTGGAATACCTTTCTTCTCTTGTTCACCTGGGGCATTCCTTCACATTCATTGTAGCTCATGCTCTGTGAGGCCATCCCAGCAACTCGACTTGCCAGAAGCCATCAATCTCTCCCTCATTTGTGCTGAGAAGACACATATATCAATTCCACTTATTACAGTATACTCTACTTGCCTATATCTGCCCCTCCTCCTCACTGTGGACATGGTCCATGTCTTATTCATTGCTGAATTCCAAGTACTTAGTAGAGTACACATTGTGGGTTAGGAGACATATTTGCAAAAACAAACTAAATAGGTTCTTGAATTCACTCTAGAATCAACTCACTTCTCTTTTGGATTAGGAATTTGGCCTAACAATTATGTCATTCCTAATATCAAAAGAACTGTCTTATCAAATTAATTTAAATTGAAGCTTAATTGTCATTGCTGATAATCTAAAAGTCAGTTATCTGAACATGAACATCTATAGATAAATGCTCTCAAAAGAGAATGTTCCTGTCTAACATTTCTTCATGTTTTGGGGTAATTATTAGCAGATGTAATACAGAAGATCTTAAAAACCACAGCTAGTAACTGAAAATGTATTGCTTTTGTAATAAGGAACAAGTTATTAGAATTTTAAGGAGAAAAATAATTATAAGAATACTTAGCATACATATGGAAATTCTTACTTTATAAAGTCTTTTCACTTGTTTCTACTAATTGCTTGTGATAGTGAAAGCAATTGTACTCCTATTACATGTGAGGTCACATATGATCAATAAATCCTAGAACAAAGCTCTCAATTATGTTTTGGCTAACTTTGGTGGCCTTTATAGTGGCTGTTATATCCAGACTTCAGTAAAATATATTATTTTTTACAGTTTTCTAGAAGGAAAGATAATATATCTATGGATCCAACTTTCAGCAGGACTAAATATCATTCCCCTTAAAAAACTTAAAAGTTTCTGATGACAGTGACCATATGTAGTCTTAAAAAGTACAAGACATTTTGTAAAAGAGAGATATAAAATACCAAGCATTAAAATAATTAAAATACCTCAATGCAGATATGATGCATTCCTCCAGTCTTGTTTTTCTGCAGAAAACCTGCAATTGGACTGTCAATTCCCAATGGATGAAGCAGTTCGATCTTGGTGTTTCCCAGGTTGACAAAAACAACAGATACTCCATGTTCGGGAAGAGGGACCGCCTCACTTACCTGGGCCCCCAGTACATTCTTATAAAATGTTGCAGCCTTTTCCAAATCTGGCACTGCTATGGCTACATGATTGAGTCTACCCAAGTTCCACACAGGATCTGCCACTTGATGCAAGGGTTGAGATGTGAAAAAAGCTCTTAGTGTTGGAACTGAACTTTGGAGTCCGGAAAAAAGCCCTGAAAAATTGAACAGCCATTAATATCCTTCTTTCAAGAATTAATGCACTTCTAAATTGAATTTTAAAAATGAAACAAATAATACACACAAAAATTCATTATTTATATACCTATCCTTTTTAATTATTGAAATTAAATTGGGAGATAAATAGCAAAACTTGTCACAATTACTCACTCTACTCTGCCCATTTAAATAACTGTCTGAAATTAAACAGATAATTCTGAGCTTCAACTAGATTTAGAAGAATGACATTTTCATAGTAATTTATATTTACAAGTAACACTTACAGGATAGCTGCATATCATGAATTACTTGCTATTCTCTGCATTTCACAGGGGAAAGTTTGAATGTGATAGTGAAACAACAAACATTTAATGATAGGAGCAAGCAATTTTCTTCCCTCCCTATACTTAATTTTTATCTTATATTCTGTAGTAAGTTCATTAAAGGCATAACCATACAGTACTTTTTAACTCATATTTTGTTTGAATGATTATGAACTATGGAAAACATCTAATTGTTGGGAGAAAAACAAGCAAAGATCAAGAGGTATTTAACTTAGGAGGATTTCCGGAGACCAGATTTTTTTGTTTCTTTTTATAGTTTTGAAGCCTTAGAGACAGAACTGCTTCTGAATGTGAAGAAATCCCCTTTCATTCAGCAACTGAAGGTTGCAAGGTCTTCTCTCCATGTATTACTCTGTTCCCCCATTCCCCAAAACACTGTACTTGAAGAGCCAGATTCCTCCCAGAAGGAAAATTATATACATGGATGAGGCATAAACATAATCTTATAAAACCACATCATTTAATAAAAAGGTAAGAAATAGCAAAATGAAGAGCACATATTTTATTTTCAGAGACAGGGTCTTTGTCACCCAGGCTGGAGTCCAGTGGTGCAATCATAGTTCACTGCAGCCTTGAACTCCTGGGCTCAATCAATCCTCTACCTCAGCCTTCCAAGTAGCCAGGACTACAGGAGTATGTTTCCATGCCTGCTAATTTTTTAAATTTTTTGTAGAGATGGGGCCTCTCCATGTTGCCCAGGCCGGTCCTGAACTCCTGGCCTCAAGCAATCTTTCCACTTCAGTCTCCTAAAGTGCTGGGATTACAGGCATGAGCCACTGTGACCAGCCCAAGAACATATATTTTAAACAGTAAGCTGTTAGTTAGCTCTGAATGAAAAACACTTCAAACAGTATTTAGAATTACAGACCTTCAGCTAACAAAAAAATAATTCCTCTAACTGAAATTTTTAATAACAAGGAAATAAAAGTAACACTATTTTAAGGCCATAAACCTGATGTTCAGAAGGAAAAATTCAGCATAAGATAGTCTTCTGCTCTGCCCCAGTCCATATCATTGATTACTGAAATACCCAAAGGTTCTTATTACTAGTAGATTAATATAGCCCAATTCTATGGATTCATCATATTATGAAATCTAAGTGTATTCCAACCCAGTACACATGTACATAAATGTAAAACTGAAACTAAATTTCATAATACTTAATCCTTACTAGATGTAATATGCTCTGATATTTTCTATTCTATTTCAATTTTTTAAAAATACTGTTACTACTCACTAAATATCTAACTTGATATTTTGTTGTAAAGATTATATAGTTGGTGTAAAAAACATAAAACAATGCCAGACATAAATAGTAGGTGCACAATAAATTCAATCATTCTTATTGTTGATGACATACGATTGCTTGCTAGATAAATGGCATGCAGGGTTATCTGTGGTGACCAAGAAACTATCTCATGAGGATATGGTGATAGCGAATTATAAAAACGCTAACAAACAACAAAATCATTGATTAAGCTGCTCTTTCCTTCTTTCTTTGCCTGTCTATTGCAAGTACTATTTGCAATGAAAGTTCAATACAGAATGTATTTATATCAAAGAATAATATAAATAGGGTCATTGAATGCTAGGGTAATATGTACATGAAGAAGCTGTTTTGTCAGTGAAATTTTAAGAGTATGTCAAATATTAAGTTCAGGTGTTTCTGAATTCTTTCTGCCAGGGTTACTTCTACAAGAGATGGGACAGGTAGAGGTGCCCTGACAGGTGTCCTGGTAACAGCAAAGGGACATATAGAAATTGTCAAAAAGCAAATTACAGGATATCTAAGTGAAGATGAAGTTTTATATCTCATGTCAGTTTTAGGGATATTTCAAAACCTCTATCACTTAAAAGAAAGGCCAAGAAACTCATGTTATAGGAAGCTTCACTGTAGTCTATCTCTCTCCATAATATACTTATCATTTGGTTCTAAGTGTGAGAAGAGGAAACAGGTTACTAGAATGAATGGTTCTTTTTCCTTTTAATAGAAAACAAAATCTCTTTCATATGTTAAAAAGATAGATAACAGCATTTTTTATATATTGTAAAAATTAAGACTTTGAGGTTATACATGTTTATCTTATCTCTTGAGATGTGAACTGTCTTGAGAAAGGAAATGTCACTTTTATTGGATTTATTTGGTCCCTGAAGCATACATTCTAGGAATAGGGTACAAAAAAATACAGTGATAGCAGTGAGAATTCAATAATTCTGCTTCTTTAAAATGAAGGGATAAGGACATAAAAATGGCCAACAACCACATATTATAAGATACTCAACATCTTACAACAATCATTAGAAAAAAGCAAATCAAAACCACAGTGAGATACTTCGCACCCACCAAGATGGCCATAACTGTGAAAATAAAAACTAGCAAGAGTTGATGAGGATGTGGAGAAACTGGAACACTTGTACATTGCTGCTGAGAATGTAAAATGGTGCAGCTACCATGGAGCAATTCAGCAGTTTCTCAAAAAGTTAAACACAGAATTATAATTTAACCCAGCAATTCCCCTCCTAAGGACCCAAATAATCGAAAATAGAATTCCAACAAAAACTTATACACTAATGTTCATAGCAGCAGTATTTCTAATAGCCAAACAATGAAATATTATTCACATCTATACAACAGAATATTATCTGGATAAGAAGTACTGATATGCTACAACATGGATGAACACTGAAAACATTATGCTAAGTGACAGAAACCAGATATAACAAGTCATACATTGTATGATGCCATTTATATAAAATATCTAGAATAGGTAAATCCATAGAGACAGAAAGCAGAATAATGGTTGCCAGGAGATAGAGGGAATAGAGGTTGCCAGGAATTAGAGGTTTTCTTTTGGGGTGAAGAAAATGTTTTGAACTAGATAAAGGAGATGGTTGCAAAATACAATGTAATAAATGCTGCTAAATCATACATTTTTAAAGGGTTATTTTGTTATGTGAATTTTACCTCAAAAAATAAATAAAGGGATGATCCTAGCAGTAAAAATCAGTGGGTAATATTCTGCAGACCAAGCAAATTGGGTGGGGAACATGAAATAAAGGGGTTAAAATGAGACAGATATTTACACTTAATAAAAATATGTGTTTCTGAAAAGTTGGCTGTGAATTGAACTCTTATATTTTATCCCTTGACTTTTAGCAACTTTTAAGAGATATTTTTCCAGCTTTGAGATATGATGACAAATAGAAATCGTATATATTTAAGGTGTACAATGTGATGTGTTGATATACATATAAATTATGAAATGATTACCACAATCAAGCTAACTTTTTAAAGACTTTTTATTTCCGATTGTCCTCTAATTGGCAGGAACTCACAACTCCAGTTTTAGGATTCTCTGCCTCTCATTTCAGAAAGATGCAGCAGAATTGAATTACTCTGAACCCTGTAATGTGTAATTTGTGATTATTCCAGTAAAGGTTGCAGGTTTTGGCATTCTTTAAACCATTGACCTTCAGGCGTTCTCAACAGGATACTGGACATGCTTGGAGATCAGCTTAAGTCTCTTTTACAGCACTTGCTCTCCTTTCTAGTTTCTCCCCAGTCTCTCTCAAGGTGCGAGGTAAAATAACGTTACTTCATTTACTTCTGTCCCTGCCCCCTGCCTTGCTTGACACGCTGGGCAAGTTCCCTCGCCTCTGGCACACATTAAAAGGTAGCAACGTCACCCACGCACAGCGCCTGGGGTAGCAGCGAGACTGGCGAACAATCGGGCAATCCCGGCGCTGAGCGGAGGCGTTCGTGGAAGGTACCTTCTGCCCAGTTGCTGACCGCGGCTGCGGAACGCGACTTCGGGGACAGAACTCATTAGATCTAGGTGCTCTGGCCACCCCAAGGCCTCCTCCGCCCCCTGGCTTCCAGTCCCAGGCGCCCCGCCCCACGACGACCTTCGACGGCGCAAGGTATTCACCTGCGACTCCCGCAGCCGCCGCCTTCAGCACGTGCGCCATCTTGGGAAGCAACCGGCTAAATCCCGACCGGCCGCAGGAGCCGCTAGGAGAGCGGCCCAGGGGCGGGGCGTCCTGGCCAGGGGGCGGGGCCAGAAGCGGCTAGGGGCCGTGGCGAATGTAGCGACGTTCCTGTTACAGTACGACGTTGTGGAAGCCATTTACTTTAAAGCAGAAACTTAAAGCCAGGACGCGTCACTCTTTATGGGCCCCGCAAGCATACAAAACAGAAAGTTTGGAGAACGTTCAAAAGCGCTTAGGGTGACCGGCGGCGCTTTTCAGTTTCCCGCCCCGCCCCTCTGCGCAAGCCCAGTGAAAGCTCTCGCGTTGCCATTGGCTCCGGCTGGGGTGGGTCCGGAACCTGTGTGCAGCGGAACTTTGGCTCCGACCTCCGAGTTGCGCGAGTCGCGTCTTTATTGCGCGGTTTCCGGGCGACTCGTCTCTTACATGCGGCGCTGCGTCCGGAGTTGCTGGCAGCCATGGCCCCGCGGGTCTGGCGTCCACGGACCCTGGAGCGGTGTCTGAAGGAGGTCGGTAAAGCCACCGGCCGGCCCGAGTGCTTCCTCACGTAAGTGCACAGATCCCGGGCTCGGGGTGCGGCCTGGGTCTCGGGTGGGCTCGAGTTACCATCTGCATTCGGGGGGGCGGGAGGAGGGGAGATAAGGGGAAGTGTAGGTCGCTTTTCCCCAAATGTGAGTTTACCCTCCGCTAGAATTTTAAAAATTATTAAAATATGTACGGTGTGGATCTCCCAGTTGTGTGGTTTTGAAATCGAACTAAGCTCAGTTATTAACGTTCAGAGGCCTCCCTTGAAGTTTGTGCATCCCCCATTCCTCTACACTTTGCAAACTATGTTGGTTGCTGTTTCTTCCTATGTGCCCCTAAAGCACCCTGTGCTTACCTGTCATCACACTTTATTGAAAGTATGAACTTGTCGCTTGTCTGGCCACCCCCACGACTAAGCTTCTTGAGAATTACAACTGCTTTTCATCTCTCTTCCCAGCACAAGCGATTCATACGTATTTTGTTGAAGAACTTCAAATATGATAAAATTACGACTGAGATTTATATTTCAAACTTCGATCTCACCCTTGAGCTCCAGGCTCACAGCAACTACTACTGAGTTTACTTTGGTTTCAATAGTGTGCAACTGGGAGATCCACAATATGCAGCTTTTAACAATTTGAAAAATCTCGATACTCTCAGCATCTCAAATTCACTGTGTCCAAAATAGAATTGTTTCTACTTACCCACCTGTACTCTCCGCCCTCGCTGAAGTCGTTTCCTATGCTCCACCACCGAAGCCTTCCTCAGTAAATGGCACTTCTGTCTTTCCAGTTGCATAGACATCCAGCTAGGCTGCTTACTTGATGTCTTCATTTTTTTGCTTAGCAACCTTGTCAGGTGTATCTCCAGGTCTCTCTATATTTTGAATCCCTTGCTACTCACCATATTCACTGCTCTTCATAAATCACCATCATCCTTTGCCTGGAATGCTGCATCAGTTTCCTAATCATCCCACCTTCAATCTTCTTCTATAGGCCGTATTTCCAAAGTGTAAATCATCATTTCATTGTTTCTCATTACTCTTAAAATGACAAACTCTTTCCCCTGAGCCCTGCATGATTTGGCTCCCAGCAGCCTCTCCAGTCTCCCCTTCTGCCTCCTCCACACTCGAGCCATGCTGACTTTTCTGTTCTTCAATTTCACCAATCTCTTTTTCGTTTTCGAGAATTTGTTCTTCTGCCAGGAACACATGTTTCCACATCTTTGTAAGACTGTCCCCTTATCTGGAGATCTTATCTCAGACGTCAATTCTAAGAGAGGTTTTCCTTGACCACTCTAGCCAAAGCAAATATTGACCATTGACTGACTGAATGAAAGGAGTGGTATATAATGTTAGCAGAGTTGAGAATTTAAGGCTGATTCACTATATAGCTCTAAGCAAATAGATCTGTAATGGTTTTCCTACCTAAAATCTGTACAGTAGATTCAGATACTTAGCTGACAGTTTCATGTATCAATGTGGCTCATCAGCAAAATAATACATTGTTGGGGGCCAGAATCTGTACTTGAAATTGGCACTTCTTTCAAATTTGATTTTACACAAGAATTGGGCTTTTTATTTTTCTTTTAATTCAGAGTACTATAAAATTATTACCCATAATTCTAAATCTCATTTAATTCCCCCCAATAGGATTCAAGATGGATTAGCATCAAAATTTACTTCTTTAACAAAAGTACTTTATGACTTTAATAAAATACTAGAGAAAGGTAGGATCCATGGGAGTCCTTTACAGAAACTTATGATAGACAATTTTGATGATGAGCAAATCTGGCAACAACTGGAATTGCAAAATGAACCGATTTTACAGTACTTCCAGAATGCAGTTAGTGAAGCAATTAAAGACAAAGACATAAGTCTTCTCCCAGAGAGTGAAGAACAAGAGTGTGAAGAGGATGGTTCAGAGATGGAGGCTGATGGCCAGGAGGACCTAGAACAATTTTTGGAGCAGGAAGAAGTGTCAGACATGGATGCTGATGGTCCTAAATTGGATGAGAGAGCTAAAAACTCAAGTAAATTTGATCTGAGGAAAAGCCCAGTTTTCAGTGATGAGGATTCTGACCTTGACTTTGATATCAGCAAATTAGAACAGCAGAGCAAAGTACAAAGCAAAATGCCTAAGAAACCAAGAGAAAAATCCATAGTAGATGATAAATTTTTCAAACTATCTGAAATGGAGGCCTTTTTAGAAAACATAGAAAAAGAAGAGGAACAAAAAAATGAGGAGGAGGACGAAGATATTGATTTTTTTGAAGATGTTGATTCTGATGAAGATGAAGGAGGACTATTTGGAAGTCAAAAACCTAAGGTAAAGTTTTGAGGGAGGAGAAAGTATACTTTCTTGCTTCTCAAATTAGATTTTGTTCTGTTGTTCTAGGAGAGATTTAATTGTAGTTAGAAGATTCAGAGATTTGGAATATTGTGCTCTATTTTATCAGTTATAAATGAATCTATACTTAAATTCGGTTTATGTTCCAGTTGTTATAATTTTATGGTAGTGTTATTGGTTGCCAATTTTCCATAATAATGGTTTTTGGTTTGTAGTGTTGAAGTTGGAAAATAATGTATATATACAATACACATAAAAATAGGTGCATGTTTTAATGTATTTTTCTATCTTTAATTAAAATTTAAAAAAACATTTTTATTTTAGTCAAATAAAAGTTCCAGAAACCTGAAATACAAAGATTTCTTTGATCCAGTTGAAAGTGATGAAGACATAGCTAGTGCTCATGATGAAGAGCTGGGTTCAGACAAAGATGAGGAAGAAATTGCTGACGAAGAAGCAGAAGAACTAAGCATTTCTGAAACGTGAGTATCTTGCATCGTCCTTTACATTGTAAGCTGGAATTGCGCATTGACAAGTGTGTGCTGATATTTGTCAATGTGTTTGTCTTAAGAAATTAGGTTCTCTAAGATCAAAAAGTAGATTTTTCTTTCTTTCTTTCTTTTTTTTTTGAAACAGGATTTTGCTCTGTCACCCAAGTTGAAGAGCAGTGGCGCAACCATAGTTCATTGTAACCTCGAACTCCTGGGCTCAAGTGATCCTCCTGCCTTAGCCTCCTGAGTAGCTGGGACTATACGTGCATGCCACCATGCCTAATTTTTTTTTCTTTTTTATAGAGAGGATCTTGCTGTGTTGCCCAGGCTGGTCTCAAACTCCTGGACTCAAATAATTCTCCTGCCTTGGCCTCCCAAAGTGCTAAGATTATAGGCATGAGCCACTTTGGCTGGCCTACTCTATTACTTACATAGCATTTCACCTAAATAATTCCTTCTGTTGTTCCTTAACTGAGTGACTTTGGAAGTTCTGAATATTTGGTTGCATTAGGTATACAAAAGAAGAACTTTGTTAATGGAAAATTTGTTTCCTTTTGTTTTTCTAATGAAAATTAGTATATTTCCTTTTATAAGTATTTTAATATTGTAGGGATGAAGATAATGACCTTGAAGAAAATGAAGATGGCAAACAACATAAAGAAAGTTTGAAAAGAGTGACCTTTGCTTTGCCAGATGATGAGGAAACTGAGGATACAAATGTTTTGAATGTAAAGAAAAATTCTGATGAAGTTAAATCCTCTTTTGAAAAAAGACAGGAAAAGGTAATTATTAGGAATTTAGGGATTTTTTTATATGCTTAACATGACTGTGGAACTCAGACTATTAACCAATCTACTCAGTTTTTCTTGTTGGAACTATTAACATTTTTTTCTCTCCCACCTGTTTTTTGTGAGAGGCTATTAACCGTCTTTTAAAAACAAAAATCTTGCTGCTACTTTCTGTAAAGCGCACTGTATAGAGATGCCTTGTGGAAAACATCTAATTTGCAAAAATCAGTGCCTGTATCTCCCAAGTATGGCTTTCAATTTGGGGCCTGTGTATAAAACAGTTGTTTCTTTTCTCTGTCCCTAATGTCTTCATATGTATGGCATGTGTCTCCTAGTAAGCTGTGAGCCTTCTTGTAACTGTTTCAGCTGCTCGGGAGTACACTGCGTATCTGTTTAAGGTGCTTCACAAATGATTTTTGTGAGTGCCACATAGCCTGAATTTTAATTAATACCATCTCAAACACATCTTCCAAAGTTGATAAAAATTATTTCTCTATGACGTGATTTGAGACAAATGAAATGCCACTTAATTTTAATAGATGTAGTCTGTCCCCAATCATTTGGCTCTGTCATTTATCCACCTTAAAATTGTATCACACAATTAGAAAAGAGAATAAGCAGATAACAAAAGATACCAAGTATATCAAAAGAATTATTTAAAAAATGAGAATCTATATTAAAGCCATGATTATCAGATTGTCCCCAGAAGATAAAGTCTAAAGAAATAAAGCACCATAAAAAAAAGTAAATTTGTCAGCAAGTGAGTGTCCTCTCATCTCATTCCTCCCACCCTCCTCACCCAAAAAAGAATGGTTTAATTTTACTGTGGGATTGTATCAAACCTTCAAGAAACAGATAATTGATTACAAACTTTTTTCTTGTGAAATTTTTATAACATGAAAACCGAAACCTGACAAAGGTAGCATTAAAATACACACACAGAGTCTCACATATGAATAGTGATGCAAAACTCCTAAATAACACAACGAAAAAATAATGCCACACACCCAGGTAGGCCTCATTCTCTTGATTCAGTAATAGAAAATTGACTAATACAATTCTTGGTTTTAAGAGCTTAAAGATAAAAACCATATGGTTACCTCTATATATGTCAGAAAGGCATTCGATTAAATGCAATATCCATTTCTAATTTTTTTTAACTCCTTGTATTAATAGAATATAAATACATGTAGCCAATAGCCACCATCATGCTTAATGGTGAAATTCTAGAAACATCTCTTTAAAATCCCAAATAAAACAAAATGTTCACTAGGATAATTACCACTGTTATTTAACATTCTATTAGAAGTGTTAGCCAGTGCAACTACAATAGAAAAAGATAAAAGGTAAGGAAAACTAAAACAAAAGCATTAACATTTGGGGAGAATACTGAAAAGCTATTAGGAAAATAAGAGAGTTCTGTAAGATAGCTGAAAAAGCTGGCATTTTATACACTGAGGTCATGATTGTTGTCTAGAAGTTAGAGATAATTAGGAGTAAAGGGTAGAGTAAAAAGGGTCAGGCTCCATCAGATACTAATATTCTAATCAAAAAATTTCTTAACTTTACGATGCTCTAATAATTAAAATTGATAGTAGCTTATGAATAGATAAATTATTTGAATAAAACTGGGTTTAGTGGCACACACCTGTGGTCCCAGCTACTTGGGAGGCTGAGGAAGGAGGATTGCTTGAGGCCAGGAGTTTGAGGTCTCAGTGAGCTATGATCACACCACTGCACTCCAGCATGGAGGAAAGTGGGAAACCACCCTGTCTCTTTAAATAAAAAAGAAAGAAAGAAAAAGAATAGAGCCCAGAAATAAACCCAAATGTTTCTGGGGGAATTTAGTGTATTATAAACATGGCAATTCAAATCAATGGGGAAAAGAGGTCATCTGCAGCTCACCCTGCCTCAGACAACAGGAATAGGAAGTCATTAGCATAATAAACAGATGGGAGGAACAAAACAATTATATTGAGGAACAATACATTTCTTGCTTTCCTACTTTTTAAAATATTTGCTTAACTCTTTTGTTTCTTAGATGAATGAAAAAATTGCATCTTTAGAAAAAGAGTTGTTGGAAAAAAAGCCTTGGCAGCTTCAAGGGGAAGTGACAGCACAGAAGCGACCAGAAAACAGCCTTCTAGAGGAGACCCTGCACTTTGACCATGCCGTCCGAATGGGTATGGTGCCTGCTGGGTTTCTGTGTAGTCTTCATTTCTGTGCTTTTTCTGTGGTTCCATTTCATAGAATGATTTAGTATGATGTTTCTTTTCCCCCAACCCTTTATTTTAAAAACCTGTAAACATACAGAGAAGTTGAAAAAATAGTATAGTGATCATCTATATGCCATTCAACTGGATTCACCAATTGTTAACATTTTGCCATGTTTGCTTTCTCTCCCCCATGTATGTATGATTGTGTATGTGCCCTTTTTTCCCCTAAATCATTTCAAAGTAAGCTGCCAATATCATGACACTTCATTTTTATGTACTTTTGCATGTATCGTCTAAGAATGATGACATTCTCCTATATAACCACAATAGCATTAATGCAGCTAGGAAGTTTAGCATGGATATACTAATGATACATGACGTATAGTCCATAATCAAATTTCTTGTAGTGATCTGTTTACAAGGCTTGCGTGCTGTCACTGTCCACTGATTAAATTGTGGACTGCAACCGACAACCCTGCTCATCTCATTGAACTCTTTCTTGTGCATTAAGTCAAAGTGAGTTTTCATTCTGTTTCCGTGGAAGAGAAAATGGAAAAGAGGGGAAGAGTCCCCAGGTACATGGGATAAGAATATTAGAACTTACTACCATATATATTCTAGTTTTGTGGTTCTCAAACTTGAGGGAGCATCAGAAGGCTTATTAAAACACAGATAGCTATCCACCTTCCCACTTTCTGATTCAGTAGGGTTGGTGCAAGAATTTGCATTTCTAACAAGTTCCCAGGTGTTGCTGATGCTGCAGTTCCAAGGACCACAGTTTGAGAATCAGCGGTCTAGTGTATATCCACCTAATGAATACATGTTGTATTTCCTTTAGCACCTGTGATTACAGAGGAAACCACCCTTCAACTAGAAGACATCATTAAACAGAGGATAAGAGATCAGGTCAGTAAGAATTAAATTTAACTTAATTTAAATGTCACTGAAATTTTTAGAAATAATATGAGATTGTTTTGGGAGTAGGACCACTGCTGTCTTTATTTTCACTTAGTGTTCTTCACTTAATAGCCTTAAGTCTAGGCTAAGAGTATCTTCATATTTTGTTGTGTGAGGTGCTTCTCTTCACTAATACCAGGAAAGATAGGCATTGTGCCCAAGGAGAGAGGGAGAGCCAGAAGCCATTGCCAGTATCCTCCCCCCTGTGTCTTGCCAACCTTTTGGGTGGTGTGATGAAGCTGGTGACTGACTTGCCACAGTCATACACGGAACCCTTGGTTTTAGGCACAGTATCTCCTGTGGCAAATCACATAGTATGTGTGTCTTAGTCTGTTTTCTGGTGCATGTAAGAGAATATCTGAAACTAGGTAATTTATAAAGAAAAGGAATACCATTGTGGAGGCTGAGAAGTCCAAGATCGACAGGCCATATTTGGTGAGGGCCTTCTTGATTGTGGAGACTCCCTGCAAAGTTCTGAGGTGGTACAAGATATCCCATGGAGGGGAGCTGAGTGTGCTAATATGCTAGCCCAGGTTTCTCTTTCTCTTCTTAAAAAGCTACCAGTTCCCCTCCCATGATAACATATTAATCCATAAATGGACTAATCCATTCATAGTGGCAGGCCCCATGATTTAATCACCTCTCAAAGGCCCCACCTTTCCATACTGCCATATTGGGGATTAAGTTTCAATATGAGTTTTGGAGGGGACATTGAAATCCTAGCAATGTGGTAGTAGTACAGTTTTAAAAACATTTCTCAAGGGTGTATCCTGTCAAATGTTGAAAACCTAGCAAAGAGTTTTGTTGAAGAATGGGTCTGATTTTGTATATGGCATGGATGGTAAGAGATGGCTTTATAACATGTGTATGTAATATTTGTCCACACTTCTGTGTCTCAGATAGAAAGGGTTTGAAGTTTGGGTACTATCTGCAGTGTATCTTACAATTTGGAATGAAACAAGGTAAACATAAGGCTTGACTTTTAAACAAACTGATGGGAAAATGTGGGATTAAAGTTGGTAACCGAAGAAAGACTCATTTAACACAAAAACAGAAAAGGATATCTGTGTAATGCCCTCTTTCTATTCATAGTGCTTATTGTTTGTGACTTGAATAGTCATTTCAGCGATTGAAATAATTACTTTCTTTTTGCTATAATTTGCCTACTCTGAAATAATAAATATTCCAGAGGAAGATTCTTAAGTGAACCTAGAAATAAAAGTAGATTTTGTTAACTTATATTCTACCTGCCCTTTATATTTCAGGCTTGGGACGATGTAGTACGTAAAGAAAAGCCTAAAGAGGATGCATATGAATATAAAAAGCGTTTAACATTAGACCACGAGAAGAGTAAATTGAGCCTTGCTGAAATTTATGAACAGGAATACATCAAACTCAACCAGGTAAGGAAACCTCTAAGACAAAACCATTATTACTAAAGAAATAGAAGTAGAGAACTAGGCTTTTCTTGACTATTGAAATCATGAAACAGAAATCTTGAGCTCTTTGGTCACTTCATTAACTATGAGACAGAGCATATTACAAGAGAGGGTTTATAATATACCCCTGAGTGTGAGGGGGTGAGGAGGTGTTACTTTGCAATTAGACATTGATCACCTGATACTTTTACAACTGGTTAATAACTTTCTAGCAATTATGGTAGTGTTATAATTTAAAAATCATTCCTCATTAATATTTTGAACTTCTTGATATATTTTATATGGTTATGGATTCATTCTGATTTTTAGGTCTGTTTTTTCTTCTACTTAAATTCTAACAGAAATCTCTGCTTAAATATCAGGACAAGGTCATATTCCCAAGAATATTATATTCCAGTATAATAACAGAATTGTTCCTTTGCATTTGATTTATTGGGAATGTGGTCAGGATGAGATGGCACTTTTATTTTGTAAAAGCCATTTAAGATTCCTGCCAGATCTTGTTAATGAATCTTACTGAGGCAGCAACAGCAAACAATGCCCTGAGGCCATGGTGATGCTGAAGAACTGAAAAGATCTGAAGTAAAATTTTTTTTCCTGGCTGCTTTAAACAACTTAAGGTGGTAGCTGAAGGTCGATGTGTCCAGCTTCGTTTGATGTCTGTTGAACATCTCCTGGCTACTTTGAGGGGATTTAGTAGATTTGCAAAATATTTAGCAACCATGAGAGTTAAAAATTATTAATAAATATATAAGGTGACAGCTTGTGCTAGCTCTGTAAACGTTAGTGTTGTTTCTCTCTCAGAAGTCAACAGCCAGTTCAGGAGTTTTTGCGTTTGGACTTGGAGTTCTAGTATATTAGTTAGCTAGGCTAATTCTGAAGTGAGATGATGGTAGACAGCCCGTGAAGGAGCATTTAGTCATAGTTGTGCATGTAATGTGGATCAGAGAAATACCGTGTATCAGATAGTTGATTTCATGGGTATAATTACCTAGAATGAAGTGAAAGGACATGTAAAAGAGTCCTTACAATCCAAGTGGATATTTGGATAATTTTGTGATGTCTATATTAACACTTTAGTTCTTTCTGTATTTTCTTTCTTATTGGTGTGAGATTTACATAACGTAAAATTAACCATTTTTAAATGAATAAATCAGAAATATTTATCTAGAACAGTGTTGTGCAACCACTACCTCTAGTTCCAAAACATTTTATCGCCCCACAATAAAACCCCATACCCGTTAAGCAGTTGCTCCCCAACATTCCCTTGCCCCAGCCCCTAACAATCAGCAATCTGCATTCTATCTCTATGCATTTGCCTATTCTGGATAATTCATATAAATGGAATCATACAATATATGTGACCTGTTTTTTTGTTTGTTTTGTTTTGAGACAGAGTCTCACTTTGTCACATGGGCATGAGGAGTAGGGGTCTGATTTTAACTCACTGCAACCTCAAACTCGTGAGCCTCGAGTGATCCTCCTGCCTCAGCCTTCTGAGTAGCTGGGACTATTGGCACGCACCACTATGACCTGCTAATTCTTAAATTTTTTGTAAAAACAGGGTCTAGCTATGTTGCTCAGGCTGGCCTGGAACTCCTGACCTTAAGCAGTCCTCCCAAAGTGCTTGGACTACAGGTGTGAGCCACTGTGTCCTGCCTAATATGTGACCTTTTGTGTCTTACTTCTTTCACTTAGCATAATGTTTTCAAGATTGTGACATGAGTCAGTATTTCATTTCCTTTTCATGGTTAAACTATATTTCATTGTATGTATATACCACATTTTGTTTATCCATCCGTCAGTGGGCATTTGGGCTGTTTCTGTCTTTTGGCTACTGCGAATATTGCTGCGTACATGTATTTGTTTGAGTACCTGTTTTTAATTCTCTTAGGTGTCTGCCTAGGACTAGAATTGCTGGGTCATATGTTAATTCTCTGTTTAACTGTTTGAGGAACTGCCAATAGCTGCCACTGTGGCTGCATCATTTTACATTCTTACCAACAATGCACAAGGGTTCCAGTTCCTCCACATCTGCTTTTTGTTTTTTGTTTTTTATTTTTATTTCAGCATATTACAGGGGTACAAATGTTTAGATTACGTATATTGCCTTTGCTCCACCTGAGTCAGAACTTCAAGCGTGTCCATCCCCCAGATGGTGTGCACTGTACCCATTAAGTGTGAATATACCCAACCCCGCCCACCTGCCCAACACCTGATGAATGTTACTACTATATGTGCACTTAAGTGTTGGTCATTTAAGTCAGTTAATACCAATTTGATGGTGAGTACATATGGTGCCTGTTTTTCCATTCTTGTGATACTTCACTTAGTAGAATGAACTCTAGCTCTATCCAGGATAATAAAGAGGTTCTAGATCTCCATTGTTTTTTGTGGTTGAGTAGAACTCCATGGTATACATATACCACATTTTATTAATCCACTCATGGATTGATGGGCACTTGGGTTGTTTGCACATCTTTGCAATTGTAAATTGTGCTGCTATAGATGCTAGTGCAGATGTCTTTTTTTATAGAATATCTTTTGTTCCTTTGAGTTGATGCCCAGTAATGGGATTGCTGGATCAAATGGTAGTTCTTCTTGTAGCTCTTTGAGGTATCTTCATATTACTTTCCACAGAGGTTGTACTAGTTCTCAGTCCTATGCACCAATGCGTTTTATCATTCACTATTTTCCTTTTTTTTTTTTTCTTATAGCCATCCTAATGGGGATGGCTTAGTTCTTGACAGAAGTAAATATCAAAGGAATTAAATTTTTAAGTTCTAAGTGTTAGAGATAATGATTGCTGTAGTTCCTAAAATGCACGTCACGTTTTTTCTTTGGCAGGTGCTGGTACCATTGTGGTACTGATACCATTGATTTTGCCTTTGCATTGTTTATTTATAGCTGAAGGCTTGGTGATGAGAAGTTGGGAATACCCTCATTGGCTTTTAGTGTTTTGTCCTGTGATATATATTAAGCTGTTTAGTTTGATGTTGTTGAACTTACTTCCTAAGCAAAAAACAGCAGAAGAAGAAAATCCAGAGCATGTAGAAATTCAGAAGATGATGGATTCCCTCTTCTTAAAATTGGATGCCCTCTCACACTTCCACTTCATCCCTAAACCGGTAAGTGTGTTGCCAGTTCAGTGTGTAGATAAGAACAGATGTGACCTTAATAATTCGTTGAGCTTTTGTGAGACTAGCTCTTTATTTGTTTTCAGGATACAAACCTGCAGAAATTCCTTGTAAATTACAGGCAGTGTCTCCGTGAGGAAGGCTCACTTCTGGTCCCCTGACAATTCTTGTTCTCCCCTGCTGATCCAACCTGATATCCACTGGGCCCCTGCTAGACCCTCAGCCACAGAGACTCCTTTCCTCTCCCTCTCAGTCTTCTGTTGCATTTCCATTGCGTCATGGGTTTGGAGACATGGGGGTGTCTATACCTGGCATTTACTGAGTACCTACTATGTGCCATATTAAGTCGTTTACGTACATTAACTCTTAATGCACAAAAACACTGGCAGATATTACTATTTACATTTTGCAGGTGAGGAAACTGAAGTTTAGGAGGTCAGAGATTAAGAACTAACTCTGGGCCATGCTCTCTCCATTGCATGATGTTCCGTTGGCCAGGCCCATGTTCTCAAATACTCTCCACCTCTGTCTGTTGGCCGTCAGCCAGAAATGGCTCAGTACCTGCCCACTCCTTGGAGCTTCATCTCCTACTCACCACCTTCTGTGAATGCATAAACCTTGCTTGCACCGTCTTTTAGTACTTGCTCACTTCTTGCCCTTTGGTGTCTGTGTTGTTGTCTAAAATAGAATTTCATGAATTAAGGACTAGTCTAAAAGTCAGAACCCGAATCTAATTCTGCTCCTAACTAGCTTTATGATGTAGGCAGATTGTTTTACATTTTATCTGTGCAGAAGGGATCTCCAAGGTACTTTCTGATTAGCTGATGGTTAGGTGATTTTTCCAATGTATTTGTTTTCTTAAACAGACAATAACCTTCTATCACCTGTTTCCTATTTTTCGGGGTTTGTTTGTTTGTTTTTTGAGATGGGGTCTCACCGTGTTGCCCAGGCTGGAGTGCAGTGGCTTTTTTTTTTAGAGACGGGAGTCTCATTATATTGCCTAGGCTGGTCTCGAACTGGTCTCAAGTGATCCTCTCACCTCAGCCCCCCAAAGTGCCGGGATTATAGGCGTGAGCCACTACACCTAGTCTGTGTTGTGTGTGTGTGTGTGTGTGTGTGTGTGTGTGTGTGTGTGTGTGTGTGTGTGTGTGTTAATCGAGTTGTAATTACATGAGAGTAAGTTTTGATGATAGAATCATCTTTACATTCCCAAAGTGCCTAATGTGGGCTGTGTAAAATAAACAGATGAAGAGATGCATGGAATTTCTCACCTCCTCTTGGCCAGCAGGTCTTGCTGTGAGAAAGTCTTACTCATGTGAAGGACACAAGCCCTGCCCAGGCCTTACCAGGCCCTGTGTGATCTGGCTTTTCTCTCCCTTTTGATCCCCCTGGCTTGCTCCTCCCAGCCACACCGATCTTCTGATTCCTTCAGTGGGCTAAGTCCCTTCCTCATACCTTGCTGTGTTCTTGCTCTGGCCCAAAAGGCTATACTTTGTTCATGGCTGGCTCCTTAGCACTCAGACTAGATACCTCCTCAATCCTCACAGACATTCCCTGGCCCTTCACCAAGGGTGGCCTGCCCCTTCCCTCCTCCCTGCATGTGTCACTGCTTGGCTCCTTTTCTTCATAGCAGCATAGCACATTTGCAGTTATTGGCTGGTTGTTCATTGCTCTCTAGTTGTCTTCAAGTGGCACAAAACGTGTGTGCTCTTCCACTCTGTTCCTCACACTAGCCTGGAGCCTGACATGGGGAAACCCTCAGACATTCCTTGGAATCTTGGGAAGTGAAGGAGTGAATGTGTTTGTTTCTACATTCCAAAATTTAAAAGCCTTTCTTTTTTCCTCTTAAGAAATGTAGAATTGCTAGCATAGGTTCCCGTTGCTATTACTTTTTTCATATTCGGGTTGGTATTTCACACACCATTTGTGTAGACTCTATTCCCTAATCATCAGCCATCCTTTTTTGTGTTTTGGACTGTCTCCATTTTCTCCATATTTCTCTTTAAATTGTAGAATGGAACACAATGTTCCTAATAAATAAACGGTAGATTGTTTGAGAATATCCACATACATGGCAAATATGAATAGTATAGGAAGAGATAAAAGAACTGGGGTTTGAATATGGCAGAAATGTTATGTAGAAGTGTAGAAATAAGTGCTTTTGGAATAGTTTTGAGACAAAAGACCCTAAAATATCCGGGTCTCATAGATTCCTGAGGCAGCCTGTGCTGCCCACCAACACTGCCATCATTCCAGTCAGCTGAAGACTGGCTGTCAACACATCTAGTGTTTTAATTAATCAACAAAGTATTTTATATATTATACGTTAATAGGCTCACAATTAACGTATTTTATGTTAGGACTTCTTCTGACTTCTATTAAATGTGTTGTCTCTTTTCTAGCCTGTACCAGAGATTAAGGTTGTGTCAAATCTGCCAGCCGTAACCATGGAGGAAGTGGCCCCAGTGAGTGTTAGCGATGCGACTCTCTTGGCCCCGGAGGAAATCAAGGTAAGAGGCCAGTGTTGAAACATTAGGTGTCTGTTTACAAGTTAGTTGATTATAGCCAGGTCCCTATTTATTTAATGTCATTTTCCTTGAGTTTGTAGTTTTTATTCTAATGTATCTCAGCAGTTTCTAAGTATAATCAAACTAATAATGTTATAATATTTGAACACCAGTCTCCTATAATCAGGTATAATTGTGAGGTATAGGTTTGAGAGTTATTATAAGAGCAGTTTTTAAATATCCAGTGTCAGTATCTTGTTATAATCCAGTCTGAATACTAGCAGTGATGTTAGGTTTAAAACAAATTGCTTCTATTACATATATACTAGCAATAACTTAATGTCAGCATTTCCCCCCCAATTTTATCCATGCAATGCTTATCAATAATGGAATCTGGGTCTAGAATAGAGCATTTGGATCTTGGAAGAAGTTGGATATATCCAATGTGGACAGTCCCCTGCCTCATGATTGAAGCTCATGCCTTGCACAGTGATGATGGTTTCTGCCAGGCTCCGGTCTCCTGCCTGGCTTAGCACCAGGGCCCTGTTTTTCCCTCCTCACTTGCTTTGCACTATATCTACACCCACCCCTTCCATCAGAGCCTCTGCCCTCTCCGTGCAGGTGACAGCCCTGGCAGGATAGGCTGGTAGCTGAGGAAAAAAGAGAAAATTGATTCTCACTGGAGAGATGTTTCCCTTCCCTCCCTGTGTTCGTTGGTCTCTGGGACCCCTGTCCTCAGCCCAGGGGCTGCCTCAGACATGTCCCTGAAGCCCATGCTGGTGTCTAAATGCTGTAGAGAGCTTGCTTCTCTGGTGCTGTTAGCTTGAGGACCCAGCTTTCCATGCTGCCATTATAAATTAGTTTGGGAATTGAATCATTGCTATAAGAGTCTGTGCTGTCAAAAACGCATTCCAGGTTGTGAAGAGCTGAGTTACCAAAGCTCTTTGGAACACAGGTGGGGATTGTTCTGCTTCTTCACACACTAGGCCGGAGACATACAGTCCATTGGCTGCCTGCGGTGCAATTTCTTCTGTTCCAGTTTCCTGAATTGAAGTTAAACTAGATTAACTATGTACTTAATCTAGTTAACACTAGTATCTTGGTGGTTATTTTTTTAATAGGAGAAAAATAAAGCTGGAGATATAAAAACAGCTGCTGAGAAAACAGCTACAGACAAGAAACGAGAACGGAGGAAAAAGAAATATCAAAAGCATATGAAAATAAAGGAAAAGGAGAAGCGGAGGAAACTGCTTGAGAAAAGCAACCCAGAACAAGCAGGGAAATACTCCAAAGCAGTAGCTTCGGAGAAGTTAAAACAGCTAACCAAAGCTGGCAAGGCTTCCTTAATGAAGGTAAGGACAAGGGAAAGAAAACTGCTGAAGGGGGGACCTTTGCGGAAGGGGATGGCAAGTTTGGGCACCGTCTTCTAAGCTGAAATGTCTGGGCCAGCTGACAGCCCACCTGCTGGATTTAGAGGCCCGCTGCGGACTGGCTGGAATTGCAGCCTTGAACCCCCTTAAGTTTTCCATGCAGGGTCCTCACAGTAACCTGGGTCCGGGCTGCAGTTTGTCTTCCACTTCCTTCTCCCTTAAATTACAAGAACATTGTAGCAGTATAGGATGTATAGAATACCTCTATGCTAACTGATTGAGTTTTCTGTAATTCTGATCCTTTTTCATAGTTCGGCCCCACTTTTATACATTGTTGTAATAATAACATACTATTATATTTTTGGCTTTTTACTTACAAGCAGATTTTATAGCATGAGCATGTTTTGTTTTTAATTGCAGGATGAAGGTAAAGACAAGGCCTTAAAGTCATCCCAAGCATTCTTTTCTAAATTACAAGATCAAGTAAAAATGCAAATCAATGATGCAAAGAAAACAGAAAAGAAAAAGAAGAAAAGACAAGATATTTCTGTTCATAAATTAAAGCTGTAATATATTTTGAAAGTAATGTAAATATTAATGTGTAAGCTTATGTTTTGTCATTGTTCTGTTTTATAATAAAAATTCTTGAGAGCCTTTCTTTGCATCGATGGCAGATATTTAAGAATTCCATGGTGTGAAAAGAAAAACTCCAGTCTGTTGAGAAAACCCATCTGATTTTCACTGGGCTCTCCAGGCCCTTCTTGTACAGACACTGCCTGAGCTGATTCTGCTGTGTTTTCACCTTGGCCAGGGCCTGTGGGAAGGCCAGGCCAGCTTATGCGAGTGGGCCTGTGAGCAAGTGCTGGGCTGAGGGCTGAGAAGGGCACAGAGCCAGCTGCACTGCTCACAACCGGCTGCACAGGAGAGGTCCTTGTTCTTTGGGGTCTTGATTGTCTTCTCCCACTGCCCTGTCATCATTTCATAGAACAGTAGCACTTTCATGCAAGTGCCTTACTTTTTTCCCCTTTGAGAATTGATCTCATGTTACGTGAGCAAAGGCTTAGTGTAGGTTATACAGTGCCATCTATAGTCAGCTGCAGAGAGGACAGGTATGATCTAGAAGTGAATCTAGAAGCAATAGAAGCTCAGTGCAGTCAGGGAGGTAGACTGGCATCTGCAGTCTTTTCTAACACCAGGTGCTCATTGTTTCAACCTCCCCATCTAGAGAAAATTGCCCTTTTTTGTCTGATAGGATCTCTGCTTTGAAGGAAATGCATTAAGCCTTATTCCAGATGGGTAGAGAATGAGGACTAAAAATCAGCCAAAGCAACAAGGGAAGCCCTGTTTTTTAATCTCCAGGGGCCAATCACAGTGGCCAAGAAGAGCCTAGGGATTTGCACTCTGCATTCCTGTTTGCTAGTGTAGAGGCTGGCTCTGTCTTCTAAATACATCCAGAATATGGCCATTTATTATCAATTGCAACACTAGCACCCTGATTCATGCCATTATTATCTCTCCCTGGATTCCTGCATCAGCCTTCTGTTTTCCCTCTTCCCTCTCTTGCTTCCATCCGTGTGCATTTTTTTTTTTTTTTTTTTTTTTTTTTTTGAGACAGAGTCTCGCTGTGTTGCCCGGGCTAGAGTGAGTGCCCCATGGCATCAGCCTAGCTCACAGCAACCTCAAACTCCTGGGCTTAAGCGATCCTACTGCCTCACCCTCCTGAGTAGCTGGGACTACAGGCATGCGCCACCATGCCCGGCTAATTTTTTCTATGTATATTTTTAGTTGGCCAGATAATTTCCTTCTATTTTTAGTAGAGATGGGGGGGGGGGTCTCGCTCTTGCTCAGGCTGGTCTCGAACTCCTGACCTCAAGCAATCTACCTGCCTCAGCCTCCCAGAGTGCTAGGATTACAGGCATGAGCCACCGCGCCCAGCCAATCTGTTCTTAATATGACACACAGAATGGCCCTTTTGGAGCTAGTGCTCAAAATCTTTGCATCCCCCCCTCTTCCCATCTCACTCAAAGTCAATGTTAAAATCCACACAGTGACCTGCAAGGCCCTATATCACATGCTGGCAAAGCACAAGCCATAGCTGGATGGCAAATCAGCCACTTGTTTTTGTAAATAAATTTTATTGGAGCAAAACTGTAGGGGCTGGGCCTGGAAAGAAAGGATGGATGGATGGAAAGAACGTGAGCAAGGTGAATGAAGGGTCAGGTGAAAACACCTGCCCAAAGTTGCTTGTTTGCTGTGTGCAAAGGTCAGCTGTTGACCTGTATGGAAGTTGTTGAATTAGCAAACAGGCCTGACCCTTTGCACGTGTCCTTGGAGATAAATACGGGAGGAACTTAACTGAAGAGGCCATTTTCTCCTTTAGATTTTGGTCTTTTCTCTTCTCTTTAAACACTATGTGTTTCGAGTAATTATTCATTCCTTCACTACCAAGCTCAGGAGCAAAAGAGCAGCGGCAACACACAACCACTCGTTTTTTACATACTGTCTATGGCTGCTTTCACACTGCATCAGTAGTGTTGCTTAGTTTTGCCAGAGACCACAGGGTCTGCATAAGCCTCAAATATTTACTACCTGGCCCTTTACAGAATGCTGACCCTTATCCTATAGGATCTGGTCCTGTGCTAGCCCTCTCACTCCATTTCTGCCCATTTCTGCTCCAGTCTTCTGGCCTCCTTGAAGTTCTTAGACCCGCCCCCCCCCACGCAAGCTTCTACCTGAGGGCTTTTATTAAACATGGAATTTTGCAGTTTCCCTGCCTGCAAGTGTCTTCTCTCAACATCCACACCCTTACCTCCCTCATGCCTGCTCAAATGTCACCTTTTCAGTGAGACCTTTCCTTACCACTCTTTCAAGTTGTAATTCCTTCCCTCTGCCCATCCTGCAAGATGTTTCTGGCTTTATTTCTCTTCTACTTCACTAGATACTTATTTTTTGTATTTTCTTTATCTCCCTCTGCTAGAATGCATCCTTCATGGAAACAGGGATTTCCTCCACCACCAATTGCTCATTCTGTTCTTTTCCATGGATCTTCAGCATCTAGAACAGTACCCAGAATGAGGTAGGCACTCAATATATACTTGTTGTTGAATTTCCTATGCATGTCTTTGCTCTCTTTGGTTTGTTCATTTATTAATATTTGTTCATTGACATGCATCCATTCAATGCATATTTATGAATAATTACACAGTGCTAGCCACTGCTGCAGGCAACAGTGATATTACGGTAAAAGATAATAAACACAGAGTGCCTGATCTCAAGAAGGTTACTTTCTAGGTCATCCATGGGTAGGCCAGAACCAGCTGGTATCAGTGCTCCAGAGCTGATTGCTAATTTCCCATTATTAAAAGTTAAATTATATAACCTGACAAATAAGATATATTAAAAACAAAAGTAATAAATACTCAAGACCCATCACACCCTAATTACTACATATTATTATTTGCTCTTGATGTCATTTACATGGATGTATCAGATAACCGGTGATCAATCAGTACAGTCTTTTGGAAAGCGCAGCACAACACTGAGCCGTCCCTCTTGCTGATTCGCAAGACTTTGCTTAAATAGAGTCCACGTTATCCTCTTGTTGGTTATAGAAGTTGCCTATGTCTTCTCCCAGGAGGCGGTTTTGCTCCTCCACCAAACAGGTTTAGATTGCTCAGCCTTGCCACCGACTGGGAAAGGGGTCCCGTGGGAGTACACAGCCGCAGAGAAGGCGTGCAGGGGCGCGCAGGGCTGCCCGCCGCTCCAGGTGTGAAAAGATGGAGGTCCTCGGGTGTCCTCGGGGCTCAGCCCACTTAGCCACCAGCATGGAAGCCTTTAACGTGAAAAGGCACGGAGATCGATTACTCGAATCTCTAGTTGCCAAGCCTGTGGAATCGAGACGCGAGGATCGGCTGCGAATGCCTGGAGGCGCCGGCGCGCGGAGCCAGGTGGGAGGCGCGGGCTGCCGGGTTGGGATCGCGGCGGCCGGGCACCGAGGGAGGGAGCGGGGAGGCCCGGGCTTGGCCGCGTGCTCGCCCGGGCCTCTGGGGTTCGGAGCGGAAGCCGCGGTGGTGGCAGCCAGGCTTGTGCACAGATTCACGTGGCTTGGGCCTTTCGTCTGTGCAGGCCTGTGGGGCAAGAATCACCTTGGGATACGCGCGGATAGTCATCATCTCACGCGGAAAAAGTTACCGATGCAGTGGTCTGGAATAGTCAAATTGTCTCTTTTTAAAAACGGATAGTTTTAGCTCTTAAAGATATCTTAGAAATCACTCTTACAAGTCCAGCTTCTTCATTTTGTGATAAGGGACACGCTAAGATTTCGTGCAGAGCTGATCGTGCAGCCTTGGTCTCCTGTCTCAAGCCCAGGGTTGTCTCTTCATCCCGGGAGATACTGCCTTTCTGTGTTTTAGAATTTTTTCTCCCTTCTTGAATTTATAAAATGTTTTTAATCCACATGTGTTTCATGTTGTAGAAAGAAGAAGCTGTCTAAACGAATAACATGAGGCCAAATAGAATCTCACTTTTGGTTATTGCAAGTCAAGGAAATAGAAGTAAACCATTGCTATCTTTGACTTGAGGTATCCTGTGTTTTATTATTTGGAACACCCAGTTTTTCTTATACTCATGATGTCGGAAGGGAAATCTCCTGACAAAAAAAGGCCTCGTAGAAGCTTATCCATCAGCAAGACTAAAAAAAAATCATCTAATTCTATAATTTCATTTTTTAACAATGCACCACCTGCTAAACTTGCATGCCCCATTTGTAGTAAAATGGTGCCAAGATATGAGTTAAACCGACACCTTGATGAAATGTGTGCTAACAACGATGACGTTCAAGTTGATCCAGTGCAGGTTGGCTTAAAGAATTCAAATATGTCTACAGTAGATTTAACCAATATTGTTTTAGAAGATGTAACACCAAAGAAGTCATCACCACGAAAGACAGATTTAATCCCTGGCCAAAGGGATTCAGTAAAAATGGGCATAAAACAGCAGACCAGTCCCTACTTTAAAAGTACTTGTGGCCTGGTGTGCAAGAATCAAGATGAGCTGAGAAATCACAGTGTGAAAATCATTTCTTTGGGAAGCCTGTCATCCAAATTGTCCAGAAAATACACAAAGGCCAGAAAATCAATAGATAAGAATGAGGAATTTGCCAGTCCTAGTCCACAGAGTTATGACTCCACAGTTGTTAAGAGCCTGGTTGATAACTGTTCAGAAACTGAGGACAACGATCAAATTTTGGAAAACAGTTCTCAGAAGGAAAACATGTTTACATGTGATTCTCCAAAGGAAGAGAGTGTTCCCGAACACATAGTAAGAGGCAGTAAAATAAAGGAAGCTGAAAGCCAAAAGGAATGTGGGAAATCAGCCCTCACCCCTGGCTTCTCAGATAATGCTCCCATGTTATTTGCACCAGATTTAACTCTTGGGAATAAATTAAAGTGTACTTCAGAAGACAGTCTTGTAAGGCAAGAGAGTATCAAAGGTGTGGATGGTAAAGGTGTTGAAAAACATGAGGCATGTAGTTGTGAAGAAGTAAAAATGACTGTTGCTTCAGAAGCTGAAACACGGTTGCCCCATTCAGAGGTGAACTCTCATAGTTCTACAAATGATGCTTCTAAATGGAGTAACATCCAAGAGCTTCCTCTGAAAGGTGACAGTAATTTAAAGAATGAAATCACTTGCAGTATTCCTCTGTTGCAAGAGTCAAGCTGTGATGGTCCTGGTCAAACAACTCAAATGCCACCGAGTCATCCCTACTATCTTCGGAGCTTCCTTGTGGTGCTGAAAGCTGTACTTGAGAATGAAGATGATCTGATGCTCTTTGATGAACAGGAGAAGGGAATTGTAACTAAATTTTATCAGTTGTCAGGTATTGTAAGCCTATTTGCTTTTGAGTTTTTGTTTCTCCTTTGCTGTCCTGATTTGGGTGTGATGTGATGGGCCATAATCTGATGACCACCAGGAGTCACTGTGGTTTTGCGAGTCCTCTGTGGGAGTGCTCAGGGGAATCTGAGCTACTACAAGGTTTGTGTTGAGAAGAATATGCACAGAAAAAAGATGAGATTTTGTTTCTGGTGATGTCTGCTGCTGCGTGCTGTACTTTGGTTAAAATGGAAGCAGCTGTTTTTCCTTTATAGCTATATTTGATGATTATAAAACAACCTTTTCCAGATTAAAAAAATACAGTGTGACTTAGAAAAGTATACTTTGGATTTTGAGAACATAATTAAGCTTACTGTTAGGTTGTTTTGTTATTTTCACACACCATTTCCTCAAAAAAAAAAAAAAAAGTAAAATAAAATGCAAGAAAAAACAAACCAACCTGAGGCATATTTTCTTTACTCGAACATTTTCAATTCATGGACTGTGCCTTTTAAGGACAGGGTGTGGAGGAAATGGAAACTTTCAAGTAAATTGGTTCATTTAAAAGTGTTAGTCTATGCCTCAAGTCCTTGGCAGCCAGTGGTGGCTCTAAGCCAGTAGTGCAGGTTTGGAGCAAAAGCCACCCTTGTGTCACTGTACTGTTAATCCAGAGGGCCATGGTGGCTCTGTGGAACTGACTCTGTGCAAGGTAGGAAAAGCTTACTTGGTGGTCACACTGTCCTCTAGTAAAATGTAACCTTGCATGACCCCTCAGTAGATTACAAAAAAAGAAAAGTCTTGAATATTACTACTGATGTTTAAGATAAGGATTTTTGTTTGATAGTCATAGAGTGGAATTACCGTATTTCCTGGATTACTTTTTAACATGTGAGCGATATTTCTCTGGGTGCAGTTATGTAAAGTATCTGCATAGCTTCTATCTCTACTTGTGCTGTTCTCACCAGAAGATGGACATAATGCTATCACATTGGCTTTTCTATTCAGAGTAGTCACAGATCTCTACTGATGGCATTCATACAAGTATTTGTTTGAGTGCTTGGTGGCTCTATGCTTCCATATAATTGAGAAATAGGAACAGTTTCCCTAGTGCAGGTTCTGTATATTCTTGTGTCTTACTCTCTCCACAGAGAATCAGGTACACTATGTCTGTGTGGAAAAATAACTATTGCTTATTGGTTTTGCCTTTTTAAAGAAAAATAATTTCAAATAAATGTTAAACATTTTAAAAATACAATTACACCATTTTAGATTTGGCTGAAATTTAAAGATAATATGAGTAATAGGGAAACTGAGACCAAATAGGTTAATGAAGAAGCTTGGCCAAGATCACTGTCCTACCAAAGCTAGATTTTTTTTTTTTTTTTGAAAATTCTTTTCAGATTATTTTTGACCAAAAATAGAATAATACATATTAAACTAAAGAAGCAGAGAACAAAATAACTAGAATTCTGGATAGGGCTTTTCTGAGGGAGTAGAAAGGTTGGTGGCTAGAAAATGGGGGAACTTGATTTTAGGAGTTTTAAAATGAGCAATAATCATTACCAAATTAGAACTTTTTTAATGGTCTATACCATAAAATGACACCATTATACTTATGTTAAACACATATATTTCTAATAGAGTGTTTATTAACCTCAAGTTTAAAAAGTAAATGATATTTGTATGTTCTTTTTAGAAAGAAGGTAGTGTTTTTCACCGTTTTTCTTAACTTTATTGCAGCTAATGGTCAGAAGTTATATGTAAGGCTCTTCCAACGTAAATTAAGCTGGATTAAGATGAATAAAATAGAATATGAAGAGATTGCCCCAGACTTAACACCTGTAATTGAAGAATTGAAACATACAGGCTTTCTACAGACAGGTATGATTAGTAGAAGGAAATGTGAAACGAAAATATGATCTGAAGAATTAAGTTTCTGCAGAATGGCAGTAATATTGTATGGTGCCCTCTCCTGGTTGGTGCCTGGTACATAGTAATTAGTTTTTTTTAATTGAATTTTAATTTTAGGACAACAGATTATTCATGAGTTGCTAAAGCCATTCTTAGCCTGAATTAAGAATCTTAGCATAATGAAAGATTGTCTCCTGTTGCTTTCTTGACTGTTGCAGGTTTACGACCAAAGTCTCTCTCCTAGGGATAGACATGTGGGTGTGTGCCACAGATGAAATACAAAGCTCTTTAGCACTCTCCTTCCAGCGAGAACTTGACTAATCTCATTCAGAGTCCTCATCTTTTTGATAGAATAAAGCTGGTTTGTTTGAAACCAGTATTGCCTCCAAAACTTCATCTGCTCCCACATGCATGCACGTACAGCTCTTATTATAAGTTGATTGCCTGAAGAACTGTGGAAGTGCTTTATGCCTATGTGAACACTGAAGGAGAGTCTATCTTCTTTTGCAGTGATACCCTTGGTTGTCTTGTCAGTAGCATTCATTAAGTACCTACCCATGTTGAATACAATATTGAGTACAGTATTTCCTGAGGTATAAAGAAAATGAAAGATGTGAGCCTTCAGTTCAAGTTCCTGACATTTGAGACCAAAATAAGCAAGTCAAGCCAGATGGCTTCTTTGGGGCAGAGTTTATAGTGGGGAGCAGTGAGTAAGGATGAAGTTAGGGTGATGGTTAGGGTGTGAGTGCGGCTGGGTGGGATGAGATGGGGAAAGTTGGGGGAGAGGCATGAAAGCTCAGTGAAGGAGCTTGGATGTGCATGGTTAGGTGGTGGGACGTGGGGCCAGTGCCAATAGGGTCACCTGGGAGATTGAGTCTCAGTCCCTACCTGACTCAGAAGAGCTGGTACAGAGTCCATAAACTGACAGGTCTGACAGGCATGCCAGTGAGTGCTGCAGGTGAGCCTTGACTTACCTTTAAATGACCTTAAGCAACCAAACCATAACCCTGGGGTTACCGTGGCACTTAGTCAAGTTTAAGTCCTACCTAGGCTTCACACAGCTCCATGGAGCCTGGCTCTGGCTGTTCCTCTGACCTCATCTTCTGTCCCATCCCTCTTGCTCCCTCTGCTGAGGCCACATAGCGCTCAGTGTTCTTCACCAGGCAGAGTGCACGCTTGCTACGGAGTTGAGGGCTGGGGAACCTGCGGCCTCAAGGCCACCTGTAGCCCTCCAGATCCCCAAGTATGGCCCCTCGAACAAATCCAAACTTCACTTTATTTAAAGGATTTGTTCGGTAAAATCTGGATTCAGTCAAAAGGCTGCACTCAAGGATCTAGTGGCCACATAGCTTATCTGTCATTTCATTCACCTCTGCTCTGTGTCACCTCTGCAGGGTTGCCTGACCACCATGTGTCAAAATACAGCCAGCCTGCCTGTCATGTTCAGTTTGAACCAGTTTTGTTTTTCTTTATAGCATTTATTACCACCTGACTTATATACCTGTTTGTTTAGTTGTGATGTTAGGAGGTAAGCTCCTGTGGACAAAGACTTTGCTAATTGCAGCACACACAAGGCCTTAGAATGTTACCGGGCATGCAGGGCGCACTCAGTAAGTATTTGTTGAATGGAGGAAGAAGGTGCTGTCCTAAACTGAATGCCTTAAAGGCAGAGACCAGCTAGGTCTGATTCAGGTGAACCCCTAGGCCTGGAATGGTGTTTGGGGCCCACAGTAGCAGGATGTGTTCATGGATGCTGAGAGGCCCATGGGATGAGGAGGACTGATGATGAGGTCACTCTGTGACCTGGTGTGAGCAGTGCCACTGGAGACTTTGATGAGAAAGTGAATATGTATTCCAGAAGCTTTTAAGTGCAATGCCCAAACCATGTCGCTATCCGTCTTTATTTTAGTAACATTTTCCTTTACTTATTAGTGAGAAATTCTATTATTTGGTAACTTTTAAGAGACATATATTTTCCACATTCTTTAGTAATTAGTTTGGCAAACTAAAGTTTCTACAGTAGAATTTCATTTAATTGTATCTGACTAAAATAAATAAAGCTAGAAAATGTTAAAATTCTTTAAAACGATATAAAAAAATTTTTTTAATCATTTCAGAATCTGAGTTGCAAGAACTCTCTGAAGTGCTTGAGCTCCTTTCTGCTCCTGAACTAAAATCCCTGGCCAAGACCTTCCACCTGGTGAATCCCACTGGGCAGAAACAGCAGCTGATGGACGCCTTTCTCAAATTGGCCAAACAGCGTTCAGTCTTCACGTGGGGCAAGAATCAGCCTGGAATTGGTGCAGTGATTTTAAAAAGGTTTTGTTGGCTACTGTTACAGTAAAAACATTTAAAATGTTGACAGCATATATTAACTTATTATAATAGATTGTATACTTTTACTTTTTTGAATTGTAATTGCTTATTTCAGTTGCAATTAGACTGTGAAGGCTTGGAGAACCTTATTTATAATAGTCTGAATTCTTTCTTGGCTTATTATTCAGAATTCTTGTAATACTGTCCTGACTTCCAGGACCAAGAAAAATTGGTAGGCAGTAGGCCTTTGGTGAATTCTAGTATTTTATTATTCAAGAAAAATAGTTTTAACTGTGATTCTTATAGGATTTTAGGATAAACTATTCAGTCAGATTTTTATTTTAGTAAATTTTTGGTTTACTAAAAATAGTGTAATCAGGCAATCTTAATCTGCAACTTTTCTTGAGTGTAAACATAGCAATTTACCACAGACTGCACATGGTTTCTTTATCCTTGGGAAGCCTTTGAACTCTTTGAGGGCTTCAAAGAGCCCATCTCCATTGTGGGGAGATGCCCCTGGACCACGTTGTACCTTAGGGAACAGCACCAAACCTTGTACCTACATGTACTACTTCCTGGTACACAAAATCTTTACCAAGAGCCTTTGATAGTGACGTTTTAAATAAATACCTCTTGTTTAATCTATTAATATATCATTACTTGAATCAAAAATCAAGAATTGCTAATGTCAAATAAGGCATACTTTCATGAACGTTTTCCTGGCATTTGAAGTGTTGCTCACTAGGGTAAACTCCATCCTACTCTGCGTCTGGATAAGGAAGCACTTTTATTGAGCCAAACCATGTGGAGATGTAGGTTCATTTATCCTCTGTATCCCTCGGAGGGCTCTGAGCCCCAGAGAGGTCGAGGAACACTCCAGTGTTTAGAATAGTGAATGCCATTTCTCTTTATTTTAGATGAAAATAATTTGTAAAATCTGGTATCGAAATACTTAAAAAATCAAAAGACTATATTTTACATTTTTCAGAGCTAAAGACATGGCTGGACAGTCACTAAGACTCTGTAAAGGCCCGAGGGCTGTGTTTTCCCGGATCTTGCTGCTGTTTTCACTGACTGACTCGACAGAAGATGAAGACGCTGCCTGTGGGGGTCAGGGACAGCTTTCCACGGTGCTGTTGGTCAACCTCGGCCGAGTGGCATTTCCTAGTTACACCATCAGTCGGAAAACCCAGATCTTCCAAGACAGAGAAGATCTTATCAGGTAAGATCATGTTAGCGCACTATCATGTCTGTCTGCATATTTCAAAATTTAGTAAAACATTATTTTTTCACCAGCCAAACTAGAAACATTAAGTCCATAGCCAAAACAGTTTTGAAGTTTATTTTTTGTATCTTTTTTGCCTCACTTGTGTACACTTCTAAGACATAGGGAGAATACAGAAATGTGCTTAGATTAAGGTTTCCAAAAACTAAGGAATTTTGAGTTAGAGCTATAAAAATTTTCCCTGGCGTATGTTCCCAGAGTGCTTTGGCAGGGAGTATTTTTTTAATACAGACATTTTAACAAGCCTGCCTTATGAATATGTTGTTGTCCTGAGCAAGGCTGAAGATGAATGTTTTTCTAGTCATAACACTTCGGATAAGGTTGCTTGTGTACTGTATATTAGAATCATATACATCAGAAATTTTCACTAATTTATATTGGTATACGGATTAAGTGAAAATTTAGTGGGACCAGCAAAAGTAGGTTTTCAACTAAAAATAAAACTACCATATGATCAAGCAATCCCACTACTGGTATATATCCAAAACAAAGGAAATCAGTATATTGAAGAGATATCTATACTCTCATGTTTATTACAGCACTATTCACAATAGCTAAAATATGGAATTGACCTAAGCGTCCCTCAACAGATGAATGGATAAAGAAAATGTGCAGCTGGGCTCAGTGGCTCATGCCTGTAATCCCAGCACTTTGGGAGGCTGAGGTGCAAGGATGGCTTAAGGTGAGGATTTGAAGACCAGCCTGGACAACATAGTGAGACCCCACATCTAAAAAAAAATTTAAAAATTAGCTGAGCATGGTGGTACATGCCTGTAGTTCCAGTTACTTGGGAGGCTGAGGCAGGAGGATTGCTTGAGGCCAGGAGCTTGGGTCTGCAGTGAGCTATGAATGTGCCACTGTGCTCCAGCCTGGGTGACAGAGTGAGACCTTGTCCCTATAAAAACAAAGAGAAACAAAATGTGGTGTGTGCACGTGTATATATATAGTATATAGTAAAGTGTAGTATGTATATGCACAATAGAATACTATTTAACCATAAAAAAGAACAAAATTCTGTTGTTCATGACAATATGGATGAGCTCACAGGACATTATGTTAAGTGAAATAAGCCAGGCACAGAAAGATAAATACCGCATGTTCTCACTCCTGTGGAAGCTAAAAAAAAGCTGGTCTCATAGAAGTAGAGAGTGTGAGGCTGGGAAGGTTGGGGGCCGGTGGGTAACCAAAGTTTGGTTAACGAATATAAAAGTGCAGCTAGATACGAAAAAGTTCTAGTGTTCTATAGCATCATAGGGTGATTATAATTAACAATTTATTGTATATTTTCAAATAGCTACAAAAGTGGATTTTGAATGTTCCCAACACAAAGAAATGATAAAAGTTTGAGATGATGATATGCTAATTGCCTGATTTGGTTATTACACATTGTATACATATAAATATCATACTGCTTGTACTGTACCCCATAAATATAAGTATGTGGCAATTAAAAATAATAATAGAAGCACAACAAATAAGCAAAAAATAGGATTACTGATTTAAAAAATAGATTTTGATAAGAAAGAATAGTGTAGGTCTCACAGGAAAAAATAATTGAATTTCCTAAAAAAGAAAAACACTTTCTATAAGAAAAATTAATTTGGATTTCCTAAAATGTCACTTTTGATTCTTGCTCTAAGACTTCAGACTCAAATTTAACTGAAATAAATTCTGATATTTGCTTTTTGGGAAGTCCTTTAAGTGTTTCTAGAAAAGTCATGTGCTTTAAAAAGTAAGTTATTGAAATTATATAATTAACTGAGTTTTAGCCCATTTTGCCTTAGCTATCAGGAAGGTCAGTATCTCACTAATGTTTAACTGGAATAACTTTTTTAGTCAGATCTTCTAATCGGACTATTTCCTCTTACCTTGTTTTTAGTTGTCTCATGTCTTTTTACCTTTTTTGTTTTTAATGGCTTTATGTTTTTCTAGTTTGTGAGCATGTGTACCCTGAAGCCAAGTTGCAGTCTCTTTATACTAATGATTTGTGAAGCCACATTATGCCTCAGTTTCCTCATCTATAAAATGGGGAGAATAATAGTATATTCTTATACATATGTGTTAGTGCATGTGAAATGCTTATAGCCTGGCCTGGGGGGCAGTGCCTAGATTAGGTTAATTACTATTATAATTGTCATTATTACTGTTATATCTAAGGGGGATTACTTCCTAGTTCTATGACAAAACCATGGTTGACAAGTTATTATAAAAAGTGGGGAGGGGAGGCTAGGGAGAAAAAATAAACCATCTTTCTAGAAAGTAAGTATGCTGTAAGTAGTAAAAATAATTAAAACCCCCTTTGTTATGCAAAGGGCCTTAACATGTAAATGAAATTGGATTTAATTGACTTCCAGAAGGGTAATATTATGTAATATCTGATAATATGATACCTGGCCTGTCTACCTCTGTACTTGAGATAATTTGTCCCTTTCTTTTCTTTTTTCTCATTTATTCAAGAAAAATGAGTGTTGAGTACCTATTATGTGGCAGGGTAGTGGGGCAGCAGCGAGCAAGATAGGGCTTTGGCCAGTGTGGGGTTATGTTTCACTGGAGAGGTAGAAAATAAAGAGAGTAATTAGAGTCTGTGAAAAGTGCTGTGGTAATCGAGGGGCAGGAAGGAGAAGTTCTGCTTGAAAGAGTGTCAGGGAGAGTGGCCCTGGAGAAGTAGGACTTGAGAGTGAGAAGGAGGTAGCCACCTCAGGGTCTGGGTGCCTGCGTCCAGGCAACGGGGTGAGTGTGTACATAGGCCCTGCGGCAGGAAAGAGCTTGCTGAGTTGGAGAAGTTGAGGAGACCTCTGTGGCTAAAGCTCCATGGGGCAGTAGGGCAAGGGCAAGTTAGCCAGGAACATGGGGATCGGAGGCTGCTCAGCCTCAGAGCCCTGGTGAGCAGACCAAAGCTGTTCTCTTAGGAATGGGAAGCCATTAAAAAGATTTAGGCAAGTGAGTGATCCATTTCATGTTTTTACAAAAGCATCTCGTGGACAGGGGTTAGAGGGGAACAAGAGAAGCTGTAGGAAGGTTGGTGTGATCTTAGTGGTGGTCTGATTGGAGACCCTGGAGGTGGTGTGGACTGGGCTGGTGGTGGAGGCAGTGGAGAGAAGTGAATACACATATGATAGTTTGGAAGCAGAAGAGACTTGGTCCTGATTAGATGTAGGGGAGGAGGAAGGAGTGGAGCAAGGGCGGCTCTGGTGCTTCACCTTGGGTGGTGGTACTGTCCAGTGAGGGGTGGGCAGAGGAGCAGCGGGGGTGTTGGTTCTGTGGGGGTCAGTGTGTGGGCTGCCCTTGAGCCGCCCACTCTGAGCTGTCCTGTGTGGCATTGGAAATGCTGTCAGGGGCACAGGGAATGGGTCTAGCCTGGAGAGAGAGAAAATTTTGAGAGTCACTGGCACATGGATGGTGTTTGAAGCCATGGAGTTGAACGAACAGCATATTATAAAAGAATTAGATTTAAGAGTTTGTAAGGAAATTTTTACATTTGGAGGCAATTTATTTTAGTCTTATTTTACAGTGTTTATACATACTGATACTGTATGCTTTTAGATGTGAGTCCAAAATACAATGAATGTGCACTCCAAATGTCACAGAATCTGTTGGTCAAATGTCTTTGGTTCTAATATTTAAAAAAGCAATGAGAAGTCTTTCTTCAGCTAAGTGATGATATTTCAAAGCATTGCCATCTCTGAAAGGGTGTCTCTTGAAGTATTTTTGAAATATCCTAAGTAATTCTTTTAGCTTGGTCAGTATCCCTCTGGCTATAAATGATTAAATTATCAGATCTGCACCTTACTACAGTTCTGAAGTCAGTTATGTGTTTACATGGTTGCTGCCATATTGTTGAATGAATGAGTGAATGAGTGCTTAAAATCAGGAATGTTGAGCTGACCATTATCACATTTAGATAATGAAACATGTTGTATAATAGTACAGTTTTTTATCTTTTTAGTTGGGCAGCCTGTATCAGTTCTTCTAGGCCACTCCAGTAGGGTATTTATGTTAAATTATTACTGAATAAAGTTTAAACGACCCTCATATTTTCAAAGCCACACTTTTACCCTTCAGAATTAGATCTAGTGGCTAGGATGTGGTAATTTTATGGAAAAACTCATTCATATTTAAAAAGTTGGATGACATCTCCCCCTGACCCCCAGATATGCAGCAGCTGTGCACATGCTGAATGACATTTCTACCGCAATGGCCAATGGGAACTGGGAAGAGGCTAAGGAGCTCTCTCAATGTGCAAAAAAAGATTGGAACAAACTGAAAAACCACCCTTCTCTGAGGTGAGATCTTTTTTTAGGTACCTACCAAAATTTACACATTGACCAAGTTGTTCCAGCTACTGAAGGTAACTTTCTTCATGAAGAATATACTCCTTTTGCTCTGTGGTTAAACCAGCTGTGGAACTGAATTTTTTACTGGCTTTGCATAGAGTCAAAGTGGTGTGTGAAATAGAAGGAAATGTTTGAAAGTTTAAAGTGAATTTTATAATATGTAACTCAGATCCCTGTGCAACAGACATTCACGTGAACAAATACTGTATTCAGCTTGCCATCTTTTGGTGTGCTGGCTTCTCTAGGCACTGCTGAGCTGAATTCAGATGCGAGGGAAACCAGCAGCAGGACAGATGTGGGCGGTGCACTAGGTGTGTTCTTCCAGTGGAACCTCAAGAAGATGTTATTCAGTTACAGACAGCTCAGCCAAACGAGCTTTTTACTCTAAACGTTCCAAGAACACAGCACAAGATCTTTCATTGTTTTGATTGAAAAATGTTAAACATCTTTGGTATTTTGTTGAGAAATTTTTTGCTTTGTTGTTAAATTGTGATGAGAAAAATTAGCATTATCAAGTGCCTCTTTCAAAAAAATATTCAGGATGGACATCTTATAAAGAAATAACATCAACTTAAAAATCATAGCCAGGAAATTAGAGTCCTATAGAACAGAGGTTGATAAAAATTCTCTGTAAAAGGCCAGATTGTCAATATTTTTGGCTTTGCAGGCCATGTGGTCTCTGTGGCAGTGACCTCACTCTGTTTTGTTGGGCAAAAGCAGCCACAGGCGGTACATAAATAAATGAGCATGGCTGTGTTCCAACAAACTTTGTTTACGGACACCAGAATTTGAGTTCCATGTAATTTTTTTGTTTACGGACACCAAGATTTGAGTTCCATGTAATTTTCACATGCCACAGAGTATTTTTGTCCTTTTGATTTATTTTAACTATTTAAAAAGGTAAAAACCATTCTTAGTTTGCAGGACTTAGAAAATAAGGGCCCTGGGTTTGGCCTGTGGGCTGGAGTTTGCTGACCCTGGTTTAGAGTATTTGTAGAGTATTTAGAATAGTTGTTCTCATTTTACTCCACTGAGTGAATGTCCTAGGACTTGACAGCTTGCTGTGGAAATGTAGGTTTATGGTGTAGAAAACTGTGCACAACCAAAAGTATTTAACATATATCTTAAAAGATAGGACTTCATTCTGCTTTGTTACTTCTTATAATGTCTTACAACAAATAAACCAAATCACTAAACTACTGGTGTAAATCTTCATTTTAGATACCATGAGGACTTACCACTCTTTCTGCGGTGTTTTACTGTTGGGTGGATTTACACGAGGATTTTGTCTCGAACTGTTGAAATACTGCAGAGAATTCACATGTACGAGGTTAGAGCGCAAATCCCTGCCCCACCTTTTACAGAGGTGACAGCAGTAAACTGTGGAGGAAAACCTACCGGGCTGGCAGCATTTCCCACATACTTGGTCAGGACACAGTAATAGGATGAAGGCATATTTAATGTAGGCAGCCTGCTGTCTCTGGTGTTAGTAGAGAGAGGACAACTGGAGACAAACAACTGCTTTGTTTGCTTGTGAGTTGCTGAGTCCGTGTTCCAGGATGGCTGCGGGTGGTGGGTGGAGGCTGTAGGAGCCCCGCACAGGTCTCTGCAGCCTGAGCCTGTGTCTCTCTGAGACCTCGGTGTGAGGCTTGGGAGCACCCCACAGTCTCTCGGGTGCAAATCTCCCATCTCATTATGCTTCCCTCTCAGCTGTCACGGATTGTCTGGAGAAAATTTATAATCACAAATCAGAAATTTGGTCATATCCTGATATTAAACATTGTGAAGTTGCTAGAGTTCACTTTTGTTGTGTTTGAAATTTCTGCATTGAAAAGTGGTATCTTACAAAGAATATATATGCTCAGCTGGTTCTTGACCTGGGGCTGTGAATCCCAAGAGGACTCATGGATGGGCTTCAGGGAAGTCTGCAGACCCTAAAATTGTATGTGTATGGGGGTTTAGGCATTTTTCTGGGGTAAATCATTACATGTTTCGAAGAGATCCATAAACCATTTAACACACAGAATGACCAGTCTGTACATAAATCTAGACCAGAGGGTTTTCCTGTTGCGATGGGGTGCTTGGATGAGGACACTCTTCTTTACTGTCCTGCCTACTCCAAATCCTTCTGGCTGTTGGTCCCGTGACCGGCTGGGTTCCCAGAAGCATGTGGGAACCCAGCCCTGTCCGTCGCTCAGTTGCCTGGAGTTTGATTCTTGTGGCTCTGGCCTGGTTGACTTGGTTTGCAGAGAACATTGTGTGTGGTGCTCACAGACCTCCATAAGCTCAGTGCCAGCCGGCCAGGGACCTGGGTGAACTCAAATGCATCTCAAAGTCCCTGACCTGTCAGTCCAGGGTCCTTGGCCTTATTACAGAATGGAAAAATATGCATCATAAATATACTTTAGCAATCCTATGGGCTTATAAATATAATTACAGCTGACTTTTTGTGAGTCTAATAAGCTTTCTTTGTTATTGTTGCAATAGGAAGCTGTCAAGGAACTTGAAAGCCTTTTGTCTCAGAGAATTTATTGTCCTGACAGCAGAGGCCGATGGTGGGATCGACTCGCGCTTAACTTACACCAGCACCTGAAGCGCCTGGAGCCGGTACTCAGTAGCAAATCATTCCTGAAGCTCTTTTTACTTCTGAGTGAATTTTTCAAATATGGCAGACATTTAAATACTTTAAAATCTAAGTGTAATTAGAACATGTATTTCTTTTGTTAACATTCTTCTTTTGTCTGTGTACTTCAAACCCCAAAAGAGGTATGAAGGCAGCATGAAAATGAAGACTGCCGACTTGTCCTCTCTCTGCTGATTTGGGAGATGGGTTGGCTGTGGACTCTGTGTTGGGATTTAGGAATCAGGATCTGGGAATTAAGGGTGAGGGAGAGTCAGACATCTCAGCCCTCAGCAGGTGCCTTTAAGAAAGGTGTTTTTATTATTTTGGAGATGGTGATTTTATTCATGTGTTGCACATGGTCTCTAGGTAGAAGGATTGATGAAAAATGTTCCTTTCCTTACCTTACTGCAGGTGCTTTGTGAGTAACTCTTTGTGCTTCTGCGAGGTATTTTGCTCTGCCGTCGGGAGGTGTGTGGTCTGGCTAATGCTGAGCAGGCTGGCTTTTCTGGGCACCGATGCTCCCTGTGGTGGGGATCCTGGGGACTTGGAAGTAGGAGGATACTGTGGCCACCTTGGCCCAGGAGGGTGGGGCTGGCGGCAACAGTGGCTCTTTGTGTGGCTGCCTGCAGGTGCCCCTCCCAAGTCTCCGTTCCAGCCTCACATTCGAGTTGAATGGAAGGGACTGTGCCTCTGTGGGCTTTTGTTTTTTCCAAATGGCATATTAAATGAATCGGGGTGATGTATGGATGGAAAAAATTGACCATGGAATATGGAAATATGACATCCTGTTTTTACTGCCTTAAACTGAAAAAGTGCTTGTTACCTAAAGTGCCAGGGAAAAAGCCAGTGAAAGCTATTTTCTCTCCTGGAGGTGGGCGTGGTGCTTCCTTACCTCTCAGTGTTTATTGAGGCTAAACTAGCAAGAGAAAGCATCTGTTAGCCCAGAACCAAATTTAGAATGAAGAGAGCTTGTGTTTATGTTGACTCTTTCAGTGAAATAGAGGTTCAGAAGATTTTACAGGTTTCCCCTTCGTTCACAGTTCTGCTAAAAGCATTCACTCATTTTCACTGGGGTGGACAAACCACTGAGCTTATTTTTGAGATTGATGCTAAGAAAATCCTAGTTCCTTTTAACCTTTTCCCAAAGATCTTACCAGCCACACTCATGACCTTCATTATTTTGTAACTGTTCTTTTCTTGCTTTACCTCAGTTTCCTGGGAAGGAATCTACTGGCTGAGTGATTCCTGCAAAGTGCTCTGTAGCTGGCCCAGGCCTGGCCAGGTGGAGGCAGAGGTGGCCTAGCCCTCCCTCCCTGTGGCCAGGCTGCCACCTGGCACTGCCTTCTGCCAGTTCACAGAGTGCACCTCAATGTCTTATTCTCCCCTCTTGATTCCTGTTGGCCACTCAACTCCTGATGGCCTGAGCCTTCATTGATTTTCAGTTTTGTAGTTTTTTTTTCTTTTTCTATTATGCTAAAATAAATATACCATTAGATAGAATTTGCCATTTTAGCAATTTTTAGGTATACAATTCTGTGGCATTAATTATACTCACGATGTTGTGTAACCATCTCTATTATCACTCCAAACAGAACCTCTGTAACCATTAAGCAACTGCTCCCGTTTTCCCCTTCCCCCAGGTCCTGGTAACCTCTAATCTACTTTCTATCTTTATGAATGTGCCTATTTTAGATATGTCATATGAGTGGAATCATACAATATTTGTCCATTTATGTCTAGCTTATTTTGCTTAGCATGGTGTCTCCAAGCTTCATCCACATGTCAGGACTTCTTTCATTTTTAAGCCTGAATAATCTCCCATCATGGTTTTTACCACATTTTGTTTATCCATTCATCCACAGGTGGACACGTGGGTTGCTTCCACCTTTTGGCTATTTTGGATAGTGCTGCACTGCATGTCTGTTTGATTCCCTGTTTTCAATTCTTTTGGTATATGCCCAGGAGTGGAATTGCTGGGTCATATGGTAATTCTGTGTTTAGCTTTTTGAGGAACTGCTGACTTGTTCTTCACAGTGTTTGCACCATTTTTACATTCTCGCCAGCAGTGCACAAGTATTCTGATTTTTCCACATCTTCGCCAACACTTGTTATTTTCCATTTTTCAGATTATAGCCATCCTAGTAGGTGTGAAGTGGTATCTTATTGTGGTTTTTTTTTTTTTTTTTGTATTTCTGTTTATTTGTCTGACTCTGAATAGCCTTAGGAATGCATTTAACTCCTCCAAGCTGTAGGTTCCTGTCCCTATAAATAAGGAATGTGGACTGGCTCTGTGGTTTCTGACTGCACGTGAGATTCACCTGGGAGTGTTGACATGGCCACGTGCCTGGGCTCCCGCTCTGGACAGTTTCATCCTGTGGATCAGGGCTGGGACACGTGTTTTCTTCCAGAGCTGCCCAGGTGATGGATGTCCTGAGGACCACCGTGGTGGGGATCTTGGGGACTTGGAAGTAGGAGGATACTGTGGCCACCTTGGCCCAGGAGGGTAGGGCTCAGAACCACTGAGCCAAGTTTTCCTCTAAAGTCTCCTCCACCCATGGTGCAGGGGTGGCCCCAAGGCTCAGGCATCGTGAAGGGCAGCCTCTAGGATCCGCTGTTGACTCGGATGCCAGGCTGGTTGTGCTCCAGCACATCTGCAGTGAAGAGTATGGTTGCTCTGTGTATTAAAAACATCAGCATAAGATTAAGGAAATAGCCTGTATCTCTAGAAGTGCAGTTTGCTCATTTGCTAATTAGCAAAATTGAATAATTAACAGTGGGCTTTCCTATCAGACTGAATGAATGGAAGCTGCTGTGGGGTCTTTCACAATCCTGACTTGTGGCCCTGTTATTTGCTAGGCTATCAAGTGCATCCTAGAAGGGCTGGCAGATCCGGAAGTCAGAACAGGACACCGTCTTTCACTTTACCAGAGAGCCGTGCGCCTGCGGGAGTCTCCAAGCTGTAAAAAGTACAAGCACCTTTTCCATCAGCTACCAGAAATAACTGTGGAAGATGTTAGGCATGTAAGTAAATATGCTCTGGGCGCTTGGGACTTAAACACATTTGTCTGCTTTTTTCTGGCTGGAAGCAAACTAAGAACAGTTTTTAATGTGTATTTTCTTTTAGACTTAGAATAGTCTAATGCTCATTTTGGATGGTGATGTGGCCATTGCTCCCATTTTCACTCTAATGTCCACCTTCCTGATGAGACCAGGCTGGCTGGTTTGGTCACACCCTGGGTTGAGTGACAAAACTCCTGGGTGGGAACTAGCATCTGCCAGTCTCGCCTGCTAGTCAGGGGGCCTGAGGGGCAGTTCCAGTGGTCAAGGCTCTCCCAGGCTGGGCCAGCCCCCTGTGGCATCCCCGCAGGCCTGCGAGTGTGGGTCAGATGCCACGTGTTCTGCTGAGTGCATGGCTGCAGGGGCAGGAAGGGACCTTCGCTGACACGAGGCTAATGGTCGTTCTTCTGTTGCCATCTCAGGTGACCATCACGGGCAGGCTGTGCCCGCAGCGTGGGATGGGAAAGTCTGTGTTTGTGATGGAGGCCGGGGCTGCTGCTGCCCCCGCCACAGTCCTGTGCTCCGTGGAGGAGCTGGCGCTGGCCTATTACAGACGCTGTGGCTTTGACCAGGGTAACTGAGCAACATTCCTCCTGTCCCACCTAGTTACCGTGGGGGTGAACAGCTTGATGGTTTGTCACTGGTGGTTCGCGGTCGTCCCTCTGTCCTCCACCCGCAGTAGAAGATGCTGCTGACCGGGGGGTGTGGAAAAGAATTTTACTAACTATAGTTTTTAAAGGCAGTCTCTTCTCCTTCTGCCGCTTATCAAAGATAGGTAGTAGGGCAGGCCAGCTGCCCTGAAGGCACCCACACGGCCTGGCTCTCCTCTTTTTTCTTGGTAAAAGACTTTTTGTTATGAAAGATACTGCACGTGCCTTTGTGCAGAAGGGGAGAGGACAGAATGTAAACCCCATGCACCTCCTCAGTTCCGTTCAGTCTCCTTCTGTCCTCTCCCCTTGCTTCCCCTGGATTTTGGAAGCAGATTCCAGACATCATCTCTGGGTCCGTGCTGTGCGGCTCACGTGGGTCACTCCTGGGGGATGCCCACCAAGTCCTTCTGTCCTCACATCTAGGCAGGACTCTCCCTGTGCCTGGGCTGTAGGGTTACTAGAGTTAAAAAACACTCTGATATCTTCAAACATGTGAAAATCAAGACATCATTTCAGTATCACCTGAGCGTTCAAAAGATTCGTGAGCACGATAGAAAGACAACTGTGAGATAGGATTTTTCAAAACATGGATGAGTGTTAAGATTCATCTGTGCAATATCTTTATTACTTACAGGGAAGGGTGATGCCACTGGGGAAGAAGTGCAGACACCAGTGAAGACAGAGACACAGTAGACCTGGAAAGGTTAGAAGGAAAAGAAAAGACTGAGCAGCCGAGGCCCCAGATGTGTGGCAGGAGCTGTGGAGGCCGGGCCGTGGCTGGAGGAGGGACAGGCCTCAGGCCGTGTGCTGGGCAGTGGGGCTGCCACCTGAGCACCTGGTGTGCTGCTTCTAGTTGAGCTGTGAGCCTGAAAATCAGATGGGCCATTCCTTTTCCAGAATAGAAAATATTTTTTATATGAAATATTTTTCATTTGTTAAAATTGATACCGTGAAATTAAGCTGAACCTGTGCTGCCTGGCTTTATCCAAGGGGGGATTTTGTGTGAGGGCATCTCAAACAGCCTTCAGGGAAGGTTATTTCTGAATTACCCAGAAGGACCTCACCAAAAATGACTTCGCTTACAACACAAATGCAGAGCGTAGGCTGCTCAGTTGTTCAGGGATGATCTGACCTCCACGTTCCAGACTGAACAGTGTACACACCAGGATGAAAGCTGACCGGTAATCAAGTCCCAGCTTTGTTTCTGGCTGGGCAAGAGAGATGGGAGGACTTGGCTTCAGCCGGGAGGCCTGAGTGAGTCCTGCTGTTCCTGGGGCTCTTCTTTGGAATTCTGGGACAGACTGCAGGGATGAGGGGCTAGAACTGAGAGGGGACAGAACGGAGGGCTCAGCATGGGCTCAGGAACGCAGGGTGGAGGGAACCTGGCCACATGCCACTCCTGACGGAGGCTCAGGCCACTGTCCCAAGTGTGCCTGTGTGTGGGCACATGGTGAGCCAGAAGCCCAGCGTGCCGGGCTCCCAAGCAGACAGGCTGGGGCTGCCTGGTCTGTTTTTGCTCCCTCTTCTCACTGTGGCCTCATCTGGATGGGCGAGGGCCCATACTTGTCAGGGTCGGACTGGCCAGAGGAGCTTTCTGCAGTGTGGCATGTGGGGACAGGGGTCTGGTGATAGCACCTCTTCTGACCAAGACAGTCACGTGGGGAGAAGCGTCCATGCAGCTGCCTTCCCTGCTCACATGTGCTGGTGTGCAGACAAGCACCGGCTTGGGGATGGCTGGGCCAGCTGGGACTTGCTTGGGGACACAGGTCTGGATGCTGTGCCAAGGCCAAGCTCTTCATTCTGCACCAGACCCCGCCTGTGACTCTCTGTGTGACCTTGACACCTGATTTCTCTCTGAGGATGTCTGCTGTTTAGTAAAATACGTGTGTGACGTGAGGCAGGGAGTCTGAACTAGATGGTCTTTTAGCCAAAGGTTTCTGTAAACGCCTTGAGTATTGGAAATGCCGGGCCCAGTGTAGCTTAATGCTTGCAGGGGTGAGGTGAATCGAAACAGCACCTGCTAAGTCCAAGACACACGGGTGCATCCGCTACCAGGGAAGAGCCTCTCCAGGGCTGGCCCAGGGACCACCTGCACCAGGGCCACTGCAGATTCTGCCCCCACCCTGCCCTGCTAAATCAGAACCTCCAAAGCCTGAGGCCAGCATCGGCTTTTTTTTTTCTTTTTCAAACGTGTTTACTCACTAAAGTGTGAGAACCAGTGCTTTGTGGCTTTGAAATGTTCATTTGAATTTTTCTATGATTACTAAGATTTTTGCCCTTAAACGGGGCTTGTATATATAAAAAATATAGTGTAAAAAGTGAGCTAGGAATGGCATGAAAACAGCATTTGCTTCTGAATCTAAAATATTTCTATTACTTCCTTGAAATTGAGTATGCAGACGTTATGGTGGTGTGCTTGAAAAAACAGATAAAAGTGATTTTTCCTCTGTGTGTGTTTAATTTTTCAGGGATTCATGGGGAAGGGTCCACCTTCTGCACCCTGTATGGCCTCCTCCTGTGGGACATAATCTTCATGGATGGGATACCAGATGTCTTCAGAAATGCCTGCCAGGTAACCCAGTAACCTTGTCCCAGGAGGAGACTCTGCTGCACACATTTGTGACTCAGGCCCACCTGTGCACGGCCTGTCTGCAGCCATCAGAAACCTGTCTCTTTGATAGGGTTTTTTGGATCATCCGTATATCATTGTGGTAATTCTACTGAAAGAATAACTTATTTTTAAAATATGAATAATAGAATTTAAAATTTAAGTATATTAAGTTTTAAACTTTAAGTCTACCTTACCTATAACATTGTATTTTAAACTTTAGCTTCATTCTTTCCTGAGCACCTGTCACAGGCCAGGCACTGTGCCAGTGGCTCTCACATCATTGTCACACATGCCTGCTAAGAGGGCTACCAAAATACACCAGCCAAACAACCAGCCCCCACCCAAAACAGTAATTAAAAAAAAAATACCAGCTTGTTGAAGTGGGAAAATAAAAGAGAAAAAAAAAAAGTTCTACCAATTTAAGCTAAAAGCTCTTTTTGCAAATTATTACTCTAAAAAACCATTGTAATAAATTACTTTTATATCAGATTACATATATCAGAGAGTTTTTGCACGTCTTTTGAGAGAAAGAATGAATCGACCAGTTGGCCAGTTTCCAAATTTTGTAGGTACTGAGTAGTCCCCGATCAACGCGGCTCTCCGGGCACGGTGTGAGAGCTTGCTTTCCCCGCGTCACAGGCATTCCCGCTGGACTTGTGCACAGACAGCTTCTTCACAAGCAGGGGGCCGGCCCTCGAGGCCAGGTTGCAGCTGATTCATGATGCTTCTGCGGAGAGCCTGCGAGCCTGGGTGGCAGCTGCGTGGCAGGCCCAAGAGGGCAGAATGGCTTCCCTTGTCAGCTGGGATCGCTTCGCTTCTCTTGAGCAAGCTCAGGTAATAGTTCACCTGCACAGCAGGATTTAGTCAGAAAGTAATGCCTCTCCAGTGCTGGGTGTCTTTCTGGCACCTGTGTCAAAATACACACATACACACACCCAGATGTGTGTGTGTACATATTTATATTTATATATAGATATGTTTGTGTGTGTATGATAATACCCTGTGCCCCCAGCCCAGATGCCACTGTTAGAGATGGAAACCTGTTAGGGTGTTAACAAAGCCCCAGTTATGCCTTTTCCACCCCCAAGTTGGCAGCTTCTTTTTGCTTGACCAGTGGCAGGAAGGATAACTTCTCTGTCGCTACAACTCTTGGCCTCTGCGAGGCTTTACTGACATATTCCTGGGTGCTTATTCCAATCTCCTCTTCCTTAGCAGCCTCCCAGGGTGTCCATCAGTCTGATAACTGACCAGAGGAGACCCGATTTCCCAGAGCTGGCCAGTGGAGCCCTGGTACAAGCAGCAAAGTAGCATGTGGTACACCTGGAATCCATTTGTGTTGAATTACACACCGAAGTTTGTCTCTATCTCATAAACCCTGGAGCCTATTTCAGGGTGTCTGTCACGGGGAAGTGGCTAACTGTCCACACATTTTTCATTCAGGATCTTGTCTCCTGCTTGGGGGGCCCTGTCCTCAGTGGCGTGTGCAGGCGCCTGGCTGCTGACTTTCGACACTGCCGAGGGGGCCTCCCCGACCTGGTGGTGTGGAACTCCCAGAGCCATCGCTTTAAGGTCAGTTGAGCCAGCATGGAAAGTCATATATGCATTAATTTTATTAGTAACTGAACAGAGGCCATGATGGGGGCCTTTTCTGTGTGGTTTTTGGCCAGATTGAATTCCTTGAGAGCTTTTGGGCTGAGGGCTGTGGGCCTTTCCAGGGGGCAGCTCAGCATGAGGCAGCTCAGTTCTCCGGAGCTGGAGAGTGAGAAGAGCCAGAGTGTGAGCAAGAGGGAAGTCACTGTCACTTATCATGTGATGGTGGAAGTGATGTTCCTTCACTTCTGTATCCTGTTGTTAGAAACAAGTCACCAGCCCAGCTGACACTCAAAAGGAGGAGGTCACAGAGTGTGGACACCAAAAGCTATTTTAGAAGCTCCCAAGAGTGAGCGCCTCCTTAAAACATTGTCTGCTAGGCCTGGCCCTGCTGTCACTCACTAGTGCTTTTTTCTGAGTATTGAGTTTTGAAATTAAAAAAGAAAATTATATATTTTGGATATTTCGTATCTGAGAGTTATATTTTATCCCAGTCTGTGGCTTGTCTCTTTTTTTTAATGGCATTTACTTTTATTTTTTACTTTTTTATTTTTAATTGTTATGGGTACATAATAGTTACATATCTTCGTAGGGTACACATGATGTTTTGATACTGGCATTCAATGTGAGTTAGTCAAATCAGGGTAATTGGGGTGTCTGTCACCTTAGACATTTAACATTTCTTTATGTTAGGAACATTCTAATTCCACTCTTTTAGTTATTTTAAAGTATACCCTAATATAGTTAGATAGTTAGATAGATAGATAGATAGAATGAAGAATATTTGACAGCACAACAAAGTGAATGGTATTTACTTTTAAATTTCCCTAATGCCTATCCTTAAATTCATCCCTCTCCAGTATGTGAATCAATGTACTTATTGAGTATCCATTCACCAGACGTATATTCAGCACTAACAATGTACCAGGGGCCATATTAGACTGTTGGGTTACCAAGATGTATAAAACATCATTTGTAACTGCAGTTAATTAAAAGAGGCAGATATAATAGGATGCAATGTTATGGATCACTAGCTCTGTGCTGATTTGTCTCTTAATAGTATCTTTTGAAGAGCAGAAGTTTTGCATTTTGACAAAGTCCAACTTATCTGTTCTTTAATGGTTCATGCTTTTGGTGTCAGAAATACTTGCCTAATCCAAGGTCACAAAGAGTTTCTCCTCTTTGTTTTGTCCGAGAAGTTTTGTAGTTTTAGGTTCTACATTTAGTTCTATGATTCAATTTGAAATACTTTTTGTATATAGTGTGGGGCATGGACTGAAGTTCTTTTTTTTGGTGTATGGATATCTACTTGTTTCAGCACCATTTGTTAAAAGGACTGTGCTTCTTCCACTGAATTGCCTTTGCATCTTGGCCAAAAATCAGCAATCCATATATTTGTGGGTTCATTTATGGACTGTCTTCAGTTCCATTGATCGTTTTATCTGTTTTACTTGATTATTTGTAGCTTTACTTAAGTCTTGCAGGCAGGTAGTATAAGTCCTCTAACTTTGTTTTTTTTCAGAGTTGTTTTGGATCTTCTTTTTTTTCATTTTTTCCATTTTGACTTTAGAAGGCTGTCTTTTGCATTTTTATTTGAATTATAAAGCCACCCTCTCAATTTCTGCTGGGATTTTAATTGGGATTGCTTTGAATCTGTAGACCAATATGAAAAGAATTGATATCTTAACAGTATTAAGTCTTTTGATCAATGAGCATGGTATTAATATATATTTCCTTTATATTTTTCTTTAATTTCCCTTAGCAATACTTTTAGTGTACAGGCCTTGCATATCTTTTGTCATATTGATCCCTAAGTATTTCATATTTTTGATGCTATTTAAATGGTATTGTTTTTTTAAATTTCAATTTCCAGTTGTTGCTGCCACTATATAGAAATACAGTTGATTATTGCACATTGATCTTGTATTCTGCAAACTTGGTACACTCACTTATTAGTTCTAGGACCTTTTTTGTACATTTCGTTGGATTTTCTACATTGACAATCAGATTATCTGCTAATAATGACATACTTCTTCCCTTCCGGTCTTGAAGCCTTTCTTTTCTCTTTCTGGCCTGATTGCACCTTGCGGAAAATGCACGTTATAAATGGACTGGACATCCTTGCCTTGTGTCTGATCTTGGGGGAAAGCACTTAGTCTTTCATTATCGATGATCGTGTTAAGTGCAGGTGTTTTGCAAGTACCTTTAATCAGATTAAGGAATTTCCCTTTACATCCAAGTTTTCTGAGAGTTTTTTAAAATCAGGCATTGATGTTAGATTTTGTTAAATTCTTTTTAAAAAAATCTGTTGACATTATTATGCAGTTTTTCTCTTTAGTATGTTTACAATGTGATTTGCATTGGTTTTTGAATCTTAAACCTACCTTTCACTTCTCAGATAAACCTCACTTCATCGAGATGTATTATCCTTTTTATATAATGTTGGAGTTGACTTTGTAAAATGTTAAGAGTTTTTGCATATGTGTGCATGAAAGATATTGAGCTGTGGTTTTCTTGTCATGTTAATATCTTTGTTGGGTTTTGGTTCCAGAGTAATATTGGCCTTATAGAATGGGATGGGAAGTATCCTTTTCAGCTTTCTGGAATAGTTTGTGTGCAATCAGTATTAGTCCACGAATCTCTGGTAGAATTTACCAGTGAAGCCATATGGGCTTGGAGTTTTCTTTTTTGGGAGAGTTTAAAACTATAAATTAAATTTCTTTGTTTTTGGGACAGAGTCTTGCTTCGTCACCCCAGGTAGAGTGGTAGAGTGCAGTGGTGTCATCGTTGCTCACTGCAACCTCAGACTCCTGGGCTCAAGTGATCCTCTTGCCTCAGCTTTCCCAGTAGCTGGGACTATAGGCACGCACCACGACACCTGGGTAATTTTTCTATTTTTTGTAGAGACGGGGTCTCACTCTCGCTCAGGTTGGTCTTGAACTCCTGAGCTGAAGCAGTCCTCCAGCCTTGGCCTGCCAGAGTGCTAGGATAAAAGGTGTGAGCCACTGCGCCTGGCCTGAATTTCTTCTTAATCAACATAGAGCTTATTCATGTTATCTGTTTCTTCTTGATTGAGCTTTGGTAGTTTGTGTCTTTCAAGGAATTTTCCCATTTCATGTAAGTTGCTGAATTTATTTGTAAATATTCATATTTTTTCCTTATTGTCATTTTAATATCTGTAGAATCTTTATTTCTATGATACTTTTATTCCTGATAATGGTAATTTGTATCTTTTCTCTTTTTTTCTCTGATCATTCTGGCTGGAGATTTATCAATTTTATTGATTTTCTTGAAGAACCAGCTTTTGGTTTCATTGATTTTTGTGCTCTGTTCTTTGTTATTTCCTTTCTTCTGCTTACTTTTGATCTAATTTGTTCTTTTTTTTTCTAGTTTCTTAAGGTGGAAGCTGTGGTCATTGCTTTGAGACCATCTTTTCTAAAGGTGTTTAGTGCTATAAATTTCCTTCTAAGTGTTGCTTTATCTGAATCTCACAAATTTGATGTTTCCATTTTCATTCAGTTCAAAATACTTTCTTATTTGACTTTTGATTTCTTTCTTGATCCTTGACTTAATTTGAATTGAGTCATTTAGTTTCCAATACTTAGATATTTTCCAGTTGTTTTTTTGCTATTGATTTGTAATTTAATTCCATTTTAGTCAGTGGACATATTTTGTATGATTTGAATCCTATTAAATTTATTGAGACTTGTTTTATAGCCTAGAATATGGTTTGCCTTAGTGAATATTCTGTTTGTACTTAGAAAGAATGTGTTCAGCTTTTGTTGGGGGGAGTACTTAAAAATGTAAGGTCAAGTTGGTTGATAGTGCTTATGTCCTCACTGATTTTTATTTACTTGTTTGATAGATCGAGAGAAAAATATTGACATCTTTAACTAAAATTGGGGATTTGTGTAGTCTCTGTGCATTTCTATTAATATTTGCTTCCTGTATTTTAAAGCTCTAGTTTTGGGTGCTTACACTTTTAAGATTATCAGGTCCTCTTGAAACCATCCTTTTGTCATTATGAAATGACCATCCTTTATTCCTGGTAATGTTCTCTGCTCTGAAACCAACTTTGTCTGATATTATTAATATGTAGCCTCTCCAGCTTTCTTTTGGTTGGTGTTAACATGATACATGTTTCTCTGTTCTCTTACTTTTAACCTATTTTATCTTTATATTTAATGTGGGTTTCTTGTAGGCATCATATAGTTGAGTACTTTTGACTCTACTCCACCTTAACAACCTCTACCTTTTATTATAATTGAGGTGTTTGAAACATTTACATTTACTTGATTATTGATAGACTTGGCTTTAAATCTTGATACTTATTTTCTATTTGTCTTAGCTCTCTTTTGTTCCCCTTTTTCCTCTTTTTCTGCCTTTTTTTTTAAAGATTGCATTTTATACCTTCATTGGCTTATTAGCTGTAACTCTTCATTGTGCTTTTTTAAGTAGTTGTATGAGGGCATACAGTGTATATCTTAAACTTGTCTACCTTCAAGTGATACATACTTTCAATTTCATGTATAGTATAAAGAATCGTACAACAGTATATTTTTATATCTTTCCCCTAGCTTTTGTTTTCATACATTTTACTTCAACATGTTACAGATTCTATGACACATTATTTTTGCTTTCTACAGTTGATTAATGAGAGCCTTTATATCTACTCATGTAGATACCAATTCCCATGTATTCCTTTGTATAGGTTCAGACTCCCCTGGGTTCCATTGTCCTTCTGCTTGAAGAATTTCCTGTAACATTTCTTGAAGTGCAGGTCTGCTAGTGATGAGTTACAGTCAGCCCTCCGTATCCACGGGTTCTGCATCCGTGGATTCAACCAACCATGGGTTGAATATTTGAAATAAAAACAATAGAAAATAACCACAAGAATTAAAAAATACAAATAAGATATACAATATAACTATATAGTATTTACATTGTATTTGGTATTATAAGGAATCTAGAGATGATTTAAAGTATACAAGAAGATGTGCATAGGTTATTTGCAAATACTGTGTCTTTTTATATAAGGGACTTGGGGATCTGTGGATTTTGGTATCTGTATGGGTCCTGGAACCAATCCCCCTGGGATATTGAGGAATGACTATTTAGGTTCTGTGTGTCTTAAAAAGTCTTTACTTCACCTTTGTTTTTAAAAGATATTTTCTCTGGGCAAAGAATTCTATGTTGACAGATTTTTTTTCTTTCAATACTTTAAAAATATTAGTCCATTATTTTCTAGGTAGCATTGTTTCCAATGAGAAATCTGTGGGATTTTTTATTTTCTTTATTTTTTAATTTTTTTAATTTTTCATTTTTTTGAGACAGAGCCTCGCTCTGTTGCCTGGGCTGGAGTGCCGTGGCATCAGCCTAGCTCACAGCAACCTCAAACTCCTGGGCATAGGCCATCCTCCTGCCTCAGCCTCCGAAGTAGCTGGGACTACAGGCACATGCCACCATGCCTGGCTAATTTTTTATTTTTTTAGTAGACATGGGGTCTCAATCTTGCTCATATTGGTCTTGAGAGTTCCTGAGCCCAAATGATCCTCCCGCCTTGGCCTCCCAGAGTGCTAGGATTACAGGTGTGAGCCACTGCACTTGGCCTTGTATTTTTTTTAAAGGCAGGGTCTTGCCATGTTGCTTAGGCTGGCCTTGAACTCCTGGCTTAAATGATCCTTCTGCCTTAGCCTCAGCTGGGACTATAGGCTGGTGCCACAGCGTCCAGCTACAATCTGTTTTCTCCTCTGGCTTTTTAAAATTCTGGCTGCTTTTAAGAGATTCCCTTTATTGCTGATTACACAATTTAATTATATTTCTTAGTGTGGTAGTAAGTTTCTGTGCTTGGGGTTCATTGAATTTGGTTCATTGGGTTTATAGTTTTCATAAAATTTGGAAAAATTTTGGCCATTATTTATTCAAATATTTTTCTTTCCTCTTTGGGGATGCTGACTAAACATCTGTTAGGCTGCTGAATGTTGTTTATTAAAAAAATTATTTTACACTTCATGTAGGATAGTTTTTATTACTGTATCTTCAAGTTCAGTGATGTGTAGTGAACAAAGCTGACACAATTCATGCCTTCATGGCAATGACAGTAATAAACGTTATCTTGTAATAAATGCCATGAAAGAGGTGTATAGGAAGGATTCTACTGATTGTTACGGTGGACCTCTCTGAGAGGAGTGTAAGCTGAATGTTGAAAGGTAAGAAGTCAGGCATGTGAAGAACAAGGAGAAAGTCCTAGGTAGAAGGAACAAGTGTGAAGTGAGCGCCCTTGGGTGGGGAAGTGGCTGGTCTCTTCCAGGAAGCTGAAAAGGGGGCCTTTGGAACGGTTGGCAGGGGCCAGACCCTACAGTTTTGTTGATCATGCATGGCAAGAAGTTTAGATTTAATTGCAAATATAGCAGTAATTGGAGGGTTTAACAATCCATTGTATGCTTTAAAACAACTTTCCCATTGCTATGCTAAATCAATTTGCTAATTCTCTGTGAAGAACTATCTAGTTTCTATAGAATAGAAACATTTCTCAAGGAATTTCGTAGCTACATACAGATGTTCCTCGACTTCTGTTGGGGTTATGTCCTGATAAACCCATCGTAAGTTGAAAATATTTTAAGTTGCAAATGCATTTAATACACCTAATCTACCAAACATCACAGCTTAACCTTGTCTACCTTAAACCTGCTCAGAACACTTACATTAGCCTCCAGTTGGGTGCAATCACGTGGCAACTCAGTATACCGTAGAGTATCAGTTGTTTACCCTTGTGATCATGTGGCTAATTCGGAGCTGCAGCTTGCTGCGTGTGCCACCGCCCAGCATCGTGAGCGTATGGTACCACCGCTCACTAGCCTGGGGAAACATCAAAATTCAAAATTCGAAGTACAGTTTCTATTGAATACATATAGCTTTCCTACCATCTTAAACTTGAAAAATCTTAAGTTGAACCATTGTAAGTCAAGGACTGTTTGTATACATATTTGTTCTATATATAAAGACAGTGGTATAGAAGAAGCCATTTAAATGTTTGTTAGTGAAAACTACTATAACTTATTTGGATGGTTATTCAGTTTCAGTAAGATACTAATAATTTTTAAAAATTTATCTTCCAGCTGGTGGAAGTTAAAGGCCCCAATGATCGTCTTTCGCATAAGCAAATGATCTGGTTGGATGAACTGCAGAAGTTGGGGGCTGAAGTAGAAGTCTGCCATGTGGTTGCAGTTGGAGCTAAGAGCAAAGGCCTTAGCTAAATGCTAAGGAATTGGGGATAGCTGGTCATACAATGACGTAAGATTTTCAAAAGCATAAAGCATTATTACATTTAATTTTGATTTTTTTATTGTCTGTTATAAACCTGATAGTTTAATGACTCATCATCGTACTGTGCTTTTATATATCACAATGCTTGGTGTTTGCCTGAACCATTCATTCATTGATGCCACACAGTAGAAATGAACTTTTTAAAAGGGCAAAACCTTGGTGGTTTTAGGAGCTGAATGCATGTTATTAGACATGCAGAAAAGGTGGAAAAAAACAAATGATGAGTCACATCTTTAAGACTTTTATAAAAGTAGCATAAACAATATTTCCTTCTAATAGGTATATTGGAACTGAGATTCTTGAATTTATGTTTACTGCTTTATATATTTAACTGTTGAGCATTCTCATTTTATGATTATATAAGAAGGGCAAAACCAGTTGAAATTCCAATTTCTTTAGGAATCAAAAAAGCAAATTTTTATGAAGTTATTTAACTTATGACATCTGAAATGCTTGCTTTTACCAATTGGGCCTGGATCACTAGAAGAATGAACAGTCTTTATAAGAGGCAGTTGTCCCTTCTTGTCCTTCTCCTTAGGAACATCCCTAGTAAATAGATTAGGGATGTTTTCTCTGTTGACAGTACAATTAAAACAGGGCTGCTCACCACCACTGGAAGGGCCTCAGGCTGAGGAAGGGTATGGTAGAAAGGTGACTAACCCAAACACAAGGCCCAGGAGTCAGGGACCAGGAACCCAGTCTCTCATTGACTTGTTCTGAGACCTTCTTGGGGGAAATGTTACTCCCTAGTTTTTGTAGTTATTGAATGGAAGGACCAGTTTGGGCATGATCCATTGACACTCACATGGCCTTAATTACACAGCCAGTTCTTCATAGGTGTTAAAAAAAATGTTACTGATAACTACCTGGTTTTAGAAGGTGAGCAAAAAAGTCACATGGATGACACAGAAATATGAGTGGGAGAAGATGCCTTCTTGTCTTCTATCACTCTGTTCTTGTAAGTGATTTCATTGATAACTACAACAAACAACTGCTGTGAAAATTTTATTTAGCAGTCAAAATTTCCTTCACATTCATTACTGTTGAACAACAAGATCTCATATCTTCCTGCTCATACCACTTGAACTCAAGTCATCAGTTTTAGGCACAAAGGTTTTAGTTTTCTCTCAAAATCAAGTTTTAACTACTTGAGGTTACTGCTACAGCAAGCAGATTTTGTTGAAGGATATGAACAGTTTTCACCCTCTGTTAGTACAAATTAATATCCTTTCCTTAAATAAAGTTAGACATTTTTGGCTTTAAACTTGGCTTCCATCATAAAATAACAGTAAGACACTGTACATCTTTATGTTCAATGCTAGAAAGTCCAGCGCTGTCGGGCATTGGCACGGCGTTCTGTGAGCACAGGCTCCACGCGCAGGGCGGTGGGAACGGTGAGTGCTGAGCTGTCTTTGGTGCAACGCGCACAACCACACCGCTTCTGCCACCAGGGTCCCTTCTGCTAGCAGAGGTGCCAAGCAGCTTGGCAATGGCCTGACTTAAGGCTGTTAAAGTTGTTTTTCATATTATGCACGATAAACATATAACATATGCACAATAATCATATAACAACTGTCCAGCAAAGAAACCACAAAAAACATTTTACTACATTTGATTATCATACAAAAATATGCATTTTTCTATTTTAAAATAGTATTAATAGTACCTAATCCTTTTTAAACTTGTAAATTAACAAAAAATTACTAAAGGAAGTTGAAATAAATGTTTGAGGGAAGAAAATTATATAGGGAAAAATGCTCAATCCAAAAAAACAACAATTTGTGATGATAAAAAGCAGCTTAATGAAAAAGGGAGAATTATTAAACTTTCACTGGCAGGATATGCTGTGGTGTTTTAAGGGGAGCAGGGCTAGTTTCCAATCAAGACTATAAAATGTTAATGTAATAGTTCTCTTTATATAAACTGAAAATAGCCCTTATTTTCTAGGCAACAAGTTGGCAAAAACATTGGATTTATCCACAAGATGAATTTCTGTTATATCCAGAGATATAATTTTTAAAAGGCAAATAATTCAAATAGGAACAGCTATTTAGTACCTGTAAAGGTAAAAGATATTATCTTGAAAAAACTTGTTTTAGAAAAAGAAATACGCTAACTAGACCCTTTACTATAAAAAATTTCAAAACCTTAAGATGGTAGTTTAAGAAACTCCTAACAAATTTGAAAACATCCATGTTTTAAACAGGGAATGGGGTGTGTGTTGGGGGTGCTAAATGTCACTGCCATAAGAAACTTAAGCTTTGACGCCTACAGCTTGGCTAGGCTCTTGTCACACAGATTGGAAATCAGGGAGTTTCAGCTCAAGAAAACACCTTTGTCTGCCTCTCAGTCCCCTCTTAACGTTGCTGTCAAAAGCCGGGGGCAGGAGGAGCACTTCTGTCCCTATTTATTAAAATGGCAGTATTTTGAGAGAAGTCCAGTTTTATTTCTCCTATTCTATTCCTAAGCGTTAAGAACTTTGAGAGCAGAAGGACTTCTGTGCTGGTGCCCAACTTATGACCTCATTAATTATTTCCAAGGGGGAAGCACTAACAGTAGTTTACCACACTGGAAATGCGGACAGGAAAGCCCACGATGCCTCCTAGCAAGCCCTGTCTCTGAGGGTGGGTTTTGGTGTAGACGGCTCTCTCCTGTCTACAGCACTGACCTGCCAGAGCTGGGGCTGCACCTCTGCTGCAAGGGTGGCCTGAGGAGTACCCCATCTAGGCCCCTGTGTCCTCAGTGGCTTTCAGAGGAACAGGAATGTGGCTTTGGGGACTCCTGGCTATGAAGCTTAGTATGAAAAACTTATTTCCAATATGCAGTGGAATTTTAACACCCTAATTTTAAAAAGTGAAATTATATTTTCCTCTGTGATATTCATACCTTAATATTAATATGAAAGGCACTTCTAAGTTTAATTATATTATCTACAGCAAATGCTTTAAAGTTAATAGTGCATATCATTTTAAAGTTAGTCCCATGAAGTTAAAAGCAAACTCAGGATTTCAAAACACAGTGATCTAAGGTCCCAAACAAGGTGATCTAAAATAATAAATTCTGGCCTCAGAACACTGAACCTTCATCAGGTGAGTTCAATTAGAGATGACAGAAAGTGACCAGAAAAATACATAAATATCTACCTACTAAAGCCTGTTGAGGGTTTTAGCAGATGTTTCTAGAAATATACTAAACACTAATTTCTTAACTTTCCTGTTGTCTGCTCCTTTGGGTTGCTAATCTGGCCAAGCATCAGGTAACCTTTAGAAGTAGGAAAAATGGATGCAGACAAAATAAATGTAGCAGACAAAACCTGATTAGTTTGATCACAGTTATAAGAATGGGGGAATGTTTGCCTGCAAATCACCTAAAAATGAGCCAGATCTAGAATAAAAGAAAGGGACATATAAAAAATTTACATCTTTCTCCTAAAATAAGTGTGAAGGAAGCATGATTCAACAAGTTTTTAAATATTAGTGCAAATTTCAACTATTGTTACATATAAAGTTATTAGAGCTTCAAATGCCTATGTTAACAGTTTTCATTCCAAAGAAAAAAATTTACAGCTTCCCTCAAAATGTTCAGAAAATACTACATTTTAGTCTTCGTTTGCTAGTGTCTCAGTAGATAACCATATTTTGGCCCCACTTAAAAATTTGCTTAATGGTGTTCCTAAAATGCTTCGTCTGCATAGATTCCCTACAGGAGAAAACGGAAATGAGGAGGAGAGAAAGTCTGGTGTCCCCGAGGTGTCGTGTGGGCCGCTGGCTCTGAAGTACATCCTGCTCTGGCCCAGCTCCGCGTAGCAGGCTTCCAGAGGGCCGCTCCACTGCTGCCGCAGCATCCTGCTAAGCACGTCGACCTCGTCAGCCAGGAGGGACAGCTTGTGAAAGGCAGTGATGAAGCCACCCAGATTGATCTGAGCCTCGGGAACCCAGCGGAAATAGCACAGTTTCCACAGTTTTATGTGTGTTCCAGAGAGACGTGGCAGAATAACCCCATGCAGGTCGACTGGTTTGGAAAACCACTCTCGAAAATATTGCTCCATGTCACTGTTCTGGCTGTCAGTTTGCTGAAGAGGCTCTGGCTTCAGTTTTAATATTAGTGAATTTCTCCTAGGAAGTAATTCTTGGTCACTGATGATTCCATTCTTTAAGGAAGATGGCATTCCTCTTAGTGTGGAGCTGTAGCTTTTCTGTACAATAGAGAGATTTCAGCATTACTTTCCTGGAGCATCCCTTTTTAGAAAGACTAAAGGTATAATGGCAAATATAAACTCAGTATCATGAAAAACTGATGGCATTTCATCCTCAAAGAACATTTTCATCCTTTCCCTCGTAGTACTTATTCTAATCCTCCTCCCCTGGAATGCCACTTTTTTAGGTGTTGACTCTACAGTAGGCCCGAGTTGGGGTAGGGAGGTAAGTACATCCCATCCATTAATTTGCTTAAGGGAAAATTTCTAAGACTACTGGGTTAGGAAAAAAAGCTCTAGGCCTGGCTGATTCTAGAAAGAAAAATGAGCACATTAGATGGGCTTCAGGAAATGGGGCGTGTTCACAGGCTCAGAGCTACAACCTGCCAACTCTCAGGTACTTGATCAGGGCTTTGTGGTCCTCAGATACCATGAAGAAAAGTGAAAATACAGTCCCTCAAAAATCTGCATTAGCAGTGTTATTGTGGGAAGTGACTCTCCTTTTAATGCCCTGTGTTCTGAAAACGATGTGTTTGGTTCTGTGTGAGCCAACATCAGGTTTTGTTAGTTGTAATTTACCTTTGTTCGTTTAAAAGACTTCACAGAGCCGTTCTGTACACAAGGCGAGCTCTTTCCAATGTAGAAGGGGTTATGGAAAAGCGTGCGGTCCTTTGCTGTAAATTGCAGAGACCAGTCCCAAACCGAGGGGAATTTTAAGCCCTTCTCATCACCCAATTGGATATTTTTACTTATAGCAAATTCCTGCAAAAGAAAATATGTGAACATTGGTGAAAAGATGCAAAACTAAAAAGTTCCTTTCTCATGAGTTCCTTTTTTTAGATAAGCCATTCACCATGATACAGGTTAAATGTTCTGAACTAGAGCACTCAAAACCCACGAGAGTGGTACTTCCACTTCAAGAGAGGAGAGACGCTCCTGGCCTCTGTGCTCACAGAGCACTTGCTGTTCTGCATGAACAGGGCGTGTGCGGCTCAGTGCGCTCTCCGCCTCAGGGCCCCAAGGAAGCTTCACCCTCTGGGCAATGAAAATGCTATTAAGAGAAGTAAAATTTCACTAACATGATAGCATAAAGTCTTAAACGTGTTGAAGTTATTTCTATACTTGTAGCACTTTACCTTTTACATATATTTAAGCACTTACCTGCTGGTAAGTGGATTAATAGACTCTTTGGATGGCGATCACTACTATAGATTATATACCCTGTCTTCTAAATGGAGAGCCACACTTCACTTAACCAGTGGACTCAAATATATGGAGCACAGCCTTGGAGCAGGGAGGAAGGAATCAACTCCCCTGCGGTCCTAGCATGCAGCTCAGGTCACAGAGCCCATGTACCAAGCCTGGGCCCCTTATTCACAGGGGTTCACCACTGGCCCTCACTCTGGGCTGGTGCAGACTGGTGATTTGGCCTCTCACCACAGCAAGCTGAGGCAACACATGGCTATGGGATGACAGCCCACCACCTCACTGGGGAGGAGGACACACTGCTATCCTGGAAGGCAGCCCAGACCATCTCTATGTAGTCACATTTTGCAAGATGGAGAAAGGGCCCTCATCTTAGCTGGATGACAACAGAAGGCTACCACAGCAGTTTATACAGAACAGCTCCCTGGAATAGTTCCTAGAAATATCCCCAAATACTGAGTCTCTGGATGGTGGGAAATGATTCTTATTTCCATTCTGCACCTTTCAGTATTTTCCAAATTTTTGATAATAAAAGCAAGAATTTCTTTGGAAACTAGGAAAAAGGCAAAGGATGAATGTTATTAGGAAAAAAAGTATAGCAGTCAGGAGGCCACCACTATGTCATAGCCAGGTGTTATTCCCCACCACGAGGGTAGCTTGGAGTCATCAAGAAATAGATAAGGTGTGTAATAGCACTGGACACTTTTAAAAGTTTCACAAAAGTTTCTATTTCAAATAAGTAAAAATTCATTAAGTACCAAATACAGGTATACTTAAAACATTTTTTAATTATCTGAAATTTCAGCATATATAAAAAAATAACTCTTTTGCTTTAGAAAATGGTATCGTTAATAAGTGAAATATAATAAACTATAAACCCAACCTGTTTTAATGGCCATCAAAAAGTCATCTTTTTAAAATGTGGTAACTAAAAATATTTATCTCTAAGAAAGATCAGATTTTCCACAAACAGTACCCGACCACCAGTACCTAACAAAAGTACAACAATTAAGGTGGTTAATTTACATCTTTAAACTGGTTTATTATGAATGATTTACATCAGAGAAAAACACATAAAATGTTTAATTATAAAAATGAAATAATTTTCTAGATTTGTGTCCAAATTACAGCTGACAGTGGAAGATGGTTTTAAATTATATATTTAAAATATGCAGTTATTTATACTTCAATTATATCTCAATAAAGTTGTTTAAAAAAAAAAAAAGGCAAAAAGTAGCCCAGCCCCAGTGTTGCCTACCGTGCTTTGCTTCACCCGCTGGTGAGGAGAGTTGAACAGGAAGGTGCCAAACAGCGAGACGCGGGTACTGTCGTATAGCACCGCTAAGTAGGTCTCCGAGAACTCGAAAGCTGCTGGGTACTGTTCTAACAGCTGCCAGGTGGCATCCAAGAATAGCAAAAATAAGGGAGACTGGAAATACAGACAGACAGTGGGATTATCTAATGTTATCCTTCAGCTGTTCACATTTATTTTCAAATTTATTGCTGATTTAAGGAAGAGATTAATAAGAAAACATCTGAACCTAAAACACTTGGCTCCTACACTGAGCGAAGGAGATGTGAATAGATTAAACACATCATGCCAAACCTAAGACGTATGTTTGACCGTGATTAACATTACTGCCCTTATTTGCCCAATAAGTGTACCAAATTGAAATGGCAAAGCAAACAGACGAACAGGTTGCCACCGTATGAATGGGGAAGAACAAAATGTATGCTTGAGCATGTCCTAGAAACAATTCTTTAGAATATAAAACAAAACAAAAAACTCAACCAACTTCTATAATTAACTTTTGGTTGATCCTATAGGCTCACAGCATCCAGAAAACTTCTCCAAATTTCAGAAAACAGTTTGGTATGTAGGTAGGTCACCTGATATATCCCTGAGGGCAGCAGCTGATGACAGCTACTTTATATGAAAGGTGCTCTCTGAAACAACTCCCTAAACACTGAGCTGACCCGCCTGTAAAATATTTGCAAGGCCTCTTGCAGCCTAACTACAGGTCCACGGCAGCCACTAACCCCACAGCTGTTACAAAGATGGCCCTCTCCAACTTTTCCACCTTAACCCATGTGCCCCATTTTCAGAAAATGTGATATTCCAAAATATCTAATGTGCTTGCCGTCTGCTTTGCAGCAGTTAATGCAGAATTCCTTCAGGTAGTTTTCAACTTATGCAAATTCAATAGATAACTTTAAAAATTTTCATCTATATAGTTATAATAATCTTTATACTAAGTACCTCAATTTTAATTCCAATCCATTAGTTAGCCTTGGACTGAGGAAGCTAAATTGTACTAAATGCAGTATTTTTAAAAAGCCCCCTCATCTCTTTATATGTGACACATTTTATCTTGTGCACCCTTCAAGACAGATAATAAGGCATGAAGACTTTGTTACCTCTTTCTCCGATCTCTTTAAATGGTTGCATCTGTCGAGGAACTGATACCCTGCCATGACCCACTCCTTCTGAATGAGACTCTGAAACCCGGTAATTGTCCTAAAGTAGGGATCCAGCATCACTTGAACAACAGAGGCTACAAAACAGCTCAAGTCTCTTCCCTCCTCCTCTGTCAATAAAATCGAAAGAAAAGGATTACTACACAGAAAAATGCTGAGAGAGAAAGAGAAAGAGAGGCAAAGTAGATAATTTAGTGTTCTACACCTAGGCTGCCTTCAAAATAACCTGTATGAGGAAATTTTGCCAGATTCCAGCACCTCTAAAATATTACAGATTTTTTTGTAAACTAAATTAGTGTTTAAATGTAATATTTCTGCTAACAACTAACTCCACATGGCAATGACTCAGAGGTGAATGGAGGGAATGGGATTGTCCCCGATCACCTGAAAAGATGGCAAACATTTCCCTTCTGTCTTTTATATTTGTCCTTTTCAATAAGGTAAGAATTACCACAATATCAAAGCCAACCAAAGAAATCAGAAGAAAACTATTGACCAATATCCCTTATGATTACAGATGTAAAAATCATTAATAAAAATATGAGGAAACCAAATTATTCTAGTAATAAAAGATTGATTTAACATTTGACAATCAAAGTAATGCACCATATCAATAAAATAAAGAACAAAACCAACATGGTTGTTTCATCAGGTGCAGAAAAAGCATCTGACACAATTCTACATTCATTCCTGATAAAAACTCTCAGTAAATTAGGAATAGAAAGGAACTTCTTTAAACTGATCAAAGGCTTCTACAAAAAACCTACAACTAAGATTATTCTCAGTGGTGTAAGACTGGATGCTTTCCCAAGATCAGGTACAAAACAAGTCTGTCTGCTCTTGACACTTCTGTATCACATTGTACTGGAGGCTCTAGCCAGAGCAATTTGGCAAGAAAAACAAAGGCCGGGTGCAGTGGCTCATGACTGCAATCCCAGCACTTTAGGAGGCCAAAGACAGGGGATTGCTAGAGGCCAGAAGTGAGACCAGCCTGGGCAACATAGTGAGACCCTGTCTCTACAAAAATAAAATTAGCCAGACATGGTGACATGTACCTGTAGTCCCAGCTGTTAGGAAGGGTGAGGTGGGAGCATCTCTTGAGCCCAGGAACTCAAGGTTGTAGTGAGCTAAAATTGTGCCACTATGCTCCAGCCTGGGTGACAGAGTGGGACCCTGTCTCTAAAAAAGGCATCCATATCAGAAAGAAAAAGGTAATGATCCTGTATGTAAAAAATCCTACAGAATCTATAAAATAAATACTAGAATTAAATGAGTTCAGTGAGGTCACAGGAATGCTATACACAATATGATCTGAGTACACAATAAACCTGAAAATGAAATTAAGAAAATAATTGTATTCACAGTAATATAAAAAATAAAACACTTAAGAGATTTAACAAAATAAATAAAAGACTTGTACAATAAAAACTATAAAACATTGCTGATAAAACAGAAGATCTAAATAAATGGAGAGACATTCATTTCATGGATTGGCAGATTCAATAAAGAAAGCATTCTTTCCAAATTGATCTACGGTTTCACATATTCCTATCAAAAATCTCAGTAGACTTTTTTTGATGATCCTGAAAGTTCTGGAAAAAAGTCTTCATGACCTCAAATTAGGTAGTTGAGATATAACACTCAAAACATGATCCATAAAAGAAAAAAGGGATAAAGTAAATTCCACCAAAATTTAAAAAGTTTTAAAAAGACATCAAGAAAATTAAAAGCCACAGAGTAGGAGAAAATATTGGCAAATCACATAAAGATATAAAGAACCTATATCTAGAAAATATAGAATTCTTACAACTCAGTAAGATGAAATGTTTGAGAGAAATGCAAATGAAAACTATCATGAGCTACCACTTTGCACCTACTAGAGTGATGCTAAGGGCAGAACCACCGGTGAGGATGTGGAGAAACGGAATCCTCATACACTGCTGAGGGGAAGGAACATGCGGTATAGCTGCTTTAGAAAACAGTTTGGCAGCTGCTTTAGAAAACAGTTTGGCAGTTTCTTAAAAATTTGGACATAAATTTACCATACAACTCAGGAATTCCACTTTTATGTATCTACTCAAGAGAAATAAAAACATACGTCCTGCAAAAGACTGCAGGAATGAACAACAACAAAAAAGTCAAATGAAGGCTTAGTAGTACTTCTGAGGCCTTTTATGTTATAAATACACGGAGAAATCAGGATTAGTAGGGTTTTCCAGTAAGATGAGAAGCCACCTCTTAAGACAGAAATTATGTGATTATTGGGCTTTGCATCCATTTGTAAATTAAACATATTGTGATTGAATCAATTAAGGATTACTTTATATGGTACATTACTATTCTCTTTTTTTCCCTAAGCGTTTTAAATACTTGTGCCTCATTAAAGTCAGTTAAGTTTGACAGTTGTTAAAAATACTTATGCAAGCTTAGGTAGCATCCTGTATTCATAAACTGTGCAAAGTGAATATACAGTTGTCCCCAGTCATCCCTGAGGGACTGATTCCAGAACCTCCCTTGGATATCAAGATATACGGAGCCTTGAGTCCCTAATATAAAATAGTGTAGCATTTCCATATAACCTAGGCAAATCCTCATGTATACTTTAAATCATCTCTGCATTACTTACAATACCTAATACAATTTAAATGCTATGTAAATAGTTGTACTGTATTATTTTGGGAATAATGACAAAAAAAAAGTCTGTATATGTTCCCTACAGACAAATTTTTTTTTTCCTGCATATTTTCAATTCTTAGTTGATTGAATCCATGATGCAAAAGGTCCACTGTATCATAAAAAGGTTGGTCATGGTATATTAAACTTTATCTGGAAACTCAGAAATTGTATTAGCTGTAAAGTTATTTAATATAATCTTTTGTTTAACTGAAAGATTTTTACACTGCAGTTTACTCATACCAAATATTACACAAAATTCACATTATTGGCTATTCAGTTCAATTTCTTGATATCAAACTATTTCCTTAGAGTCATAATCTAGTGTGAGCCGGAAGGTATTTAAACTAAAACAATTTGCATGAATTAGACAGCAAGATTGGGGGAGGTGGGGATGGGTAAATTCACACCTAACAGGTACAATGCACACTATCTCGGTGATGGACACACTCATAACTTCAACTGAAACTGCACAAAGGCACATTTTTAATATGTAACCAAAATGTTTGTACTCCCGTAATATTCTGAAATTCAAAAAAAAAGAAAGATAGCAAGATTAGATAGAGAGGATGCCTTGCAAAATTAATACTATAAGTATTAATCTAATGAGGGATATGACCTTCCCTTCCCATAAAAGAGGAGAAAGTTAAAAGATAAAAGATAAAAATTGGATTCCTTTCTATTCTTCTATTTGCAGTTTTTCCACCACTGTTTTACTTAAATGACGTGCTAAATCTGTTAAGAGTACTGCAGTAAATAAGAGATAACTAAGATTGATATAATTTACTCGAATGTGGATAAGCAGTTACGGAGGGTGGCTGGCATGGTGGTCACAGTGTTTTTAGGAATTACTTAATTACCTTGTAGGACTACAGAGAGATGTTTGCTTTCTAGCACATACACAAGTTCTGCTGAATGTCTGAGGAACACCCTGAAAAGAGAAAAAAAAAAGTACTGTTAAAACTCAAATTTCTACTACAAATATATTTTAAGGGTACTTGAAATCAAGCAAACCTAATCTTTCACTATTCAGATGTTTCTCAACTAATGCAGGAGGGAAGTCCTGATAAACCCAGTGTAAGCTGAAAATACTGTAAGTTGAAATAAGGCTGATTGAGAGCTGCAGCTCCCTATTGCTGCCCAGCCTCGCAAGCGAGTATCACGTATCACCTTGCTTTCTACTGAATGCACAGTGCCTTCACACCATTGTAAAGTCAAAGAATCACAAGCCAAACCATCCTAAGCTGGGGACCATCTGTACACATTTGTATACTCAATCTTTATGAATTTCTGTGGTATTTATATGGTTCTTCAACAGAATACATCTTATAATTTTTTTTTGAGCCAGGGTCTCACTCTGTCACACAGGCTGGAGTGCAGTGGCGAGATCACAGCTCACTGCAACCTCAAACGCCTGGGCTAAAGCGATCCTCCTGCCTAAGCCTCCTGAGTAGCTGGGACTACAGGTGTGGGCCATTATACTCAGCTAATTTTCCTACTTTTTGTGGAGACCAAGTCTTGCTATGTGGTCCAGGCTGGTCTCGAGCTCCTGGCCTCAAGTAATCCTCCTGCCTCAGCCTCCCAAAGTGCTGGGATTACAGGTATGAGCCACCATGCCCAACCAATTTTATAATTTTTATATCAGGGAAATTAATTAACCCTTTATCAAAGGGGTTGACTTATACAACATTCATGAAATGACAAAAGTACAGAGATTGAAAAGAGGTTAGTGGCGCCAGTGGATGGGATAGGGGTTGGCGGGCAGCATGAGGGAGGCTTGTGGTGACAGAACAGTTCTGTATCTTGACTGTGGTGGTGGTCATGTGAATCCATGTGTGTGATAAAACTGCACAGCTCCATTCGTGCGCACACGCACAAAAGCAAGTATAAACTGGTGAAATCTGAGAAAGAGCTATCAATTGCACCAACACCAGTTTCCTGGTTTTGATGCTGTACTCTAGTTATGTCAGATGTAACCACTGGGGGAAGCTGGGTGACGAATACACGGCTTTCTGTTCTATTTTTGTACCTCCTGTGAGCCTGTAATTGTTTCAAAATAAAAAGTTATAGGAAAAAAAGGAAAGAACTTATACAAACCTTACATATTCTAACCATCGAGTATTTTCCAATGAAGATAACCATTTCTCTTCAGTTTCTTCAAAAGGCTCTGTAATAAATATGGTAATTATACACACATACATTTTTAGGCTTTTTAAGTTTAATTTTATATGATCAATATGAGAGTTAAGAGCTACATCACAGTTATTAGTATTTACAAGTTGGCTTTAAGTGTCATGCATTTTTACAATAATAATACAGTGTTAACATCTAACAAGATGTGTTATAATTTTGTAACAAAGTATCCCCTAGGCCTCTACTTTCTTCTCTCTGGCTCCTTCAGGGAAATCTCAGAGAGTCAAACAACTCTGCCTCTTAAGAGCTAGCAGTTCCTGGCCTTCCCTGCCCAGCCCATGCCTTGATTCTGGCCCTCCCCACCTGCGTGGACACCTGTCCAGGCCCCAGCCCTTGGCTTCCTGACTGTGAGCCTTGCTTGCTCTGCTTCTCCTCCCTTCCCTTGTAGCCAATGCTACCTCTGTGCATGGCTTGCGTGGTCCTGGTGGCTGATCACTACACGAATAAAAGATACCTTCACTGCCCTGCCCAGAGTGCCAATAATCATTCAAGGCACTGTTTTTTTTTCAACACCCTGCCCCTGCCCCACCCCTGCAAAGTTCTCCTCCAGGCAAGTGCCCACTCATTGCTGAAGACCTGCCGCAAGGCTGCCTCTCCTGACTCCCGGGTGATTTAGAGGATCCCTCAAGAAGAAGCCACTTTATGCCAAAGATGCTTTCATGTTACTCATCCCCCAGAGCACACTGAAGCCACCTGATATGAGTTTGCTCAAACAGATACATTAGAACTCTGAAGGTACGGATACAACACAGCTGTCTCATATCCATGTAAAGTCATCTATCTCAAAATATAATTTTGTGTATGAAAGTCTTAATAAGTTTGTCTCTAAGGCAATACAGTGTTCTACTGAGCAAATGGTTTTATAAAAGTATTCTATACCTTTCATGATTTGAAGGAAATTTAATTGGTTCATTTTTTTTCACCTCCAATACAAAAAGTAGTTTAAACTTCATATCCTAGGAAGTTCTGAAATTCTCATACAATATATAATTCATACAAGTATTTCAATAAAACTCCTTAAATATACCTATTTCTAAGTTTTTAAGGAAAATCACTTTTCCTGACATGTCTCATACAATTCCGTATCCCCCTCTTCATTATATATAGAAAAAAAACAAAATTACCATTAACGCATAGTTGCTTCAGTTTTACAAATGCTGCCTGTATTTCCTGAATATTAGGCAAAGTCTTGTCCAAATCTGATTTGTAAACATCACTTCTCTGTGGATGACTTTTAGTAATTGCATTACAAATCCTAATAAAGACAAAATTCTTTAATCACTATTCATTTACTTCTTCAACATATTTATTGAGCAGGGACTATAAGCCAAGGCGCTACTCTAACAGCTAGAGATAGAGAGATGAACAAAACAGGCCAGGCCTTTGTCCTCATGGATTTTGCATTCCTGGTGGTGGTGGGGTAAATAATGAGAAAATCTTGGGCTATGGTGGATGCCATGATGACGCAATCAAGGGACCGCAGACTACTTTAGGTCACACAGTCAAAAAAGCCTCCCCTGTGATGATGATACTGAAGCTGAAACCCAAATGACGAGGAGCAATGCAAAGATCTGGGGGAGCGTGTTCTAGGCAGAGGGGCAGTTGGTACAAAGGCCTGTGGGGGAAAACAAGCTTGGCTGCTGGAGAAACCTAGAGAAGGCTGGTGGGCCTAGATGACATGCCCAAGGGAAAAAGGTGTGGAAAAGAGGTTGGACAACAAAGAGAATCTGTCCTATTTATGAAGAATAGAATAGCCGGGGGGGGGGGGGGGAGGAATTGAAATAATTCTTAGCTTAATAAATTAAATAATTGAAACTGCCACTGGTTATAAGGTTTTGTAACTAACTCTCACCAGTAGTGCTGCAATCTTCCCTTTAATGGCAAAATTCCTAACTGAGCACTTAATCACCATGCATGGTAGCGAAAACAAGGCTTGGAACATGACACAGCAGACAGATAATTTCTAAAGTAATTAAGGTAAAATTAAAATCCACAGAGATTGTGGACTTCTGTGAACTGTAGTCACCTCCTTTTTAGAGAACTGAAAAGTCATTTGAGGGCCACTGACAGTTACTTGCTGCAGCAAGGGTAGCTTTGTAAGTTATAGTACTGTGGAAAAAACCTAAGATCTGGTATCAATAATGGACTGTGATATATAATTCCTGAAGCTCTCTGAGCCTATTTTCTAAGATCTGTTCATTTGTTCCTCATTTATTCAACAAGCATTCAATAAATACCATAAGTGCTTCCTCGGTGCTAAAATATACAACAGTGTGCAAAACAAACATAATTCCTCACCACATGGAGCTTCCAGTCTAGTGAAAAAGGCAGTAATCAAACTATAACACATATATATCATTAAAAACTAAAATAAATGTTATGAAGAAAAATTCGGGAGCTCTAGAAAATAGAGCCATGTAACTGTTCTCGTTATATTAACAATGGCTGGATACTTTCCAGACAGCCCTTGTATACCTGTGAGGCCTGATCTAATTTCTGAGGTGAGGGAAGGCTTATCTTGAGGAAATATATTTGAGTAGAGATACAAAGAATGAGTGAGTACCAAGTGGGTGGCGGTGGACACCCAAGTGGGAGGCTGGGAGACATGGTGGCCATACCTTTGAGTTTGGTTTTGGACATAATGAGTTTAAAGGGCCTTTGAGACCTATGTGGAGGATGTCGAATTAGACTGGAGATATAAACATGCTGGTCACTAAAGTCACAGCCCTGGGGGAACTCCTCAGGAAGGGAATACCAAGCATGAAGAGGACCTGGCCTTAGAGAGACCCTATGTAATGTGTGGAGAGAAGGGGACAGGTGTGCAGAGGCACAGAGCATCAGCAAGAAGGAGGAGCTCAGGAGCAGAGTGGAGAGGAGCAGAGGCCAAGGGCCTAGACCGTGTTAACTGATGGTGCTGCCCGCTGCTGTGAGCACGACTGAGAAAGGCCTCCTACTCTAATGACATGGAGGTTACCGATGGCTTTAGCACCTGATGCCAAACTTGTCTGTGGTGGCTAATTAAAACCACTGTTTTAGCTATTGTGATATTGTAGACCTGAATAAGACACACTGAACTATAAGAAAAGTTTGATTTATCCTGAAGTGTCTCAACTGGAAATCACTCTACTCTGAAAGTATGCGAAAGGAAACGTTATAGCAAGATGTCAGCAATGTAAGATCCTCAAGTGTCTTATAAACCAAAGAATTAAATTATAATTAATATAATTTAAATGTTATAATTTTAATATATTCACACTCTTTTCAAAATGGCAATTCTTGCATAGAATTTATGGTGCTGATTAATAAGACTATGTCTTTTGCTAGCTATTTTCAATTAGTAGGGAACTTACTGTACTTATTTATGTTTAATACAACAGTCTAAAGTGACAATGACCATTTCTTAGTTACCTCTGGTCAATTTTCCTCTGCTGTAGCACGTCTTTGATGAGGGCCATTCGCACAAGAGCACTGCCATTAGAGTGGCTCCAGCACCAGAGCTAGGAGAGAGGCAGAATCCTTACTTAACTGTGTAGAAACAATGGACATCAGCACTCATGAAATCCAACAGAAATCACTTACGGGCATTCTTCTCCCAACAAAAGAATGGGAAAAGATCTTTAGATCTTGGTCTGCTAAAGAACTTGGCACAACAAAGTACTCTGGAAGGCTGTAGGGAAAAAAACAGATGGTACATGTGAGTCCTGTGCTAAAGACTCCTCAGACCCACAGATAATTAAATACATTTATCCCCACTTCATGTGCAGCCCACTCAGTGGCCACACGTGAGCATCATAGGGGCACTGACCATCCTAGACATTTCAGTCTAAACCATTTGTGATGTGGTCAATTCTCAAAAAATTTAAATTTACAGTATGAGAAAAATCCAAAGAAGATTTTGGAAATATTTCCAGAAATATTCTGAAATATTTTCCAGAATGACTACTAATCAAACATGTATGCAATTGCTAAAAAGCATATCCACCTTTGTTCTCTTGACAGACTATGGGTAACGATGCAAACAAAACAAAACAAAGCTCACAAATCTTCCAAAAGGCTTTAGCTTCCTTCTTCTTATCTTCCTCGTCTACCTTTCCCCATCCCTAAAAGGCACAGTCTCTAGGACACTGATCAGACAAGTACTAGCAGGTAAGCTCAATGTACCTTAAGACAGCCTCCTACTCTCATCTTTCTTCCCTTGGCTCGGCAGGCTGTGTCATGTGCTTCTAGCCCACATACCAGAGCGTACTGACCATGAAAGGTAAACAAGTTCAGGGGAAACAGAAGACACAAGCTAAGTGCTCCAAAGCACCTTCCCCAGAACTGTACTCCTAGAAGTTCCTGGTACTGGATCAACCAGTAATAAAAGGGTAGTTTTTTCCTTAAAAAACTGTTTATTTGTATGAACAAATGAGGATTTCCATGATCTTAAAACAAAGCACTTTAGAAAATTCACAATAAATGACATTAAACAAATTTGAAAAATAAATTCCTAGTCGTTTTTGGAGAATTCTAGGGACCCATTCACTATTCAGAAAACTGTTAGGGAGAAAAACTAAATATTTATACTGCTTTTCTTGTATGAACTGTGTTAGAGGGTTGTAAAGAGTTGGTGAGAGAAGTTTGACAGAAAGCAGAAAGATGACACAATGAGAAGATGAACAATCTTCCATGGGCAATGATCTTCGCTCCCAATGAAAAACTATTTTTGGCATCTAAAACTGTGATGTAAAAGGGGAACTTTACACTGGATGGATCAGGCTGACAGCCCCTGAGCCCACTGGCCAGGCAGCATCACAATGAGAGAGAGAAAGTGAGCCAGCCGGAGAGCCACGTGACCCAGGAGGCACAAAGCACCACCCAGTGAAACATTCTTGCCAACAACACTGACCCTGAGTCCAATTAAGCCTCTAGAGCTAACTAAAATTTAGAAAATATGGGAGACAGAGAAACATGTTAAAGGACATGGGGATAAAACCAACAATACAGAACAAAGGACCTGGTTTTGTCAACAAATAAACAGTAAGTAAAAAGAGCTGGGAGGAATCGCTGTAGATTAAAAGGCCTAAGAGACATATTAAGCAAATTCAACGTGAAGGCTTTGTTTGGATCCTGATCTGAACAAACCAATTGTAAAAGATGGTAAGAGGACAAAATGCACATAAACACTGACTAGATTATTGACGAAAGTTAGGAATTATTATCAACTTCTTTCAATGGGTATTAATACTTTATGTTAAAAAGCCTTGATCTTTAAAAGAAAATATTCATTAAAACATTATTAAAAATAAATATTCCATTAACCGTAACTTAAAGTTAACAACAGCAGTTTGATTATACTTCATAGGGAAGTCATTTCCAGCTATATATAACATCACTAAAATTGGCCTTACCAAGTGGATATCATGTAACCCTCGTTAATAGAACAAACTCTCCACCCGGAAGCACCTGTCCTCTTGATTTCTCTGTCCCAATCTGAGTAAGTTTCAAACAGTGGAGTTTTGGGGCTGCCACCACCAGCTCCACTATCTCCTCCTCCTCCATCTCCTGAGGGTATTCCATTAATTTTGTTGGCTGTAGGAGAAAGCAATATTATTGATTTTAACAGTCACACTTCACCCAGCACTACCTCTCCTCCCTCGGTGCCTCCTGTCACACACATACTCTGATGGGGCATCTCCTCCCCACTTCATCTTTCAAGTCTCTCTGAGCACTGTCTTGCCCGGTCCATCTACAAATAACTCACTTAGTCTTGTCTTTATCCAGCTCTTTCCCAGCTCCTTAAATAGCTCCAATTTTTCTGTCCTACTGGCTCTCTTTCCTCTGCCTTCAAACATAAACGGGTCAGTCTTTTTTTTTTTTTTTTTTGAGACAGAGTGTCACTTTGTTGCCCTGGCTAGAGTGAGTGCCGTGGCATCAGCCTAGCTCACAGCAACCTCAAACTCCTGGGCTTAAGCAATCCTTCTGCCTCAGCCTCCCGAGTAGCTGGGAATACAGGCATGCGCCACCATGCCCGGCTAATTTTTTCTATATATTTTTAGTTGTCCAGATAATTTCTTTCTATTTTTAGTAGAGACGGGGTCTCGCTGTTGCTCAGGCTGGTCTCGAACTCCTGACCTCGAGCGATCCACCCGCCTCGGCCTCCCAGAGTGCTGGGATTACAGGCGTGAGCCACCGCGCCCAGCCGGGTCAGTCTTCCTGATTTCAAAAAGACTTTTGTTTGATCTTGTTGGACCACTCTGGCTACTGTGCTACACATTTTTCTTCCTTCCTATTACTGACCACCTCCCCAAATAATGAAGAATGCCTGCTGCCCATGTTTCCTCTCCATTTATTTTCTCCTTAATTTTCAAATGTCTTCCATATCCACCATTCTAACAGAGAGAATTCCTGACCCTCCCTCAGCTCCCTGTCCCAAATTGTGGGGTAAATCCAAGTCATTAGCTTATTTTCTCCATACATTTTGCCTGGAAAAATGAATGCACCCAACAATTATCTCTGTTCTTAAACCCTCCAAATCTTTCACTTTTCTATTACCAACTTTCCACCTATCTGCTCATTAGAAAATTCTTCATTTCCTACATCTACTCAATTTTCTTTTGAAAAGCTCACCAGGTTCCCTGTACTTTGCTAAGAGAGCTGGTGCCACAGAGAGTTCAGCAGGGCAAGCCTAGACTTTAATTTCCTTTATGGAGTCTTCTCTTGAGAGAAGTGCTGCTACCTTCTGGGAGCATGCCCACAGCCTCTGGAGTGCCTGCACAGTGACTAGAAGTTGTTGCAACAGCCAGCCAGATCTACCCTGGCGATCTGGAGTGACAGATGGCACAACCCATCCTGGTCCAATGTCTTCCTGCTGCAGGCTGCAAATGTGGCAAGTCTCCCGGTTCTGCTGTGCTTGAGCCAGGCAGAGCTGACCATGAGACACACTTCGCGGAAGGATGCTTTCACGATGCTAGTCCTTTAACCCAAGCTTTCAATCATGCCCATTTTCCAAATGAATCAAGCAAACCTAAATGGTTTCTCTTGGCCTTATTGATCCCTGACATGACTTACCTGACTTTTATTTCCCATTATTCTCAATTCCCATTCTCCCCTGATGCCATGCAAAACCCTTCATTGTCCCATGAACACACCGTGCCCATTCCTACTGATTACTTATTAACTGCTGGTACAAGACAGGTATTTTCTGAGAATCCACCATGTGCTAAGGCCTGAGAGCAGAAAGATGAGTGAGAGTTTATCTCTATCTTGAAAGTGCTAACAGGACAGTAGGGAGTAAGTACAATCATCACAGTGTATTGAATGAGTGCAACGAAGATGCAGAAGAGGAGGCCCCTAACTCTCAGTGGGGAGGAAGGCCAGGGCAGGAAAGGCTTCATGACTTGACCACATCTGAACAGAGTCCTAAGGAATGAGTCAAAAGTTGCCAGGTGGCTGGTGAGGAGATAGGCATGTTGGGCAGAAAAGAACATAAAAAACATGGTATAATTGTATATCATCATGTAATTAAATACAGCTAGAGCATTAGGGATTCAAGAGGGGGTCGAAGAGTGGCTGGAAATGAGGTGGGGCCTAGACTCTAGATCTATGCTGCTCAAAAGAGTAACCACTAGACACATGTGTCCATTTAAATTTAAGCTGAAATGAAAATGAAATAAAATTAAAAATTCAGTCCCTCAGTTACACTGGCCACATTTCAAGTGCTTAATAGCCACAAATGGCTAGTGGCTGCTCTACTGAATGGCACAGATGAGAGAACAATTCCATCACTGAGCACCACTACTCTAGATTAGGAAGGGTCTTATGTACCACGTTAGGAATTTTGAATCCTTTAAGTGGCATCAGAATTAGCCAGTGAATCTGATGTTAAAAGAGCTCATTAAAAATTAAAATGCCCATTCTAAGCCCATATCCTGGGGCCCATTCCATCTCAGTGCTTTCTCTGGGGTAACACAACTAGACAGTGTGGGGTAAGGGACACCTCGGGAGTTGTGATCTCTCAAGAATGCAAAACCTGCATAAAATCTTCAGGCAATTCCCAATCTAAACAGTGTTCACAGCACCAAAACACAGAAAGCTATTCAGTATCAGAAAATCAAAGTAATTCATCACATGACTGAGTATGACATATGCTATATGATTAAAAAACTAGCAAATTTGGAATAAAAGGGAATTTCCTTAACTTAATAAAGGATATTTATCAAAAACACAGAACAAACAGTACCCTCATTAAAAGCAGGAACAGAAACGATGCCTGCTAATTTTATTAAACATTGAACCAGAGGTCCTAGCCACATAATAAAGACAACCACTACCAAAAAAAGAAGTATAAACAACACACACAAAAAATTTTAAGAGGCATGTAAATAATTTGGTAGCATACCCCTGGCTGACAGTCTAGAAATGAAGACTTTTTGGGTTTTGAGTTGCAGGCTTTAATAAGCTAGGCTAAGAAAGTGCTACTGTTTATGAAATTGTTTCTCTGGTCAAATTTAGTCTCAAGATCTAACTTAGGCAATTTTCTGAATATAAAATAAGAGCATCTATAGAATCCAGTATTGTTTGCTATTTTATAGGTTTCTCTTGTTCAAATCCTGTACATTTCTCAACAACTGGGACTAGGTCTTTTATGTGTTCTGTATCTTCTTCAATGAGAGCTTATTACAGAATGTGTAACAGATACTCAATCTGGCTTTATAGTGTAGAAATTCTAATGCTTTCCCCAAAGTCCCAAGGGCCTGACACCAATGGCTTGCTCTGTAAGTGGATCAACTATGAGGGGTTGCAGCACCAGACTGACAAAGTGGGTCATCTTAGGGAGAGCTGGCTCCCTTGACAGCCACCTGACTGAGGTTTTATGGTATAGCTCCTCAGTCGACTAAAGTGAAACCAGATACTAAATGCTCCTGACTGCGGCTAACTTCCACGATAAAGTTCAGAAGTCTAATCCTAGACTGTTGAGGTTGTTTTAGAGTTTCCATTCAGTTGGCCCCACTGATATTTAGAATGGCCTCAAGCAACAGAAAAGATAATGAAAGTAGTCAATATATAAAAATAAAGCCCATTACTTTGATGATACTGTAGAAATTAGAAGTCATAAAGAATAAAGAAGTTAAAAAGAGAACTGTGATCATTAATAAGTTCAAAAGAGGTGAGCCAACAAAGTGGTTCTTAACCGGGAGATTCTAACTTTCTGGGCCTGTGGTAGAGCCAACATGGCTGGATTTCTAAAGGCTTCTAACATGATTCTGATGTCCGTGGCATATTCAAGAGACAAGTGGATCGATCAAAGTCATTTATAGCTACATTGAAAATCTTGAAAGAATTGACAAGCAACAAACTTTAAAAATTCCTACACTGTTTCAAATGGATTGTGTACCTCGTGTTTTTCAAATAAGTATTTAAAGGAAAATCTAATACCAAGATCTCTGTTCATAAAAAGGATAAAATTAAAAAACAAATGTCACTGAAAACAAACAATTTCTGATGTGAAATTTCCTTACAACTCCACATTACATCACAGCATTTGGAAGCATGCTGTCTGTCATGAAGTAGAGTTGCTGACACTGAGGCTGCAGGTAACTTCATGAAGTTTTCAATGCTTTAGTCCAGAAGCATAATCTGACATCTTATTAATTTTATAACAAAAATGAATCTGTACTTTTTTGACATTATTTGCCCAATAACAATCTGACTGATGAAAACAGAGCCCTCATGGTTTCTTTCCAGTTAAAAGAGAGAAAACAGAATCATTGTTCTTGTTTGAGCCAGTGCCTCTTGTGCTGTTTGTGTATAGCCTGGGGTGCTACACATCTTACTGTAGTTCAGAATCCTCACAGAAGGATTTGGATGACAGCAGAACTTTTCAGAGATGGCTTTTACTCATGTGATGCTGGATATGAATGAAAACCTGAGAATGCCTACGGCCTGCTAAAAGATTCTTTTCCTAGATAATTGCAGGGGAGCTCCTCCAACTTTAGATCTTAGTTGTGGAAACAGCTTTGTCACCTACCTGCCTGCAAAAAGGACTTCTTTAATCCAGCCAATGAATCAAGGTGTCATCCAGAAGTTCAAGAGTGGATTATTGGGCATCTTTCACTCACAAATTAATGAATTCTGACTGCAGTGTATGGAAATTTCAGGCTTCTTTTGATCTTAAGGATGCAGTTTATGCTTCTGTAACAGCATGGAAGGATGTTAAAGGATGTCACCCTACGAGGAATCTTAACAAAACTATGGCCAGTGCTATATTTATGAAGTACTTATCAAAGGAGGAGTCTGAAGGATGTAATATAAAAAAGTATTCTTGAATATTTTAAGTATTAATCATCAAATTTTATCAACAAGTTATATAAGAATAGAGGAAGTAAATGGTATAAATAAAAAAACCTAGTAGTAGAAGACCTAGAGTTGATAAACTATTAAAAATATTATAAACCAGAGATGTCAGCAAAGAATGAATGAAGAAAAATATGAAAAGTAACTTAAGCAGGCAATGGGTTATCAATTTTATAGGAAGTTTATTTTATTTGCTGAGCCCAAGTCATTATATTAGTGCCGAAGTTATGGATCTGTAAACTGGACTGAATAATTTCTATCAGAAACAATGTAGCTGGTTTGTATTATAAACAAACTTAGCAGGAATTGAAGACTCCCTCCTCCAACTTTTATGCCTTTTGAAATATTCATTTCAGTGACTCTCTTGCAATTCTGGGTGAGGATCTTATTGAAGATAACCTAGTGCTGACTGTTGTGTAGCCTGATGATGATCCAAAGGAGTACTTTCCTGATTAACAATGCAGGATCTATAGTACTTTATTAAAAAAATATATATGTAATACTTTATTTTTAGACAATAAGTAAATTTACTTTATATTAAGAAATAAATTTTTAAAAATAACTGTATTCCTCAAGCTTAAGTTATAATTATGTACATTATGATAAGAAAAATTAAGTTACAAATACTGAGGCTAGGCACAGTGGCTCACACCTATAATCCTAGCACTCTGGGAGGCTGAGGTGGATCACTTGAGCTCAGGAGTTCAAGACCAGGCTGAGCAAGAGCCAGACCCCACCTCTGTTAAAAATAGAAAAATTAGCCAGGTGCGGTGGTGCACACCTATAGTCCTAGCTACTCAGGAGGCTGAAGCAGGAGGATCACTTGAACCCAGGACTTTGAGGTTGCAGTGAGCTACAATGACACCACTGCACTCTACCTGGGGCTACAGAGTGAGACTGTCTCAAAAACAAAAAAAAAAAGAAAAAGAAAAATTAAGTTACAAATACTTTTGTTATCCAATTTCTATAAGCATAGTACTTTAAGATAAGAACTACTCTGCAAGGCAGTATTTTCATATATCATCTTTATAGTGTTGATAGATACTTTTTCAAGTAATGAAAGTGTATTTATACTATATGCATCTGAAGTTACTGTGTATTGATACTACATTTTAATGTATTTACAATATAGTACTGCTGTAATATACAGGTTATTTAAATTACTACCATATGTTTTACAGTAACAAAATATAAAAGTCCAGGATGATTAATAATTTGTAAAATCCAGACCATGCTGGGGTGAATGGATTTTTCATTATAAATACACAACGGATTTATTTTCCTTGCTTAAACAGTGAGAGAACACGTGTTTCAGCCAGCTAGTTAGTCGATGTGCAGTCACTAACCCAGAGGGGGCTAAAATGAGACACAGCCTCTTTGTTTTTCTCTATCCTTTTAAGAGATTTTTAAAAATGGTTTATTCAAATTATATTTGCATATAAACAGAAAGTACAGGAATTACATGATCATCTGTAGTTTTCCTTGGTGATGTCATGGCTGTCATAGATATGTAGAAAAAACTATTTTACTTTCACAAAAATTGCCCAGAATATACCTGTCCTTTGGACAAAAGCTCATATTCCTTTCATCAATGTTATTCAGAAAGTCGATTATTTTGAGAATCTTAATGAAGTCCACAAAAAGTTTTAACCACTTTAGCTTTTTCATGAAAATCATACCTTGCCAGAAAAGATTATGCTTTTTAACTAGTTTTTAGTTTTCTGCCAATTTTCTTAAAAGATAAGATTACTCCCTAACTCAAGCTACCAATTAAAAAGGGTAGGGGATATATTCCTCACATAAAATATAAGCCAATGACTGGAGGTAAAACACCTGACATGACTATATGCCTATAGGTTCTTCCTGATTATTTTTCAAGAAATAATCTGACAAATTATTGGTTCTTTTAGTATATAGTGCTTACTTCTCCAATAGGTATGAAGTTAATAATTCTATAATCATCAAAGCTCACATATTTGGAGGCTTCTGATAAACATAAGAGTAAAATTTACACATGTAAAATTAGTCACAATATTTAATATTTTCATATTTACCTGAATTGTGGTATTTTTTCCCAACATATTCAAATGCAAAGAGTAGCTGGAGGTCTGTTGGCTGGGAATAATGAGCTATTGCAAGGCATACCTAGGAAAAATTCTACATTTAGAATTTGATTTTAACACACTTAGTTAAAAATGAAATGTACAACAAGGCCTTGGTCATTGGGAGCATCATCTTGGGGCAGTAATTATAGATACTATTTACATGTTTTTCTGTTGACCTAGAATATAAAAGCTCTCTAAGGCCAGGTATCTCATTTGCTGTTGTGCCCCCAAGACACTGTTTAATCTTTAGTTAGTACATGGCAAGTAAGTATTTGCTGAGCTGAATTTTAACTGGAAAGTACTTTTATTCCAATAAATATACCTGAAAGCTAAAGAAGCATTCTCCAAAAAGGCAGTGACAACAAATCCACTCAAAAAAGAAGAAAAAAAGTTTCATTTTGGGTGGACTATAAAGGCTTGATATAAGGCATGAAATTTTAATGTTTACACCTCATAGATTAAAAATATAAACTTAATAGACAAGCCATAATCACAAACTCAAAAATGCATGGGTGGCTCAAAGAGGTACATCAAAAAACTGTGTTTAAGTTAAATGATTTCAGACTATGTCCTGTAGTGGAAAAAGTGTGGGCTTTCAAATCAAACAGATCAGGGCTTGATCCTAGCCCTATCAAGTACTTGCTACATAACTTGTGTGAAGTCAATTCCTCTCTCCCAGCCTCAGTTTGCTCATCTGTAAAATGAAGGTAACATTAATACCTAGCCTGTGGTAAAGATTAACAATCCTAATGCATGCTTGGCCTTCGGAGGAGTTCCATATGTGGAAATATGGCTGTTATTCTCAATTACTGTTGAATGGAGTAAAGGATGGTGCTCTTTGCTTACAAACCCTATACCAGAGAATAAAACACTCTTCAAATGAGCAAAGAAGAAAGAAGAAATTTAAGACATATGCAAGGAGAGAATAGCAGAAGATCTTATTTAAAAAGATTAGATGTCATTTAGAAGGTAAAGCATTAAGTCAGAATGATATACTTTTGAAAGTGAGCAAGCAAGAAAAGTTTAGCTGTTAGTTCACGTCAAATTAGTGATGTTTGGAATGGGCTGATGCAAATTCCATTAACTAGTAAGTATGTGTCAGGTTGTTGCTTAAACAATATTTTAAAAGTCTTTTATATAATAAATGTTTCCTGTCTTATTCTGTTAAAATATACAACCAAGCGGACAGAATTTATCACTAGTTTTGACCAAAAAAAAAAAAAACAAAAAAAAGAGCTTCCTGAAACTTATGTAATATCTCAATTTCTCAATGCCTATAGGAGAGCTTTCTATGATGGTCCCACTTACAAAATTTCAGAACAGGTTATCTATATTCCCATTCCTAATCTATTCAACAGTCTTCCTTAAAGCACTTCTAGCATCACAACTACTGAAATCTGTATCTTGGAAAACTCCTCAGCACTTCCTATTCCTTTGGTCACCATATATAGTTTATAAGCTCTATTGTACTATTCTCTAGAAATTTTTCATTTGTCCATTTCATTACACTGCCACAGCCACATCCCTAAGCTATAGTCACCTCTGTGGGCTTCTCTACAGTTTAGAAATCCACAACGCTTAGGAATTCTCTTCTAAAGATGCAATTTTGACGAATAACTTGGCTCTCTTGATAATCTGCTGTGGTTCCCAGATACTTGCTTAATAAATGAAATCTCTTCATTCTTAAATTTTCAAAAACCTGACTCTCCTCACCAGATATCCCTGAGCTTCCCAATATTCCCTCAGCAATCTCTGGTCAGAGAAAAATATGTTTGCACACATTCTGTCTGACTTAGCCCCAGCCATCTCCTCTGCCACACTCTTTGCTTGGGAAATCCTTCTATTCCTCTTAGCCAACCATGCTTTCCTGGAAATTGTCCTGTCTGTTCCACAGTACTGTCTTCATAAATCTTCCTAGACAGAATCAATTTCAGAGTATTAATTCCAGAAACTCTACTGTTCTCTCCAAATAATGACAGTTCCAATATAAAATGTCTCTTTAGTTACTTGTGCTGATATAGCTATACTTTCAAGGTATTCTCATAATAGTTATGATGTGGATGAAAAGTAGGACATAGGTAGTTCTTTCTTATACTTCTACCATTAAGGTCGATTCATTATGGGCAGATGCCACGTTTCTCATTCATTCAACAAATATTTACTGAGCACCTACAATGTCCTAAGCCCTGGGGATGCAGTGAACAAAACAGACACCAATCCCTGCCCTCATTAAGCTTACATTCTAGTGAAGAAGACAGACACTAAAGATAAACAAAAATACAGTAAGTTACATAATTATAAGTGCTAAAGGAGAAAACAATAGAGCAGGGAAGGGGAATATGAAGTGTTATACTGAGAGAAGAGGGAAGCAGGCTAAAAATTTAGAGAAGGAGACCAAGAAAGACTTCTCTGCGCAGACTTTAGTAAAGATCTGAAGATTTTTCCATTTTGTAGCATCACTTCAGTAGCTTTTTGAAGGTGTTTTGTGTCCAATAGTGGCTACACTAAAATACTAGTTGACAAAATTAGCTACTAACATATTAAGGAAAATACTCAAAGCCAGTAATACTAGTATATCACATTCTCTAAGACAATTAGAAAGTAGTCACAGTTTATACAAAATAAATTCACAGATCATTGGTTACAGAATATTTTTTTGTGGCCACAAAGCAAAAAAGAAACAAGGCCTATCTGCAAGTCAAAAGGCACCACAGACTATTTTTTAAAAGCCCCTTAAAAATAGCACAATATCACATTAGGTTAGGAAACAAATGAGTATGTCTATTAGTATTTACATTAAGGTTAGGAAACAAATGAGTATGTCTAATAGCGTCTACATTCAAAGAAGTCTATAAAAAATACTATGAAACTGAAAGTCAATTTAGTTACTTCCACAATGGTTGATTTTTTGGGTGAGGAAGCACAGCTTAAACTAAATTTATTGTTTCACAGTAATGTAATTACAACTGTGTATAACTTATTTTTGTATAAACTAAGTAGTGGTATCTTTGGGTACATACACAAAGACACACAGAAACTTATATACCTGGATTACACTCATGCCACTGAGAAAAGAAAGCCAGGTGCCCTGTTCTTTGCACTTTTTCATACACACTATTTAAAAGCCTAAGTCCAAATTCCTACCTTCTATCCTTAGTTTTTGAAAGACTTAAAAAAAGGTCTCAAAAAAATACTCATTTTCATGTTAAATTATTCTGATTTTGCAATTACTCTCTAAGCATAAAAAATTCTTTGGAAACTATATCTTTAAAAATTACCTTTGAAATAGTTCATTTGTCCTGGCTGTCAAAGGAAATAAAGAAAATATTGGTATTAAAGACATTAAATTATGGTAAATATTTTATTGGAGAAAAAAAGTAAAGTACTTTTGAAGCAATTTTTGGACCAAGGCTGATATTCTTCTCTGGACAGAAGCCAGAAGTACCACAGTAGATAGTTTCTTCTTTAAGATCAGCTGGGGGAGTAGCACTAGAGAAGCTCAAATCCAGGAGACAGTTAAACCTCATCATGTCCTATCGCATCTGCAAACAAAACTGGTTTCCTAAATTTCTGTAGTCTGAAAGCCACCAAGGAGTAAGTATAAGATTCGAGGCAAAAATGACAGTTCAGAAAAAGGCCAATTTGTTCTTTAGGTGAAGTGAATTCACTTCTAGAAAGTATGCCTAAACAAGTGGTTCACCAACTAATTTGAAAATAAAGTGATAAATCATTAAAAACAACCTTTTTCTTTTCTTTTTTTTATCCCTCAGTTTTGAGCAAAGGTTCTTCAAAAAAAAAAAAAGAGGTGGCTCAAAGTTGCTATCAGGTTAGATGTCCAATTCTGTATCATCAAATTCCTAGACCTTTCCCAAGTATCATTATTTTCCTGTGACAGCCCAAGGATAATGAGGATGAATGTTAATGGATACAGGCACACAAATTAATCTAATTTTGTCATAATACTATTGAGATAACACCAACTAGACAAATCAGAAGATTTCAGAGCAACATTTAACAAAATGTGAACAATTTAGTATTTGGAGATTTCATTTTTCAAACAAAAATATAAATGCCTCAGGTATTTTAAAACTAATCAATGGTTTACCCACCAGAGAACTCCAAACACGCATCTGGTCATTTTAAAACAATTTAGAAAATCAAAGCATTTTCCAGAGAAAATTTAGCATTCAAAGCTTCCAGGAGGTAAAAATGAGCCATAAATTCCCAACTGCTACCTGATTTTAGATGAAAACTATCACTTGAAATAAAAGGGTATGCCAGAATTTTTGTTTTTAACTCATGAAGTCATTATGCTTTGGCAGCCACATGACTTAACCTCTGCGTTTGAAACATGTGAATCAAGGGAAAAATTCTCCCCCATGACTATACAAAAGACAAAGAGTATTTCTTTTGAGCCTGAGGTAACACGTTTTTTTATATTTTAACACTGGGGAGAGGAACTTTGTCAGAAACTTGGTCTTGGAAAAGGGCATAACATGGACTAGCTTGTTTTACGTGGACAGTTCAATGAGGCCCTCTTCATCACTCACCACTAGCACAACAAACAAAGGATACCCTGAATTTGCAGAGCATTATGTTTTGTTAATTTGGCAACTAATCATTTGTGTGGAAACATCTTTTGTGCTGCTACTTTGTACTGCTACTTAATTTTCATTTGTTCAGGCTTTATCTTCTCAACTAGACTTCAGCTCTTCAGGGCAAGAAACTGCATCTTATCCTTATTTCTATCTTGCAAAATTTAGCACACTGCCTCATGCATCAAAAATTACCAATAAGTATAATAGATGGCTCAAGAACTAGACCAAATAATTATGTTTCTACATTTAAAATGGTGTCATCTAGAAGATACTGTAAGAGAGTGGGAGAGAATTAAACTTTCAGAAAGAATATCAGGCCAACTGTATAAATTTCTGCCTTAAAAATATGCTGTCCTAACTCAGTCTCACAAGTTCTGTGGCGTCCCTATTCTTTAGATGCTATACATATTGAAGTTACAGTTTTCACAAGCAGGTTCTTGATGCTTTGATTAAATTACAAGTGTATATTTAAGCTCAGAAAAGTGACTTGGTTCAAAATATTTTATGTACAGTCAATTCTAAGGTCTCTAAGAATAGGCATCTCAAATTGGTAAAATGCCAAAATCACAAACAGCAGAATCGAACAGGTGAAAGGGGCCTAAAGAGTTATCTAGTTGAATTTTCAATAATGCAAAATGCCAGGAGATGGCTGTAGAGACTCTGTTTGAAAACTTTCACCCATAGTCCATCGTCATTCTACTCTGCTTGACAGTCATTCATTTTCAAGGATTCATTCCATGCTTTCTTTCCCGTAGGAGAATCTGTTGGTTACAGGTCTAAAAACAAATCTTCCACCTCCTTATCAAAATATATGAAGACAGCTGCCTGATCTTTCTGACAGCCTCATTTTGATATCCACAGAAAGTTTATGGCAATCAGTCTACTGACCATGGAAAACAAATGCACCCACTGCTTGGTGGTGCAAAGGCTGCCTCAGTTCTGAGAGAAAGCAACTTCCTATTTCACTAAGACACAGTTGCTCAATTCCCAATATACAGGAACAGGCTTTTTTCTGGAAATTCTATTCCTCTGCATTTGTTACAACATAGACTGGAACTGAGGGGCATTAGGTCTACAAGTTTCACACCTCTGGTAAAGCGAAACATGAAATCAAAGAAGTGGAGATTTTTGCCCTTGAATCTTACTCTATGAATAGGTGAACATTCCCTGGAAGGTAGGGAAAAATAAAGCAATCAAAATTACTAGCTTTGAGTTGCCCCTGCCAAGTAAATTCATAAGATTTTTTTAAACCACTAATAATTACTAGGCCCCTCATAACTATACATTTACCTAAACTTTATGAAACCTAAGTTTAGCTTTCAATTTATTGGTAAAGTTCTATAGTTCTGAATTAAAAGCCTTACCAAACCTTAATTGCAGTACATCACCAACTTTTCAACCTTTTTAACCAAGAAAGAAACCAACAGACAATGGTCTTAATGTAAAATATACGTTAATTTCCACATGAGAGTCTTTAACATTTTAGGAGCTTTATATAGAATACTTTAAAACAGCCATAAACTAATCCAAGAAAATCATTCTATTAATATTCTTGGCTTTGACTTTACTTAAGGAGATATCTAATGATAATGTCCCCTAAAAAAAATCTGAGCAACTGAAAATGAAAACTTCCATACAGAACTGAAATCAGCAAATATAGTGCAGAACCCAGAACTTGATAAAACTTAATAGTATTACCTTTTTGGCACTTTCAGGACCTGACTCATCAAAGCGAAATCTGACAATTCTGAAATCTTTGCAATAAATAATTAACTCTGTTGGATTAAACTTCAGTTTCTGGTTGGGGCCTAGGACTTTCTGCTTCCTCTTGTGGTCATTAACTAAAAAAGAAAAAAGTAAAAGAAAAACAAGTATAAAAATTCTTTCCTCTTACTCACCCTGTAGTACAAATTGTAATGAAAATAATAGGAAGGTCACCCATTACTTGAGCACTTCTTCTCTGGAATCTTTCATATTTGTCTATAATTCCTAGAACTTGAGGGACTGATTTTAACTTTGCTTCAAAAGATATTTTAAATGATTCTTTGCATAAAATCACCACCATCTAGATACATTTAATAATTAAAATTTTAATTAAAAAGAGGACAAAAGCTTCGAAACCATAAAAAGCTATATATTCTGCATCTCTGTTTTAAAATAATTTCTTGACTTATCTCTCTTTCAGTAATGTTCCTGGGACTCAAAAAAATGGTAAAAGTAAACCTACAGCAATAAAACTATAACCTAAGTGTTTGAGAAGTATGGCTTTTAAAGCAATACTTCCAGAATGGAATCAACTTTTAGAAAGTACAGAATGCTACATACCTGTGACAATTTGCTCAATACACGTTAAAGGGACATCATGTTCACCAAGAAGAAGGTTTCTATAATGGAATTTCTGAAATAAAAAATTATGTTCACATTAATTCTTTTCCCAATAACTTGACAATGGTACAAGTCTTACTTTTAAGTGTAATGAGAAACTGTGATTACTATTTCTAAAAAGTCAAAAAGCTTTTGTCTGTGTAGCTAGGACCACTCTAAGGATACAGTATCTTAGAACACACTTTAGTGGTAAAGCAAGGGTAGAGAGAAAGAAATATATGTTGTGTTCATGTTCCCTCTACCTTTCTCCCCATGCTTTTTTTTTGACAGATGGAAATTAGGTTAAAATGTACATAATCCCATAATATCCAAAATATGGAATATTATCAATCACCTCATATGTAAACATTTACATGTCTAGATCTGGATAAGCTGGCTACAAAATAAAGAAAAACGGGCTCCTAGGCCATCAGATTTTAATGGGTAAAATCATGCTTGATTTTTACAATGGAGATTTCAGAGTGGAAAATAACTATCTTTTTAGAGCAGAAAACCTACTAGAAATAAAAATCTTTAGAGAAAGGTTTTGGCAAACCATAGATCATTTTTTTCACTTGTTAACAAACACTTTATGCCCATTTTCAAACTAAGGAACTAGTTGACACTATCAGTCTGCTGTCACTAGGGCATTGGTTTATTTTTCCTATTGGCAGTACTGGATTTAAAATATGTCAGGTATTTGCTTCTCATTTACAGTGAAGTCTGGGGCCAGGGATCATAATAAAGCTAAAAATAAAGGGAAAAACCCAAGCCTAAATCCAAATAAACTAGTGTCCCTACATATTAAGTATCTGTCAATGCCTTAAAGTTAGTCTAAATATACCTAGAGAAAATTGCATACAGAAGAGTAAATACTATGGTAAATTAACGAATGACTATATGAAATATACCTTGTTAGACCCTTCAATAAAAAGTTTACAGTTCATTTGTAAATATTTCATTAAAGAACAATTACTGTTATAAATAAAGATCCACAGGGCAGGTGTATGTAACACTTTATAAATCAAAATAGAAGATAGCTGAGAGAAAAGTCCAGGATTTTTAAGTTAATCAAATGAATGCCTAAACTTTTAAAAACCAAAATAATGCAGAACTATTGCCTTCCAGTAAGAACATAAAATAGCAAGAAGGCTATCAGAAAATTTTTATCAATATTTTTCTTCATTCTTCCTAGAACTACAATTTGGCTTTTTGGGAAAAGAACTAATTAGTGTAAAAAAACCATGAAATCAGAAAAATGTGTAGCAATAATAAGATTTACTAAATAATAAAGTTTTTCTCTTTATGACTAGTGAAAAAAGGATATCTTTATTTTTATAAGCAGGTTAAAAGATCTGAATGAGAGGGAATAACTTCCTTATTGAAAAATATATATACCCAGTGATCACAGAGGATAAATGAAGCAAAGTGACTTAAAATCATCTCACTAATTATATTCCTCAAGCAAGTCCCAATATTCTTCTTAAACTTTATTTTTAATTTTAATATAATTCATTTCCAACATTATATTAACCACTTATTAATAATTTTATCATCATTTTTCCATATGTGGTTTATGTAACAATAAGTTAAAAGCCTTGATACAATGAAACAGTGTACAAATAAAACACACCTGTAATGGCATTGGGTCCTCTGTAATAAAGGAGATTTTGAAGTTAGTGCATATCAGCTTTCCCCACAAATCGTACTGGCTTGTGTCTGTTGCAATGCATTTTCTCACAAAATTGACTTCATTTACGACAATTTCTCCTTATTAAAAAAAGAGAAAAAATATCATTGTGTGAGCTACAACTATGCCATAAAATGTCAAAAATCACTGTATGACCTAGAAGGCATATTTCATGATGACGATGATGAAGATACTAAGAAGGAACATTCACTGATTGTTCACAAGTTGCCAGGCACTGGACACACTTTACGTCCTCACAATAGGAACAGTAACAAGGTGTTTTCCATTTGTAGGGTATAAAAGCTGAAGCAAAAAGAGCTTAGGGGTCTGAGCTGGCTGAACTAGAAAGGCTGGCCAGCACCACTCTCATTATTTACTTGTTGAAAGACCTTCTGGAGAGGAAGTAAACTACACCCTCTCCCCTTCAGAGTATTACTTGATGGAATATTTGTTTTATTAACAAGTGACTTCATCTCTCAAACCAATGTCTTTGATTCCTTTTGTAAGAGATGCGAAACAGAGTTTAGCTTTATCTATTTTAAAATATATTCCATGAAGCTAAATCAAGTTTCCCTGTGCACTCAAATTATAACTTAGAGGGCAATAAATCTTTAAAATATAGTTTGAATTAAAAGGAAAGATCAAATAAATAAATATAAGGAGCTAATACAAGCCAGGTGCAGTGGCTCAAGCTTGTTATCCTAGCACTTTGGCAGGTTGAGCTGGGAGGACTGCTTGAGGTGAGGAGTTCAAGACCAGCCCGGGCAACATTGCAAGACCTGTCTCTATAAAAAATAGAAAAATTAGCTGGGTGTGGTGGTGTGTGCCTGTAGTCCTAGCCACTCGGGAGGCTGAGGCAGGAGGATCACTTGAACCCAGGAGTTTGAGGTTGCAGTGAGCTCAGATGACACCACTGTACTCTAGCCTGGACAAAAGAGATCCTGTCTCAAAAACAAGGAAAGGGAAAAAAAAAAGAAACCAGCAAAAAAGTTATAATGTGCTTTTGAAAGAATAGTTTTCTATAATTTATTTAAAGCTTGGTCATCCTTAAGCCTTAATTTTTAAGATCTAAAAGTTAACTAGACCCAGAAACATTTTTAAGCCATCAGTTTCTGGGATAAATGGCAGAAAAGTTAGGGTACTGATCTACTTTGCCTATTTTTATCATTGTAAAAAATTTTAGCAGTGACAGCATCTCTTTGTTGATAATCCTCGAACACTTACCAATTCATGAAGGATGAAATTACAGCCTCAAACAATCCTCTCTTTAACAAAAATATAATAAATTGAGTTGCAATAACAACTGTTATTCAAAGTTCTTAAAAATGCACAACGCTAGTTTCAGGAACAGTCCCTTCACATTTATTAGAGGATTTAATTAAAATCTGCTCATGTCAAATTCTCAGCACAAATCACTTGAATTAATTTGCATTCTGAAGACGAGGCTCCTTCAAACGCCCTAGAAGCCCTGCATGCCTAGCCAGCCACCACTGTCTTTCTCGCCTTCACTGCTCTGCCCAGTGCTGCCTGTGAATCCCTCATGTGGACCATGCTGCTCGCATGCTTCCATCTATGCAGTCTGTGAACAGGTTCCCATTACTGGGAATATTTTTTCCTTCTCCCTTAGCCCAACCACTGTCTCAGGAATGTCTCTTTTTTTTTAATTTTAAATCTTCCTGCCTAGATTAAATCTCCCTATCATAGCATTATATATTAATACTTATAATTCTGGCACTTACCACAGCTATGATTTCTTTTATTCATTCATTCATTTAATTCATGCCTTACTCTCAGGATTATATGCTCCAAAGGGTAGAAGATGGACAATTTTTAGTAATACTAAATGCTGAAACTTTAGAGCCTAGAACAATGCCTAGCACACAGTGAGGGCTGAATGCATGCATGAATAAAATCACTTCACAACACATGGTTCACCAGACAACCACCACCAGAAGCTGTTCTAGATAGAAGGAAAACCAGTAATTCAATATGGCCAAGTAGCCAAGCCAGTTGGAAGATAAGGGTTGTTCAGGTAAATTTATATAAAGTTTAAAAAAAGTCACAGAACTGCTACCCACTGATTGCCTATACATGCACAAAGAGCTGTTAAAATCTACCAATGGAAGTTCCTCAACATTTGTTCTGTCTGATTCTTCCAACAACCTGTAAGTTAGGGAAGGCAGATGTTTTCCTTAATACACAGATAAAGGACTTAGACCCCAAGAGGTTAAATCACTTTCCTAAGATCTTAAAAATAGTAAGAAGGAAACTTGGAACTTACAACCAAGTGTTCTGACTTCAAATCCAATAGTTGTTTCCTATATTTACATAAAATTAAATGTTCTGGAATCTAAAATTGCATTAAAGATTCAAAATACTGGTCTTACTAGATGCTAATAAGAAAAAAAATTTAAATGACAAAAATATACATGAAAAATCATTGAATAATTCAAATACATAAAATTTAAATCTTCTAGAGCTCTGGTCCCCAACCTCCGGACCAAGGACTAATATTGGTCTGTGGCCTGTTAGGAACCAGGCTGCATAGCAGGAGGCGAGTAGATGAGTGAGTGAGCAAAGCTTCATCTGTATTTACAGCCGCTCTCCATGGCTCACATCACTGCCTCCCCCTGCCCCATCCATGGAAAAATTGTCTTCCATGAAACTGGTGCTTGGTGCCAAAAAGGTTGGGGACTGCTGTCTAGAGCTCTTTGAACAGGAAGCTTACTCACACCCATATCAGAATTTGGGCTACTGAATACTCCACCCTCTCTCCCCTCCAGTAAATCTTAGCTACCAATTATAAAACTTAACTAAACTAACCACTGCCCGTGGAGATAGAGGACATACTCCTGTAACACTGACCTCCTCACACCAAAACTACTGGCTCACATAGTATAACCTTCATCACCACATACCGTGCCACCTTTCTTACCTAACCAACTCATTCAAAAATAGACCTTTCAAACGATGCTACAAAAATTCATTCAGCTCTAACACTTATGACCCATATGTATTTCTTATTATGTTATTATACTCAAGCCTTCTTCTCTAGAAACCTGATTCTTTTACTGATGCATAAATGTAAAACGTCAAGCCTGTGAATGCAGAGAGAATGAGACAAAGAAAAGGAGGAGAATGCATTTAATAGGTCCAGGGGATGGTAAACCATGGCCCATGGGCCAAATACAAAACTCTGTTTTTGTAAATAAAATTTTAGTAAAACACAGCCATGCTCAATTGTTTGTGTACTATCTATGGCTGCTTTCAGAGGACAAATGCAGAGCTCTGTACTTGAGACCTTATGGCCCACAAAACCTAAAATATTTACCATTTGGTACTTTATAGAAAAGGTTTGTTGATCCCTGTGTTAGAGATGTTTACTTAAGTGACAACTCTTAAAATCATGTGAAACAGGGCTTAGAAGATGCAATTAGGCACTTCCTGTCTAAAAGGTGAGAAGTGAAGCACCTTTCAAACTGAAGTGCTTTGAAACTGCAATGTCGGAGCCATCTCAGGGAGCTTTGGAGGACCACTCAGAGGAGTGATGAGGACAAACTTCCTGCTGGAATGTGTCTACTAGAGTCAAGTCAAAAGAGTCCGTTCTCACCAATGAGCTACAGCACTCAGCAGAAAGTAAATATGGAAACCAGAGCAAACTGCTGTACCACCCATACTCCATCATCAAAAGCAAAAGCACAAATCTGTGAACGAACCTTGTGAGGCTAGATTAGAGTCTGAGATAGTAGTATGAAGTCATGTTTGCCTTCTATCTACAGAGAAAGATATAGCTACAAAGAGATGTATATACAAATGGGTTTGTATACATGTGTGTATTTTCTAGCTCTGCCCCCCAAAAGGCCTAAAAGCAGTGACATTCCAGCAACAATATGTTCACTCACACCCAGATCTAGGTTTTTAAATACCATTCTCCAATAAAAGGAACCAAGATTCCCTAGAGCAATGGCTAATTCGAAGGCTGGGGCAAGGGAAACAGGATAAGTAGGGAGCCTCTGGTACTGCCAGAATGCCAGAAAATAAGGAAGTGGAAATAGACGGGGAGAGCATTTCAAAAGGACAGATGATGGGAGGCCAAGGCGGGAGGATCGTTCGAAGAGTTCGAGACCAGCCTGAGCAAGAGTGAGACCCCATCTCTACTAAAAACAGAAAGAAATGATTTGGACAGCTAAAAATCTATATAGAAAATATTAGCCGGGCATGGTGGCACCTGCCTGTAGTCCCAGCTACTTGGGAGGCTGAGGCAGAAGGATTGCTTGAGCCCAGGAGTTTGAGGTTGTTGTGAGCTAGGCTGACTCCATGGCACTCTAGCCCGGGCAACAGAGCGAGACTCTGTCTCAAAAAAACAAACAAACAAACAAACAAAACACAAAAGGACAGATGAAAGAACCCCCAATGGCCAAAGCTGGAACAATCTGTACAACACAACAAAAGAAGAAACAATAATGCTGGATTATAATGTAAAGAACAAAATGAATACCTGTGAATCCACACTAATATAAACTGACAACTGAATAAATACATAAAAAAATAAATGGGGGAGAAGAGACAAATCTTCCTTACAGAGGAATTCCAACCATTAACCGTATAAGGAATAAGGGAATAGAAATCACTATTAGAATACCACAGTAAAGATAGAGAAACTGCCATGGACTACATATCCATGCCTGACTGAATAACTATTGCGAGTGATACACACTGATGAATGCTAAAATTTGTGAGCAAACCTTTAGGGAGAAACAGGTTATTTTATAGGCAAAAAGCTATCTTTCCCAAAGTATTTACTAATTACTGTGCTAGTTTTAACATATGTCCACAAATTCTTGATTCTCCTCCCTCTAGGAGGTGGAGTTTAATTGCCAATCCCTTGAATGTGGGTGTGGACTTAGTGATTGCTTCCAACAGAGAGTATGGAAAAGGAAAAACAGTAACTTTTCAGAGGAGAAACCTGACAGACACCACTTTAACCTGGAGCAACTGAGGTTAACATCACCAGTAACCAATCATGTTGACGTGCTGTGCCTTCTCATACGCTGCAAGGACAAGGCTTCCCACCTCTGTGGTGGCTCCCCCCAATCCATAACCTCTGCCTAATCAAAAGAAAACACCAAACACACCCAAATTGAGGGACATACTACAAAATACTACCTGGATAATACTCTTTAAAAGTATCACCGTTTTGTTTGGAAATCTGAGTAAAGAGTATACACAGATTCTTCCCAATATTATTTGCAACTTTTCTCTAAGCCTGAAATTATGTCTAAATTTTAAAAAGTCAATTTGATGAAATTTCTAGAGGGTGCTTTATCAAAACAGAGAATCTAATGATAAAATTATTCCTATTTTATTAGATATATTTCTATGTTTAAAGAGCTTTTATAGGTATTATTTGAGGAGAAATGAAAATCTAATTCAAAAGGAAGAAAGTATCAAGGTCTTGAAAGACAAGAAGAGATGGAGAAACCATCACAGACTAAGGAGATATGATGACTAACTGCCATGTGGTATACTGAATGGGATCCTGAAACAGATAAAAGACACTAGTGGAAAAACTAGGGAAGTGTGAATAAAACCTACAAATCAGTTAACAGTATTGTTAATTTCTTAGTTTAGCTAAATTTACCAAGGTTATATATTATAATAATATTAGAGAAGCTGAGTGAAGAGTTCACATTAACTCTCTACTCTTTTACATATTAATAACCCTATAAATCCAAATTTATTTCAAAATAAAACTACTAAAGAAAAAAATGGACAAAATCCCCACAAAATTGACAACAAAAAAGTAAAATAGGTACTCTCTGGGCTAGGGTCTTTTCAGGAAAATTAAGTGTCACACAGCTTTTTCTTAGAGAATGGAAATGAGCCTCTGGCAGAGAGCAAAGAATAGCTGTAAGGAAGGATAGAGGGGAGAAGAAAAGGAGGGCACTTCTGGGGATACGCTACAACTCGGTCTTCCTATTATATTAGTCATATAATTAAATAGTGTCAAGTTAACCTTGCTTGAGTTTTACTTAATAACACTAAATTTTGTGCACATAGAACTAGTCTTTAAAATAAGTGGATCACATATAGCTGTCTGCTCACATGACAGTTACCTGCTCAAAACTTTAAAAAAAGGAATGCTGGAGAGGAGCTGTCATAAACTACTGTCATGTACTGATGTACTGTACAACACAGTGGGCCGGAAAATTAGCTTACAGACAACAGAGAAGCAAAAGAAGATACAAAGTGGCCACTTCCTAGACAGGATATATAAAAACAAGAGTACTGAGACTGTTCTTGTTTACGATTTAAATTAGTGACCCTGAAGAGAAAACTCACAATCAAAGCTCCAAAACTCCAGGGGACAGGAAGTTTTCACTGAGACTGTACTCCAGCACTTTTCCTGCAGTGAAGGGATCATATGCTAAAGGACGCTGGCCTGCCTGTGAGAACCCACCAGGATCCTTCCTGCCAGCTCTGTGCTCAGCACCATCAGCTGTGGTGGGACGATTTGCACCACCAGGCACTCCCCGGCACACCACTGGTGGGCAGCCATGGGAAGACTCATGGAAGATAAAGCAAGTAGGCAATTAATCTCAGTGTGGGGTAAGCAAAAAGCATCACAGAAAAACCCTCTAAATTAGATGATGGGCCCAGAGTCTCTACGACAACGTGGGAAGGAAATCAAGAAATTATCAAAGTTTATTTTCATCTGTACAGATAAACGAGAAAGCAAATATAATTAAAGTTAATAAATCTCAAAATGGTATAGCCAGGGAAGTTTTTAACTCCCAGAGTACCAAAAAACCATGTTGTATTATCTCTCCCAACTCCTTACACATTTAGAAAGTCAATACATGTTTGATGAATAATCTTTCCCATAAATTTTAGCTTGGAAAATAGATGAAGACAAAGTGTCACTGTGCATGGTGGCTAATTTAACCTATGGAATGTGTATAGCCCCAAAGCATCATTTAACTCATGACTTTAAATAGGGTGACCGACTGTCCCAGTTTGCCCAGGATGGAGGGGTTTCCCTGGGATGTGGGGCTTTTAACACTAAAACTAGGATACTCTCAGGCAAACTGGGACAAGTTGGTCACTCTAGTTTTAGATAAATTTAGGAATTAAAGTGGCCTAAAAGTCATGGAAAGTTGAAACTATGTAGAAAATAAACACAAAATGTCTGATGCTGTCACTGGTACTAACAGGGTCTGATTCTATAGGTCACACACAATACAAACAAGCATGTAATCAAGTACTGTATCCAGTAAGTACCACCCACAATGGAGGGTGGGGAAAAGGTCACAGTGCAGATATCAGGAAGAGACTAGAATGAAATCTTGAAGGAACAAGAGAGTTGAGATAGTAAAGAACATGTGATAACAAATAACAAAGGCCTAACTAAATAAGGAATAAGACATCTGGGGAAGACCAAGGAATCAGCCTGACCGAAGCAAATACCGATATTGGGAAATAGTGAAAAACGAAGTTAAGGAGGTAGAATGTTAGCAAATTACAGAGGTTAAGGAATTTGAATTTTATCATATTTAAGTAGGATTTTATTTATGGAGGTTCACTAAGAGCTTTGAGCAGGAGTGGCAAGGTAAAGATAGCGATGGTGAGGAGTTAGGAGGTAAGTAACAAAATGCTAGCCTGAGGTACTGCAGCAGTAGCCTAAGGAACCAACAGCTCCAAACATCCTTCAGGTTCTACAGGAAAAGTATAAACCTAATGCTAAGGTTTATACTTTACATGTAGATACTACAGTTGGTTACATTGTTCACAGTTCCAAGGGCATGCTACAAGTCCTTCGGTCTTTCAAAAGCAATGTATTCATGAATTAAAATACCACAAAATCAGTCTACAACCATCTATAAAACCTAGCTACAAAAAGGGATTACATAAAACACCTAAAAGAAAAAGTCTTTGTCTTTAAGGAATTCACAATCCAACTGAGGAAATAAGACTTATGGTGAGGCACAAAAAAAAAGAACAGTACATAAACAGGCCAAACAGTGAATATGTAATAAATAAACAAGACATCTATACAACAATGGCTATTTTCATTTTCCAGATGGCCCATGGTGGTATGCTTTTCTGATTTGATTACAAAAGACTCTGACAATCAGTGCATTCATTATCAATCTAATAGTTAATCTCAATAATGAAAGTGCTGTTAGCATTGTAGATGGAAGAGGGAAAGAACTGAGCTGAAAGCCTTAGCACAGTGGTCCAGGCTCAGCAGGCACTCAAGATTCAGAGCACAAGCATTTCCCGAGATGATCTTTCCTGGCACTCCTGTCCTACCCCAAATCTAGCTTAGGTGACCTTCCTCTAAGCTCTCACAACCTCTACTTTCCTTTACTGAAGTATTTCCTCAATGAACTGACATTGTCTAAGAGCAGGACCTCATCTCTTCAGCTTTTTATCCTTTTGCCAAGTTGCACTGACCAGGCATTCAATACCTGCTGAACAAAGTAATTCATTATTTGTTAGCGTTGGCATTTCAACTCTTCTCCTGCCCACCTCACTGATCCTTAAAAAGACCATGCCCTGGGGATAGAAGAGAGCAAAGACCATCAAGCCCCACTCACTGCAGATCTCACATCCTCATAACAAAGCCACTGGCATTATACCAGCCTCTGCTTCAGCACGGCCAGTGACAGGAAGTCCAATGCCTCCCAAGACATTCCATTTTCTGGCAGCTGAAATTCTTTAAAGTTCCTCCTCAAGCTGCTATGAAAAGGGCAAAGACAAGGACAGAGCTCTTTTTACCTCACTAGAGAAATCCCTCTAAGCTGACATCCAATCTGCTCCCCAACATTTCCAAAGTATAAATCTGTACCCTAATGTCACCAGTGGAGCCAGATGGGCTATGCTGCTCAGTGGTTAAAGGCATAGCTTGGGAGCCGGACACAGAATCTAGCTCTACCCTTTCCAGCTGTGCAACATTCTGCAAACTATAGTTTTCACATTTGTCAAACGGAGATGAACTGGTACCCTACCAGACAGGGCTGTTATGAGGATTAACCTATAAACTCTGTTACGGATCTTACTTCCAAGTGTCAGAAACACGTCAGAACTAGCTTAGCAAAAAGGACAATTCTGTAGCTTCTGTGTTAGCTGGACTACAAGGAAAATGAACCCCTGGGGTTTGAACCCATTGGTGTTCTTCACTCTTTTGGACAGGTTTTCTGGTACTGTGGCCACTGGCATTACTAAAAACGATCTCTTTCCTTAGTACTAACCTAAAAATATCCAGAGGCAGGCCTGTGCTCACGCTTGCAGTCTAGGGTGAGTTATTATCCTTGCTGGCCACACTAGAACCCAAGGCTGGGTGGAACTGGGATAGAACAATTTGCCAAAAGAGGGAGGATACATTTTTCACATGGTAGAAAGACTCTTAGGCAGACGAAATAATTGATGTTCTCTGCGTGAGTGCTCATTAAATTGTATCTATAATATTATAATAATATTATCTAGTGGTTTCCAGTTTAGATTTCAAACTAAATATACTACCAAAAATAATTTAAGGAACCAATAAGAGTTTTTAACCTTTTATTTTGCTAACTTAAAAATGTTTTTTAAAGCCACAGCTACTATTATCATCATTTAACAAAAGAACAAATCTACACCAAAGAAATTAGAAGAACATAATCTCAGAATAAAGGACAATCCTTTAAATAAAATAAATTTAGCTTTATGAAAGAAAGCTGCATGCTTCTTAACTTGCCCATTTTGACCAATGGCTGGTAAAAACTCCATCTAGGTCTGATGCCAGGCCTTGGCTGGAATTTGGAAACCACTGATCCAGATCACAATCTTCTACCTGGTCAACAGGCAGTTGACCCCTGGGCACACTACACTTCCAAGACTTTCCCCACCTAGCATAGACCCTGGCACCTAGGAAATGCTCACTGAACCAATCCATCAGTCCAGCAGCTATCAAAAAAAGACACATGCTCTTAATGGATATATGCTGGAACATAAACATGTACGCACAGACATTTTAAAATTCATACATGATCTTCAAAAAGTATTGGAGTGATTTTACACATATACAATCATTAAAAGAATGAGATTCACCTAATGATGGGGAGACGAAGAGAAAGCCTACGCAAAAGCTAACTCCTTTGACAGAGTACTGTATTTCAATACCAGGCATGAATATAACTCTCTTGAGATATTTGGCATAAAATAACACAGTCCTTCCTCTTACTCTTAAATCTGGGATTTGGTCTGTCTGCATGTGTGCGTGGCTAAAGTAACAGTTTAAGTAGGTGGTCTGAGGGGTTCATTCAGTAAACATCCCAGTGCCTATCGCATTCCAGGCACTATGCTAGACATCAGGACCACAAAGTTGAATTAGGTAAAATCTCCATCTTCAAGGAGTTTCATGAACCAGGAAAGTTGAAAATTACTAACATAAACCACAATCTAAATTAAATTACTAGTCATTTTCTTCTATTTTCTTTATTTAATAAAAGATGAGGATCATTTTAAATTTAGCCTTGTTAAGTTCCAACAGAGCACGTGGTTGACTACACACAAATAAACAATTGATTTTGTGTTCTAATTTTCATCTGCTTATTGAATTAAAAGTTCAAACTTCGGGCAACTGAAGTAGGATATCCTTGGACCCAAGGCACTATGCCAAAACATAGCATGCAGTATTATGTCTCTGAACAATTACTTCTGTGTGCCTGTATAAAGCCACAGGTGATTTGGCCATGTTTTCTATTGATTTCTAATGGCAACGAAGGCCAGAACTATACTATTCAATCCCTCTTAGTAAAAGCCCTATCCTAGTCTAGGTCTTTACATCACCAATACTTTAGTTATTTTCCATTTGTCTTCCAGATTTCGTAGTAGAGTAGTAGGCTGCAGGCCAAAGAAGAGCAACAGAGGTTCTAGTGGTAGTCAGAGATGGACACAGAGACCATAATTGGGCAGCCACAGACACAACCAGGAAGAGTGTGGGAAGGCCAGAGTGAAAGGGTAAGAACAGAAGAGGTAAAGAAAGAGGGCAGAAGGCATGGTAATTCAGGATTGGTTAAATGTTCTGTAAGAGAAGGCAGGTGCAACAGAATACTGGGTGACAGAGCCACCATGTATGCATGCAGATTTTGGCTGTGACTTGGGAGTCAATGCAAGAAAAATTAAGAAGTCAGAGAAGTCCTTAACGGGCAACCAAAAGATTCAGACTTAGCTGCTATTTCTGGGACAAGTAAACCACTCACAGTCAGGAAATGGGTTTAAAATCTCCCCAGAAAACTGACTATTCAGTAGAAAGGTAAGTTTGTAGTAATTTTATAAAAAACCCTACAATAAGAAAAAGCTTATCAATATTTAGTAACACTTTTTATAGGCATATCTTAAACCTAAGAGCTAATTTAAAAAAATCAAGTACTAGCATTTGTAGCTAAGACCATGTTGTTTATTACTGTCAAATCACTGTATGGGAAGAGGGAATCAAAGCCTAAGAACCATGCTTATTCAAGTAAAGGAAGCCAAAGTTCAACAGCTCACAGGCATTCATTCAAGATGAGTACTGACTGTTTCCCATTGCTGCCTTTTAAATGCCTGGAGTGACTAAGACTAAAACAGAGCACACAGGGAGCAAGGGTTACTTAGTAATTCTATTGTTCACTCTGAGGAAAAGTACAAAGGATTAATTAGTACACACTGTTTGCCTGAACACTAACAAAATCAAAGGAAAATATTTATAACTAATTCCCATAATAAATTTTAAAAAGACTTTTAAAAGTCTTTTTAAAAAAGACTACCATATGGAACCAAAGGTTGATGTTTTTAATATATTTGTCCCTACTTAATATTTAAAATTTTAAAGTTTCCAAATTTGTTCAGTTACAACGTACAAAGTTCTAATTATTTTATTAGATTTGGCTTTAAGTAAGGTCTCTAACATTTTTAAACATGATAGTAGCTATACAAACTGATATTAGATTATATTTCAAGTTTAAAACAGGCTTTCTTAAGTATCTGGCTATATGGCCCCCAAAATTATATTACACAACTGACTATTCCTAATTATTATACAATTGTTATACAATTCAAAATACCAATCAAATAATATTTCGTATGTTCTAAAACTAAACTCCTGTCTACCACCAATCCCTACCTCTGTCTCTAACTAAGGGCTGCTAAGGAAAATTTTGTTCTAAAGCAATGATTCTCAATCAGGAGGAAATTTTGTCCCCCAGAGGTATGAAAAAACAAAAGATTTGGTAATGCCTGGAGGCATTTTCGTTGTGGCAAGTAGGCTGCATCTAGGTGGTAGGGGATAGGGGGTCTATTGGCATCTTGTGGCTAGAGGCCAGGGAGCTGCTACAGCCCCCTACAACAAAGAATTATCCTGCCCAAAATGTCAATAGTGCCTCTTTCTGTTGGAAAACTCTATTCTAAACTGAAACAAGCAAATCTGCAAATACAGCTGACAACTTCAAAAAACAACTGCCAAGTAAGTAATTCAAAGTTCACTAAGCTTTGTTATTGGTATAGAGACACTGACATAATAAAAGTCACTTTTCATACTATCAAAATGCATTAAGATGATTTGACTATTAATCAATGCATTACATTGCAGACAGACATGAAGGGCACAGAATACTTTTGCTACCCAAGCAATTAAAGATTTACTTCCATTCAAAAAGAACATTTCAGGACATACACACACAAAATTAGGTAGTGCTATTCTTGATTGTTTTCTATGATGCTTTAAACTGTCAAGGATAAACACCAATTAATCATTATTTTTGGCTGCTGCTGTAGTTCTCTAGCCAACTCTTTTCTCTCTTCTCAGTCATTAGATTTTTAAGTGGAGAAAGTTTAAAAAGAAACAGAAAGTTAAACATATAGTCGGTAGAATAATCTTAGACCAAATTACGTTACTACAGTATCTGTTAGAATGCTAACTAATGTTTACCTGGCAAAAGGACTGGCTCCAGTTTTTTAATCTTCGGTTCCGAACTGATCTTATCGTCAGTCTGAAATACATTAGCAGAATAAATCAAAACCCAACCCCCCCAATGAGATACCAAGACAACTTTTCTAAGCGATGACACATGCGACAGACATATTCCCCACGTAAACTGTTTCACATTTTAAACAAGCTCTTTTAAGATCCGCTCATTATCAACTTGGGAGCCTGACAATAAAAATATTAAAACTGCCTGTACCGCTTCCAGGTGTTCACATTTATGTCAGATCGGTAACCTCTACCAAGCGCCCACAAGCGCTGCAATCATGCTGGCGGTCACAGTGGGGACCGTCACCGGGCCACGAACGACATAAATCCAGTTCCAAACGCTCCCTTGGATCTCATCACACGGCAAAACTGCGGGACGACAGGACTTCGGGCAGAGAATGGCTGCGGCAGAGTTGTACAAGTTTCCACCAAGCCAGAGGTGGCTCCCGAGAAGACGCGCTCCGAGCGCCGGAGACCGAGCAACTGCACGACTAGGGGCACAGACGGCTGCAGCCTCCCGCGGTCCTGTTCCCGGGTGCCGGCCTGGCGGCTCCCCGGAAGCGCCAAGGAGAGGGTGCGCGCGAGGAGGGGGTTGTTTACCTGAGGCGGCGGCAAGAGGTAGGACCTGAAGGTGGGTCTGGGCGGCTTAAGGGAGAACATGGTGCCACTGCTTTTTCGCCCCGGCCGCGTCGCGGGCCAGCGGCAGCGCTAACGCTTCCAGACTCCTCCGGACTTAGAGGTATCCGTGCGGCCGCCCAGACCCCGTCTGCGGCCGGCCGGGCCCGGCGGACTGACGGGCGGGGACACGGCAAAGCGCCCGCCCGAGCGGGGAGGAGCCGGGGCTGAGCCGGGCCGACGCGGGCGCCCGGGCCCATCCCCGGAAGGGGCTCGGTGCCCCGCCCCGAGAGACGGCGCGCGCAGGGCCAGCGGCTCGCCGCTCCCGGCCAGTAGTCCGCGCTGACACCGGAACACAAGAGTTGCGCCGAGCGCCCGCTGCCGGGCTCAGCTGGGGCGCCGGGGTAAGCGGAGCCGAGCAGCCATCTTGAGAGAGCGGCTCTGGGACGGCGCTCCTACGGCGGCCCGCAGGGCTCACGGCGGCCCGCGGGAACCTACGGCGGCCCGCAGGGGCCTGGGGGCGCAGTCGCAGGCGGCCGAGACCGAGGCGCAGGGTATCTCTGTACCGACTGCCCCGCGACTGCCCCTTGACTTAAACATGCACAGGTTTAGTCGTCCGGCCTGGGCGAGCATTGTTTTGAAGTTCTCGGAGAGGAGCCCGGGGCGGGCGGGAAAGTGACTTAGGGGTCGCGGAGTCTGGCAGTGACACTGTCCGCGCCTAGCGTGTGAGGAACCGGCACTGGAAGCCAACAGTGACCAGATTCAAAAGTTCAGCGCGGTCCGTATCGCTTGTCATACCCCACCCCCCTCCGAAGTTCCCACACCTGGGGAGAATTTTCTTCCATCAGCCGGTCAGTTGTCTTTGCGCAAATGTTTGAGACAGGGGTGTCCTCCTACCAGTTGAGCCGACCGCTGATTTCCAAAGGATGCTGAGACACATGTGTGTTGTGGGGACGGGACAGATGACATTGACAGGCAACCCAGACTCCTCAGTTTAGTTCAGTAATTTCTGCTCTCCTTATTAAACTTTAATGTGGAAAAAGATTTTAAGCAAGTTGCCTTCCTTTCTTGCTCATTCTCACAGGTAAAGATGCTAATGAACAGATAAAGAATCAAAAGCCCATCAAGAGTAAGACCCTAGCGGTGTGGGGAGCTTCAATAGGCTATGGAACCGAAAATCTGCCCATTAATTGCAAAGAACAGACAAATTCCAGCATATCAAGCTCAGGGCATTTCTGAACTCTCACATTTTTCTGAAACTGGAGCAGCCTTTGGTGGAGGGGAGCTGGTGGTGTTACATTTTGGCGAATCTGTTAGTTCAGACTAGGTCCTTCTTGCACTTGGGGAATAAAACCCCAATCCAGCATTTACGATTAATGTCACTGGGAAGCTCCAATTTGGCCATACCAATCACAGCCATACAACTGTTGTTCATGGGAACATTTAACAATTTAAAGACATTCAAAAAGTTGCTCTTTTTCTGAAAATAATTTATCCTGGATTCAGAACCCTACTGATCTTTCAGGTTAACCTTTTTGAGTAACACATGATTCCATTTTGCCCAGGAACCATAATTGTACTTTAAAATGTTAATTCTATTGGATTATAGGTGTTAAAAATAGTTGTGCACACATTTTTTATTTTTATGTATGTTCTGTTGTTCTACATTCAATGGATTTTTGCTACAAATACTCTTAAAGCAATAATTGGCCTTTTTTTTTTTTATATTTGAATGACTTACTCTGTGATTTGGGTTTTCCTGTACAGGTTTTCTTAGGATCTACAACTCTTAACATGTTACCATACAACTGAAAAGTGGAAAAACTCTGATTTCCAGATTCGTTATTGGCTTAACACTAAATTTTATGACGTTTTTCACATATCTAGCTGTATTAGTCTGCTCAGGCTGCCATAACAAAATACCACAGAATGGTGGCTTAACCAAAAGAAATTTATTTTTCACCATTCTGGAGGCTGGGAAGTCCAAGATAAAGGGGGGCTAGCAAGATAGGGTTCTGGTGAGAGCTGTCTGCCTGGCTTGCAGATGGCTGCCTTCTCACTGTCCTCACATGGTGGTAGTGGAGGGTATATAATGAGCTCTCTGGTATCTCTTGTAAGGACACTAATCCTGTTGGTTTAGGGCCACCCTTATGGCCTCATTTAACCTTAATTACCTCCTAACATCCCTATCTCCAGATATCACACCAGGGGGTTAGGGTTTCAACATAAGCATTAGGGGGGGATATAATTGAGTCCATAACACTAGTCTTATTGCCTCTTCTCAGATCCTGATTTCCTTGACTACTCTGTATGTTTGGTGTGGTTGATCATTCCCTTCCTTTGGCTCTAACGTCAGTATTTTGACCTGCTTCACCTATTTTTCTGACTACACCTCTGTTTCCATTATTGGTTCTTGTAGCATTGGGAATGATGGAATTCCCTACAGATCACTTCCTTTTCCCTATCCAGAAAAGAAAAGAGCTAACATTTCTTGAATACTTATTAGGTGCTAGGTATTTTATATATTCATTCAGGCACTCATTCAGTGAGCTAATGAATTTGCAGTATTAACTTTGTGCCAAGCACTATTCAAGACACTAAGAAGACAAAGTTTCCACTTTCCTGGCATTTTTATGCTTGGTAGAAAGATATAAAAATCAATATATAACATATCAGGTGGTAACAAGTGCTGTGAAGAAAAATAAAACATGGGAAGAGAATGAGCGTTCTGTTTTTCAATGGGAAGTTGGATGTGGTCAGGGAAGACCTTTCTGATTAGATGACGTTTCAGCAGAGACAAAAAGAAGTGAGGAAGCAAGCCAGGTGGAAATCAGTAGGAAGAGCATTTCTGGCAGAGGGCATAGTGGTGCAAATGTCCTAAATGAGACCCTGTGTGAGGCATTTGAGGCCTGAAGTAGCCTAATCCAGTGGGAGAGGAGGTCAGAGGGGAACAATAGGCCAGATCACATAGGCCCCAAAAGTTGAGACACTTTTGCAATGTTTTGAGCTGACTGTAATATGATCTGACTTACATTTTAAAACAATCACTCCAACTGTAATGGTGCAGCATGGTGGAAGTTGGGAGACTAGTTGGGGGGGCTATTATAATAGTCCAGGTAAAATAAGATCATGGTGGTATCAGTGGAAGAGGTCAGAAGTGGTTATATATAATGTCTACAAAGCTATGCCATTGACTGAGTATATGGTCTCTTAAGATGACTATTAAGTAATTTAAAAAATCTGTTTCTTGAGGGAGAAACAGTCTGCTTAGGCTGCCATAGCAAAATACCACTGACTGGTGGATTAAAGAAATTTATTTCTCGCAGTTCTGGAGGCTGGGAAATACAAGGTCAAGGTGCTGGCAAGGCAAGATAGAGTTCTGTTGAGGGCTCTCTGCGTGGCTTGAGGATAGCTGCCTCTGTCCTTTGGAGAATGATAAAGAACTAATTCATTATTTTGAAAACTGGCAAATGAGAAAAATCAATCAGTCATTATTCCTGCTATATAGTATGAACTGTACCACCATGCACTAACTAGTAGATGAAAGGAGTCATCTCTTTATGAAGTATTCCAACTAAGAAATGAAAAAAGAATAGTAGAATTTGAGTATTACAATTTTCAGCCTCCTATGAATGAAGGGATATAGGCATTGAGCATCAACAGCTGCTGACATCAAGAAAAGAAAAACAAGTAGACAGATGTGCCTCATAGTGAAAGGACCAACACCACCTAAATAGCTTTGCCAAAGGATTGAACCTAAGCCTGAGTAAGCCTCTGACTCTCCCTGCCAACCTGCAGATATAGTAGAACATGTTAAACTGCCTTTGAGTATTCAATAAGTAAAAGTTAGACTGTGGGAAACTTTGCAAGACAAATGACCCGTGTTCTTGAACAGAGTAATTGTAAGGAAGAGAAAGGTGAGGGAGGGGCTAATTGACAGATTAAAAGGAGTTTAAAGACCTTCAGATGGAAAAAACAGGTGGGAGGGGTAAGGCTAAAGTATAGTGCTAAGGAACACTCAGGTGATAAAACTATAAGGAAATGCAAGCATAGTGATTTAAAACACGTCTAAAAAATTTTTTAAAATTCCCCTATATATGACCCCTACTCTTGAATCTCAGCTGGCCTCAGTGACTCACTTGTAACCAACAGAATGCAGTAGGAGTGAATGACTCTGCAAGATTTCTGGGCCTAGACCATAAAAAAAAAAAAAAATGGCATTTCTTCCTTGCTCACTGGGATATCTACTTTTGGAGCCCTGAACCACTGTGTGAGAAGTCCAGTTACTGTGAGGCTGCCGTGCTGTGAGGAAGCCCTGACCAAGTGGAGAGGCCATGCGTGCATGTCCTGTACTGAGACGGAGGTCCCAGCTGAGAGCCAGCATCAATTTTCAGACATGTGAGTAAAGATGTCTCTAGATGGTTCTAGCCTCCAGCTGTTGAGTCACCTTCAGACACCGAGTCTTTCCAGCTGGGGCCGCAGACACAGTGGAGCAGAGACAGTGGTGTGCCGTAGCCAGCCTGTACCAGCTTGCAAGAGCCCATTGTTAGCATGTCTTCCCACCTCCACATGCAGTGAGGCCACACTGGTAGCTCGAAATTGGCTGTGGTTGGAGTTTTTACACCATGGAAATCAGCAGACACTACAAATCAGGAACGTTACTGCTGTGCTTGTCTGAACTCCTGACCCACAGAATCCATGAGAATAATCAAATGGGTGTTTTAACCCATTTGTAATATAGTGATAGTAGCTGGAATAGAAAGGAAGTGATTACTGTGAAAAGATAGTTACTTTGCAGGGGACAGAGAGACTTCCGGGGTAACTGGCAAATTCTATTAATTGGAGCCGTGGTTACAAGGATATTTGTCTTACAATAGTTATTTAAGTCATATAAGTGTTTTGTGTGGTTTTCTGTATCTTTTATGACAGGAAAATTTATTTAAAAAGTAGGAGACAGTAGGATGATTTCATTTATCTATTTCATATATATATAGCAGAAATGCATTTTTGATGTGGAATAATTATATGACAACATTAGCAGTCTAATTTTTAGATTTTGAAACCTGAATTATGAAAGACTATAGGAACATCATGGTGATGCAGGATATTAATATATATTCAGAATTTAAGCAGTCATACAGTCTTAAAGGAGAGAGCCCCTCATAATGAGGTCCTTTGATAGTTCCAGTCTTAATTCCCACTGCTCAAAGTCCAAAACTAGCTTACTTTATAACAATTACCATATTATAACTCATTTATGAGTATGTCAGAATTTGAGGGATATAATAATAGAAGGCTTCTTATTATATTTTACCTGGGACAGAAATATAATTCTTATTTATTTACTAAGACAGTTCTATATTAAATGATTTAAACCTATGCAGTTTTCTCATTTTAATGTATTAGATAATTTTAGATTTGGTTAGATTGGATATTAGTTTCTAATATTATTAATAATGTAATAACAAGCAGTCTGGCACAGTGCTCTATATAAAAGACCCTCAATATTTGAGTTGTACTAAATTGTAAAAGTACTAAACAGCTATGTGGTATGATGTAAGGTGTGTGAGAAAGGTTTCAAGAATAGTTGGCCCAATGACAGGTTCCTAAATTCTACCATTAGAATTTATTCATTTGGATATGTAAGACAAAAATCCTTAGAGAATATTGCATCAGGCTGGGCAAGGTGGCTCACATGTGTAATCCTAGCATTTTGGGAGGCCAAGGCAGGAGGATTGCTTGAGGCCAGGAGTTTGAGCAGAGTCTTGTTATATTGCCCAGGCTGGGCCAGGAGTATGTTACCAGCCTGGGCAACATAGCAAGACTCTGTCTCTATCAAAAATCTTAGGCCGGGCGCGGTGGCTCACGCCTGTAATCCTAGCTCTGGGAGGCCGAGGCAGGTGGATCGCTCGAGGTCAGGAGTTCGAGACCAGCCTGAGCAAGAGTGAGACCCCGTCTCTACTAAAAATAGAAAGAAATTATCTGGCCAACTAAAAATATATATACAAAAAAATTAGCCGGGCATGGTGGCTCATGCCTGTAGTCCCAGCTACTCGGGAGGCTGAGGCAGTAGGATCGCTTAAGCCCAGGAGTCTGAGGTTGCTGTGAGCTAGGCTGATGCCACGGCACTCACTCTAGCCCGGGCAACAAAGTGAGACTCTGTCTCAAAAAAAAAAAAAAATAAATAAATAAATAAATAACAAAAATCTTTAAAAACTTAGCCAGGCATGGTGGTGCATGCCTGTAGTCCCAGCTACTTGGGAAACTGAAGCGGAGGATGACCTCAGCCCAGGAGTTTGAGGTTGCAATGAGCCACGGTGACGCCACTCACTGTACTCTAGCCTGGGCAACAGCGCCATATCCTGTATCCAAAAAAAAGTGCATATTGCATCAAAAATCCCTTTCAGCCAACACCTTGACAGGAGATAGCTGTCACAAATCTTAGTGAGACTTAAGGAAATGGGATGTGGGTTCCACATCTGGGGCAAGGTGGAGAGAACAGAAAAGGGGGACTGTGTAATGAACAGAGAGGTGGAGAATTCCAAAGATAAGCTTTGTCTTTTTCAGACCAGCTTTGTTGAGTTGTCATAGGTTCCCTGGCTTATTCTGAGAAAACTTTTTGCTAGGATATGGCAAAAGGCTGAAAGGTTTTTGACACTCAAAGGAAAGATACAGGAATGAGGTAAAACTGTAATGGATAAAGTGTTGGGTCAAATAAACACACTTAGCAGGATCAATTAAATAGTCTCAATGTAATGATATACAAATAATAGCTTAATTTATTAAATAATTGTTATCATTTTTAAATTTCAAACCCTCCCTCCCCCCAGGAATGGTATATGAGTCCTTTTTGATAAATTCAGCCCAGTTCAGGGATTCTAATATGCCTGTTAAAATCTTAGTCTTATTTTGAGGAAAAAGATTCAACACATTTAGGTATTACCATCTCTGATCACTACCTTTAGCATAACTGCGGCGAGCTACTATTGTGGAACAGGCTACAGTCTTTCTCTCTCCCTCTCTCTGTTTCTCTGTCTCTGCCTCTCTTTCTGTGTCTGTGTCTCTGTCCTGTCTCTCTCCTCCCTTGCCAGTTTCTGGCAGCAGGGCAGGTCTGCAGCCCAGATGAGAATGGGAGTGCTGGTCGCCTTTTTTGTGATCATCTCCCATTTCTGTCTGACACGTCCCCTGACCCTACCACCACCAATTCCTGGATACTTTACCTAATGGTTTTCTGGGTATGAGGCATTAGCAGAAGTGACAGCTGTCAGTAACTCCAGGTGGGAGACTGGCGTGCTCTGTGTGTGCCTGAGACACACTTAGACCCTGAGCTACTCTTGGGGGATGGTGAGGGCCCAGGGTCTAAGTCCAACCTCTGCTCTGCCCAGAGGAGGCCCCTTTCTGCCCCCTCTGCTCCTTTTGGTATAGTCAAGAGTGTTGGTGGTGGGTGGCCTTAAGAGTTCCTAGACAGTGGCCCCTTTGGACCCCCTGCATGGGGTCCTAGTACTATGGTGGGTGTTTGAACTTCAAGTTGAAGCAAAACACTTGGTGTTCTCAGCCATGAGTGGTCTCTGTGGTTCTTGAACATATATATCCTTTAGGTTTTAGCTACATCTTTGCACAAACCATTACATACAGATATAATTATTTGTGTTTGCTGTGGAGGACTATAGGACAACAAGAAAATGTATATTGAATACTTTATTTTTAGACATTAACAAAACTCATGGTCATCCTAAATTTTTAAAGTGTGATGTTTGATATAATCGTGTACTTTTTTCCCATTGTGTAATTTAAAATAAAACATTAAAACATAAAACAAACAAGAAAGACCTCATAAAAAACATATGATGTTTATGGCTCCTTCCCCCTTCTCACATTTCATCATTTTATTTTCCTTCCTCCTGCCCCTCCCTTTCTTCATGTTTGCTTTCTCTTTAACTTCTCTTTCTTACTGTAGTTGCTTACTTCTTAAGCAACATAATGGTGACTTAAATGCCCAAAGGCATTTCTTAGGCTATTTGGTGGCCCTCAGGAATAAAGAGATTGTATAATCTTGCACACTGATTGACCAGTGTAACTCGATTAGAGTATTGTCACCTTCATTTGCTCCTACTCCAGCTAAAAAATCCTAAGCCTACAAACATATGCTAACAAAACATACTCTAAGTTTAGTGTATTAAATTTAAATTAAGCCTAAATTTCCAATTTTTTTTTTTAAGGAAAACGTTTTCAGAAACTGATGATGTTTAGGTGGCCAAGCTGGCACCCAGTTGTGGTTCTGATTGTTAAAAAAAAAAGTCAAAGAAACAAAACAGCTCAGCATTCAGTCTCTGTGGATGTTTTCTCTTGCTTAACCATTTTTTCTCCTGTTGTAGTTCCAGACACCACCACCAAGTTGCTTACACTACTGGCATGCCCTGGTCTGTCTAATTTGCCCTGCATGGATTTGACATTCCTAGGACGGCCATGTAAACTTTTTGACCTTAGAGATGGGAACCCCAAAGTTTGATCTGTTTTCACAGACAGCAAGTTTTCCTTTCCAGTTCTGTCAATAAAAGCTAGGGATAAACGAGGGATTTGAGGGACTGTTGCAGGAACCCAGTTTTCATCTTCCGTATCTGTAAACTCTTTGTGCTCGGCTTGCATTGCAGCTTCTGACACAACGTAAGGGATATCTGTGCTGCGAGAGCGTGTGATCTTTTGAACTTGATAGTTCCATTCTGTCGTCCATTGCTGGTCCATGATGGAACTGTACTCTGCATTCCAGTTGTTACCCTCCCTGACCAGCTTTCTTCCCTGGGAATATACAAAGCTTCTGGACTTCATTGTTTTACAGGCATTGAATGTTTTATCAGGGTAATAGCGTGTGATTTTGGTTTCTTCCAGTGGATAGGAAATAGTGCCTTCTACATTCGTTGTTTCCACTGTTAGCTGAGTGTTTTGAAAGTCTGATTTGTCTTGCACATGCATCACATCTGTCTGATTTAGACTTGGGGAGGCAGTTTCTTCTCTTTTAGAGTCTGCCTGTCTTTCATCATCTTCAGTGGAAATTCCGACATCGGGACCTACCTTTGGCTCTGAAGTGTTCTTTAAGTCATCAACTGCAAGGTGACTGCCATTTGTTGTTGCTGGTGTGCTCGCGCTTGGTGAAAGGTGAAGGCCGTTCTGAGGTTCTGGAACTAGATGCATTTTCACATCCTTCTCCTCCTTCACACGGAAGGAACAGGTTCTTTTCCTGAATCCTGTCCCTGGGGACATGGAGAGAGAAGTATCCTCAAACAATAATTCTTCTCCATTAAAATGATATCGATACAAACTGTAGCCGTCAGAACTGTTGATACTGCTTTGCCTCAGAAGGTAGGTTGCATCACATTCGGAAGAAGCTCGGGACCGTGTCTGTATCAGGTCAGACCTGTCGATTCCTGCAAGATTTTCAAGAGCGTTCACCATTCTGTTAGATAATTCTTCCAGTTGAGAAAGTCGAAGGTCAACAGTCTGAAGGGAAGTTTTCATAAAATTTTCTCTTTCATTGATTTCCTCCAGCCTCATTGACATATTTTCAACTCTGTTGAATACAAAGGGATAGTTCCATTAAACTGAGATGAACTGAATGTTACAAAAGGAGATAATGTCATTGCTATGTGATTTTTCAGTCTTTTGAGAATATGGAAATTGTTGGGCATATTTACCAGCTTCACATACCCCTAACATGACTACTAAAATTATCATGAAGAGCATCAGAAAATAATGGAAATAACAGTTAATGTATATAGTGCTTAGTATTAATATTTATCAAATTACCCAGGATTGTGCTAATTGCCTTCTATATTCACTAACAAGTACTTACGGAGGTTCTGTTCTAGGTTTCTTTAATCCTCATGGCAGCCCTATGCGGTAGGTCCAGTTATTATCATCCCCGTTTTAGAGATGAGGAAATTAAGTCCTGGAGAGCGTAAGTAATTTGCCCGAAGGCGCATATCTAGTAAGCAGTGGAGCTGGGTTTGGGCACACACCACCTAGCACTTGCTCCAGCCTGTGTCTCTTAGCTGGTCCATCACACGGCCTCTAATAATAATGGAAGATCCTGCCAATTATTAATAGTTTGTAGAGTTTAGACTATGGCTGTCAGTGATGAATGGTTATAACAAAACAAATTAAAATCGTTATTTGAAGTTCAGGAAATTCAGATATTAAATTGTTAGTAATTATGTTCAGATTATCAGATGGTTTACTTAAAGGACAACGGGTTATTTAATTGCCTAAAGAATACCAGTAACTTTAAATTGTTCTTCATATTTAATAATTAGTATTCCCTTATTGAGGTTTCACCAAAAAAAAAAAAAAAAGAGCATGGCAGATAAGAAGTATCTGCTGTTAGATATTTTTTTTAAAAAACTCCTAGAAGATCAAGCAACAGCCTATGAAACCATAATGTTGCCTAGACTAAAATCTGCTAGTATAGACCTTGTTTCATATTTCAATATGTTCAGCATAAATCATTTCAATAGTTCATAAAATGTAACTCTAAGAGGCTTCGAGGTATGCCCAGGACTTAGGACTGCCTTCTAACAGTTGCATTTGTCCTGGGGATGGGCCTGGGAGTCCTGGCTCCCAGTTGGGCAGCATGGTGGTCTGTTCCTACAGGTTCGTGCCTGTGTGAAGGCAAACACTTTGGTCTGATTTAGTTATGCTTTGATTTTTCTCCCGTTTCTTAAGAACGTACAGACTCAACTTGCATTACAGTCTGTTTCTATTAATAGTAGGTCTTTGCTACCCTCTCTGCAGAGCCTTATAAATCCCCTGATGTCTGCAGCTCTCCTTTTCTTCATTCTCTTCATGATGGTCTGCCACCCCCTTTCTTGTCTTCTGGACAGTTTGCCTGCTGCTCTTTGCATGCTAAGTCCCTGCGCTGTGCCTGACTCCATCTCCTAACCCCACCCCTGCCCCATCCAGCTGCTTCTGTGGCCGCTGTGCCCCACATTCTCCCAGAGTCACCTTTGCTAATGCCGTTCTGTCGGCAACATTGACAGCTGCACTCCGATGTGTGTGCACATGGGGCTCCTTGGCTTCCATTCTTAACTCTTTTCTTGGGGACAGAACTATTTATATGTCACTTAGGAAACCACAGCGTTTGAACAGGAAGGGTCTGGCTTCCTGGAAGTTTGCCACCAGGAACAACCAAGTTCATCATATCTGAGAAGTCCCGGCTTCCTTTTTTTCAAAAGCCTCTCTATCATAGGCATTGTGGGTTCGAAGGGTTCTCTCTCCTCCTGCATTTCAGGGACCAGCAGGAGGACTTTTCACTATTAACTTTACAGTGTTCTCTGTTAAATATAATGGCTCCTTGCTCCCTTCATATCTATTATTCCTGGCTGGGGCGGTGGCTCATGCCTGTAATGCCAGCACTCTGGGAGGCCGAGGCAGGAGGATCACTTGAGCTCAGGAGTTCAAGGCCAGCCTGAGCAAGAGCGAGACCCCGTCTTTACAGAAAATAGAAAAATTAGCCAGGCATGGTGGTGCCCGCCTGTTGTCCCAGCTACTTGGGAGGCTGAGGTAGGAGGATTGCTTGAACCCAGAAGCTTGAGGCTGCAGTGAGCTATGGTGACGTCACCGCACTCTAGCCTGGGTGACAGAGCAAGACCTTGCCTAAAACAACAACAAAAAATCTATTACCCCTGATGATTCCTTTTGAATTAAAAACCACATTGCCTCTGTAACTGTCAAACTTGAGATCCTCTAACAAACTCTACAGTAAGAGATCTTGCAGCTGTGCAAACTTTTAAAAATAAATACACTGGTAAAATACAGATAAGTATCTTTCCCCTCAAATATTTCATACTTCTCTGTCTATATTTTTTCCTTTATTATCTAATTAAGATAACAGTGTTGCCAGCCACTCATACATTAAAAAAAGAACCTCAAAGTCATTGGATTCTTTGGTTTCCCTTCTACTTGTTCTCTCCCCTCCCCTCCCCACTGCACTGAATCAGTGACCAAGCTGGGCCGTAGGACTCTCATCCCTATCCCATTCCCTTCTTTGAAGCTGTGAAAGAAACAATTTTTAATGATGTGGTTTAAGTTTAAAAAAAAGTGTCAGATGCTTGTTTCGAGCTTGTTAACTGTTGCAGTGTGGAGAAAGCAAATTTTGAATGGCTATGCCAAATCAAGGGAAGTTATATTGAGTTTTTTATAGCATGTGTGAAAGGCAAAAGAAGAAAAATGAGTTTAAGTTCACTTATATCTGAAAATGATTAACAAAAAGGACAAATGATGAATTCTCTCCTTTGCTAGCCATGTTTTGTGACTTCACACAATTACTTAGAACATGTTTCGCAAACCTTGACATCCACACAAAGAGTGATTTCCATTTCAGATGGGGAAAGCCAGGCTATCTAGGAATCAATTTGACAAGAGCCTCCATCTGTTTATACAAAATGGCAGGAAAACACAAGAGAAATCCATTGTGTATGGTAGAGCTCATAGTGAGATATGATTAATCAGCAAACGAGTTATTTGTTTAGCTTTCTAAGTCTTAACTCAGCTTTCCTTTCAGCACACAGTGAAATGTTTTTTGGCTAATCACAGAATACAAGGGCATCTGCTTGACCCTCCCTTTAATTAAAGTTGATTATTTCTTAAAGGTATATTTCAAATATGGATGTACCACAATACCTGTTGAAGGACATTTGGGTTGTTTCCATTCTTTTGGCAAGTATGAGAAGCTGCTATAAACATTCATGTTCTAGTTTTGTGTGAACATAAGTTTTCATTTCTCTAGGGTAAATATCTAGGAGTTAAATACCTGGAATTACTGGTTCATAGGGTAAATGTATGTTTAAATTTAAGAAACTGTCAAACCGTTTTTCAGAATGGCTGTACCATTTTGTTTGTATTCCCACCAGCTGTGTATATGAATTCCAGTTGCTCAGCATCCTTCTCAGCTATTGGTATTGTCAGTATTTTTTTACTTTTGGCCATTATAATAGGTGTGTAGATGTATCTCATCCTGGTTTTAATTTGCATTTCACTAATTTAGCTAATGATGTTGAGCATCTTTTTATGTGCTTATTTGACAATCTTATGTCCCTTCTAGTGCATCTTATCTTTAGCTCATTTTTTATTGGGCTAGTTTTTCCTCATTATTGAGCATTCAGAGTTCTTCAAATATTTTGTACACAAATATTTTGTCAGATATGTGATTGGCATGATTATGCTTTTGGTGTCATATTTAAGAATTCTTTGTCTATTCCCAGGTCATGAAGATTTTCTCTGATGTTTTCTGCCTAAAGTTTAATTTTTTATTTTATATTTAGATCTATGATCCATTTTTTAGTTAATTTTTATATGTGTTGAGATCCATTTTTTTGCGTAAAAATGTCCAAGTATTCTAACACCACTAGTTGAAAAGACTGTCTATTCTACATGGAATACTTTTGCACCTTTTGGGGAAAAATCAATTGGCTCTATTTGAGTAGATCTACCTCTGGACTCTACTCTGTTCCACTTACACATGTGTTAGAGCCTTCACCAATATCACACTGTTTTCATTACTCTAACTTTACAGTATGAGGGGTCCCCAACCTATAGTGAGTTGCATAATTATTTCATTATATATTACAGTGTAATAAGAATAGAAATAAAGTGCACAATAAATGTAATGCACTTGAATCATCCCGAAACCATCCTCCCACCTCCCTGATCTGTGAAAAAATTGTCTTCCATGAAAACGGTCCCTGGTGCCAAAAAGGTTGGGGACCACTGCAAACTGGATAGTGTGATTTCTCTAATGTTATTTTTCTTTTTCAAAATTGTTTTAGATAGTCTAGTTCCTGTGCCTTTCCATTTACCTTTTAAAATCAGTTGACCTATATCTACCAAATATCCTTCTGGGATTTTTGAGGCCATATTTTTTTAATTGATAACTCAGTCTCTGCATACATAAAATATTACACAAATTATAAATGAATCAATTATATTAATGATTCAAACTCATGAGCATTTATGTAAAACTCTCTAGGTTTTAATGCATTTTGTGCAAAGTACTTTAGTAAATAAGACAAACATAAAGGAACCCAACTACTTGAATTCATCAGAATCAGCTTTTGCAAAAAGCATATATATCATCTCATATAATACTTAATATGTCAAACTCAGGAAAGTCATTAACTAAGTGATATAAGGAATGCTTTGAAAGAAAACTTGGTGATAAAAATGGTAGTTTAAAATATTGTTTAAATAATTTAGCAGTTGTGAACAATTGTAGTAACAATTAGAAAAAAAAGTTAGCAATTGGACTTAGGAACCAGAGAGTATATGCATATTGGGAATTTTAAGAAAAGACCCCTATGTTCTCCTTCACAATTAGAACTACATTCCTAATAGAGTAATTCTGGGTTGCCATAACGTTTTCTCTGCTAGTATAAACCATTGTTTCAAAGTTTAAGAAACAAGATGGTATAATAGTTCACATAAAAGAGTTTTAAAATAAGATTCACTTAAAGTGAAATCCCACCAAATTACAAAGAAATTCTATCAAAACGTTGACCAAAGAAGTCAGATCACCATTTCCTTTCACTGATTGGCTCAGAGCACATGTGTCACCTACAAGGAAGAAGTGGGAGGGGTAGAGTCCCTGCTCTCTCCCAGCTTGTGGAATGAAGGTGAATGGACAAAAGTCCTTTGGCCTCCCTGAGATTTTACTTCCTCATATACAGAATTGAGTTGGGTGGGCTAGATGGCTTTTAAGAGACTTTTCAACTAAAAGAATCAAAGTCAGCTTGAGATCCCATCTTTGAGCAAACATTTAAGGTGGCAAAAGAAATGGATTAAAAAACCAGTGGATGAAGTATTTCTCACCTTTGATACCATCACTCAGAACGATCCTGCATTATAGTTCAAGGAAATCTTTCCCTGGTACTGTTAAGGGGTACACAAATGAGGCATCTGGAAATGAAATTTTTGATGAAAGTGCAAAAAGGCTATGCCAAATTTGGGTGGAAAATAATGCACCCTTATGTTACTACCAGCAGTCAGGATTTCCTGCCTCTGAATTTTCAGAGTCACCAATCTGGTTGGGAAAAATGCAGAGGGAGATACACATTCGAGCCATTCACTAAAGATCCAATCTGTTTCCTGAATGGATTAATGGCTGCCCAGCAAAGCAACTTTAATGAAACGGTTCTAACAGAAAGGGTGCAAGAGAGTTAAGCACAGGGCAGGATTTTTTTCTTTATAGAAAAGAAAAATGATCCAGAGAGAGAGATTTTCTGTCCCCTACAGAGAATACAAATGTCACTTCTTCTGGAATCTAACACTGGCTTCATTTTCAAAATGCATCACGTTATTTTCATCACAAGGCAGCCACACATTAAGCATGTGACAGTCACATGATTCCTTCAGTAAGCCCTAAGGCTTCTGCTAGCATTCCTGGAGCTTATAGCCAGAGGAGTCCTGAGGTTTCAAATATTAAAGCTTTCTCCACAGCCACAAGTTTCTTCGATGTTTGGGTTATTGAACACAAACTCACTGGGTAATTTGTCTTCAACATAGTCCATTTCTGTCCCTAAAAGGATTAGCTGTGCTTTCTTTTCAATGAACACTCTGAGTCCATCTTGAATAACTTCATCAGAATGCCCTTCTGTCTTCATGTATATTCTGGAGTATAAGAAAGGCCATTACAGCTCCTGGTTCATGCCTACGTGGTCAGGCTTATCTTTAAGATATTGTTTTATCTTGTTTATTGCTGAGGGTGTCAGGGTGAGGGCAGCATGGGTGGACTGCAGCTTCCTCTTGCTCTCAGCACAGACAATGGCCCAAACTAGGGAAGCTGACAGCTTTGTCGTCCTGCTGCCCTCGTGCTCAGGTTGGAGCTCACAAACCTCAGTCTCTCTCCATGGACAGGGCAGGTGCATTTTTGCTGGGATTTTGATTGGTATTGCTTTAAATTCTATAGCTTAATTTGGAGAGAACTGACATCTGTACTGTATTGAGTCTTCCAATACATGAATATGATATATATTCCCACTTATTTAAGTCATCTTTGATTTCTTTCATCAGCATTTTGTAGTTTTGTACATATAGAGCCCATACAAGTTTATTAGATTTATACCTAAGTATTTCATTTTTGTTGGAGTTCTTATAGAATGATATTGTTTAAAAAATTTCAATGTCCAATTATACATTGCTAGTATATAGAAATAAGATTTATTTTTGTTTGTTGATGTGATATTCTGTAGCCTCGCTAAATTCACTTATTACCTTTAGGGGTTTTTGTTCCCTTTTGTTTTTTGAAGATTTTATGTGATTTTTTACTTAGATAATCATGTCATCTATAAATACAAAGGGTTTTATTTCTTCCTTTCTAAGATATATGTCTTATATTTTTTTTTTCTTGCCTTATTGCACTGTCGAAGGCTTCCAGTACACTGTTGAATAGCAGTGGTGAGAGTGGCCATCCTTCCCTGTTCCCAATCGTAGGGAGAAAGCATTTAGTCTTTTGCCATGTTAGCTGTTGGTTTTTTGTAAATGCCATTCATCAGATTGAGAAAATTCCTTTCTGTTCCTAATTTGCTGAGAAGGTTTTTTTGTAATTTTTTATTTTTATTATCATGAATGGATGTTGAATTTTGTCAAATGCTTTTTCTGAGGCAATTAATATGATCATATGGGATTTTTTCTTTAAATCATTAATATGGTGAATTATATTGATTGTTTTCAAATATTAACCTAAACTTTCATTCCTAGGATAAACTACTTGATCATGGCTAGACTCAATTTGGTAGTATTTTGCTATGAATTTTTGTGTCTATGTTCATGAGGAATATTAATCTGAGGTTTGTTTTTTCAAATCTCTTTGTCTGGTTTGGGGAAGGAAGAGGAAAAAGGCACTCTTGGAATAAACAGATGGGGTCAAAGAATCATTTCATTTAATATTAAAAGATATATGACCTCATTTTGTACCCCAAGCTGATAAGCAAAAAATGTTATTAATAGTTACAAGGAATAGCCTTTTTGCCTACAATGTCTTCTCACTCTAATCCGAAAAGATAACACAGACACACAATCATGTTACTCCTTGCTTAAAAACAGTAGCAGCTTCCCATCACACTTGAGATAAAAACCAAATTTCATGCAGTATTAGGTATCAAAGAGTGTGTTAATCTTCATTGGTAACTCTATTCTATGATATGGACATTGACACTTTCTCCTATTATGTAAAGTGCAATGCAAATGCAGTTTTAAGTCTTCCCTTCCAATGCCAGCAGCCCTAACCTCCTACAAAGATTTCTGTCTCTTATACATGTTGTGAGCTCTTCACGACCTGCCCCATCCTCCCTTCCTGCCTTGTCCTGTTCTCCATCCCCACATTTGCTCAAGCACCCTTCGCAAGCACGCTGTCATCATCAAAATGAAAAAGTAAAATTCTCTCAGGACTTGAGAACCCCGAATGCCAAGGCATTTGATGACCCCAGTTTGAGAACACCTGTTCTAGAACTTGCGGCTGCCTCTAATGTTTGTGGAAGAGTCAGATACATGAAAGCTGTCTTGGTGATGTCAGGGACCTCAGCCATGGTATGTAAAAGTATGTTCCTATCCTGGCTTTAGGTATTATTTAATTGGATTAACATGGCTGTGTTGTTTATTATAGGGTTTTCAAAATAATATTCATTTAACAATATATGCCAATACTCTCTTTCAAATATTTCAAATCATGTGGTCAAATCATTTTCAACTATTTTTCTAATATGACAAGTATTCAGCTCAAAGGGACTATTTCTTTGGACAATGAATACTTTTGTGATGCAAAGTGTACTTTCCTACAGAAGGGGACACTGATTTCTGGTCAGATCTACTTCTCTTCTTTTCCCTCCAATTGAAGTTCATGGCTTCTGTAACTACTTCTGTGTTTGGATTGACTTGTAGGTCATACAAGTCGCTTCACTAGGTTTTTATTTTACACGTTATGGTCACATTCATTCACAGCAAAAATTTTCCCATTTAAGAGTACTTTTGAAAAGGGCACTGAACCCCTTTTCTAACCACCAAACACATGATTTGTCGACTGACAGTTCCTGAGGGCCACCCTTCACCATTCTTTTGTATCAAAGGAAACTATAAACAAGTGATATCTTATGAGCTGTCTGGGCTCCAATTAATCATTCTCCTGACTTTGAATAGAATTTTAAACTGCACTTGCTTTATGACAGTATTTGCCCTGCCCTTAACTGCAGCATGTGTGCTACTGTTACAGTCACTGAGGAGCCCAGAGCCTAATTTGCTTAATCAGTCTTGATTAATAATAGCCATGTTCCCTGCCCCCACCATATTTCTCTCTGTTTGATTCAGAGATTAGTATTAATTGGTCTTTGGGCTTTTCTGTTAAAAGGACACACCTTAATGTCCTAACCAGTCTCAAAATCTGGAGCATATAGATAGTTAGATAGATGTGTATACATGTGCACACTTGTTTTTTAAATTAAGAAAATGAAAGATCTGCTTTAGCTGCTAAAAACCCCAAGAAACTAGAAAGAAAAACTAAGTGGAAGATAATGGTAGCAGATTAACAACTGACATTACATATTATGACTCTTTTTGTCTGTTTAGTTTGTTTTTGAGAAAAACAAAGGCTATTTCTGATTCCCATGTTGTCACCTTAAGCATTTCCTTTGAGCTATGCCCGTGTTCACATTAGGGATGAAGGTACCCCACCAGCTCCTCTGTAAAGCTGGTGAGTGATTTATAAAACAGTAATAATAATAGTTGTAACTATTAGTAACTAATAGTGATAGTGTTGTGAGCTTAAATGTAATTGTGTAAATGAAAGTGCTCCATGAATCTTAACTACTGCACAAGTGTCAAAGGACATGAATGTCTGAAATAAGGTATCATTGCAAATCTTCTCTATATCTTGGTGTCTATCCAGGGATATTTGATTTTGAACATGATGCCATTAGACCTTAAAATAGTTTAACAAAAGTACATTTTTTATAAAGGAATTGTAGATAATGTTTTCCATTTCATCCAAATAATAAGTACAACAATATATAAATTCATGGAACTTTTCTAGTAACTTCCAAGAGAATACCTATGTATGGCATAATTTTATCAGACTTTGCATTGACTCTTGAGAATTAAATGTAAAGTCCAGGTCGGGCGCGGTGGTTCACGCCTATAATCTTAACATTCTGGGAGGCCGAGGTGGGAGGATTGCTTGAGGTCAGGAGTTTCAGACCAGCCTGAGCATGAGTGAGTCCCTGTCTCTACCAAAAATAGCAAAAATTAGCTGGGTGTGGTGGTATGCACTTATAGTCACAGCTACTTGGGAGGCTGAGTCGGGAGGATTGCTTGAGCCTAGGAGTTTGAGGTTGCAGTGAGCTATGATGACACCACTGCACTTTGCCAGGGGTGACAGAGCAAGACCCTGTCTAAAAAAAAAATGTAAAGTCCAAATTCATGTTCTTGTGGTAGGAGTCCTAGTGTGTCTCTCCTAAGGACAGGACTGATGCATTTGGAGTTCTACAGTAAGCCAGTTATTAAAACTTGTTTTATGTGTAGTCATCTTTTCATGGGAAACATCACCTTCCACCTGCAAGGCATAAATTATATGGGAGCATTTCCTTAATGATAGAGTTAAATGTTAACATAAAAAAATGTGATGTTAGTGGAGCTAGGTCTTGTTCATACTTGAAGAAATTGTGTTTCAAGATCTCCTGGTATGCTATGCTTGAGTTCTGAGACTATTCCTACCCTATATTTTTATTCCAGATCTATAGATCATAAAGTTGTCTAATCCACACTAAATTTTACATCCAGCTATTTAAATTTCCATCTACTTCCTCATAGGGCTGCCTCTTAAATTTAGTAATTATAGGGCAAACACCCAAAGTAGAAAATTTTTGTGTTTACTTACAGAATTTTTATATGTGAAACACTAAACAAAGACTAGTAATAAAAGAACAAGACTCAAGTCTTAAATCTTCTGGCTTTCTCATTCTTTATAATGAACAGTGTACTGAATAGTTACTAAAAGAATATTAAGCTCTCTGGGATTCCAGCTCTATGCTGCCTCATTTATATACACCCACATGGCTATCCCTCAGACCACCTAGGATTCTAGAATTCAAGTCATCTAAATCATTAGCCTTTTCTGGCTACGTTCCGTTTTCTATTCAGGCCAGATTCTGTGGCTGGCCACTAAGTGAAGCCCTTATTAATATCCTAGGTTCTGTCTTCCTTACTTCCAACACAGTAGGGCCAATCTGTAGCCCTTCCTCTATGGCTACCAAGACTCCAAGGCTGGGCCAGGATAAATGTGGTGCCTGGCGGCAATGTGATACGTGTATGCTGCCATTTGCAAACTCCAGCAACTTTGTGGTATCCCCACTGACTGGTTCTTGGGGGCACAGGCTCCCTGCAGTGCCCGTGCCCCAAGTATGGTTTAGTTTCTGCATCCTTGCCTGTGGGCTGTAGAGTGTCATTGATGAACGTCATGGGAGCCACATTGACATGGCCCAATACAAAGTCATGTCATCTAATTTCAGCTGAGTCTTCATTGTTCCTGCCAAGCAACCCTGTGCTTATCTCCTGTCCTGGCACTTCTCTCCTAAGAAAGGATTCACTTGACTTGAATCCTCCCTACTGGCTTCAAGTCTCTGTGTTGATGGCGGGGGAGGGGTGGGGCTGGGGTTACGCTTTCCCCACTCCTATTCTTTCTCTGTGCCAGTACTTTCCATTAGTGTAATGCTCCTGGCCTCGCTCCAGCCCTTTATTTATTCTTGAGGAGGACTGCTTTTCTGGTTGCAGTTTGGGGAGGAGGACACTGGCATGCTTCTCTGTCTCTGTCTCTGTCTCTTTCTCTCTCTGTCTCGGTCATCTGGTAAGCGTAGCGGGCAGGCTGACTCTACCTGTGGGAAGGGAGGCCTGTAGTGGCTACCCCTGCCTGGGACTGAGTGGATATTCCTAATTCTGGGTATGTATTTGGCAAGAACTGAGCCTCACCTTCCAGTATAACTTTCATTACTAATAAAGCTGATATTTTTTATCTCTATTTGCCTGATGTCTGCATCTATCTCTGAATTGGCTCTCAAAGTCAGGTGAGGAGCAGGTGTGTCATTTACTGAGCACATTAAAACTCCAACATTTAATCCTATCCCTCTCCCACCATCCAAGCAACCTTGACTCCTACTGATTTATAAGACAAAAGCCTTCGGATAGCATCTGCCCCAGTCGTTTTCCCCATCACTGCATGTTTCTCATTCTATGACCTTCTCTACACCCAGGGAATCCTCCACCTCCTTCCCAAGCCTGATCTCTTTTTCAGTTCCTCTTCTAGTTTCTATCTTCTCTCCTTCTTGGTAGGATCTCTATTACCAGCATCTTACCTTCCTGGTCAGATCAAGTGGGAAGAGGATGTCAAATAAAAAGATCTCAAAGCCATGAATTGCTGATTTCTCATCAAACCTACAGGAAATCCGAGACCTTAAACCAGATCCACAAATCTGACAATAAACCACTTAACCCAACAATCAGAATCTGCCATTATAAGTTTGGCTGGTCTAAGACCCATAGCTTCTTAAGTACAAGGCCAACTGCATTTACAGCATATAATTTATGAGATATATCCAGCATATTTTGAAATAGCAGACACAGATAAAACTTATGCAAATGGAAGTAGAAGATATAAAAAAGTAAAGAGGAGGCAACGTACACCACATGTTCCAAAAACCTGTACTAATATACTTTTATAATTAAATATTACATTTGGTGCTGAGCTTCCTTGAAACCATGGGGGAAAAAAAAGGAAAACACGCTGGGTGACATAATTTTCATTGTTTGAGAAAAGGAAGTTGAATCTGACAAAATTTTGTCAGGAAAGATTCTTTCCAACCCAATTGCTCCTGAACCTGTGAAGCTGAGTTAATGCATGCCAAACCGCAAAAAGAATGATGTGTTCAGCAGTGGATTTGCAGGAGATGCCGAGATGGCCTTGAAGCTCCAAATGACAAGGATTTATGTTACCAGTTATTCTCCTGGTAGGATGCGAATAGAATATTTAGGTCGACAAGTTCTACTTTGCATGTGCTGGCAAAAGTTATCTATAAAACATTCTCATCCCACCAGCCCTCTTGGCCCTCACATACTGTCCCTTCAAGCAGGGACAATGCCAACACCAACACTTGTCATTCTTCCCTATAATTATGGGTGGGCAATCCTCTGCATCTTGAGTCTGCTCCTAGTTCCTAATAGTAAAAGCAAAGTTTTGAACCCAGAGGGAGCATAGTTGATTTCCTTATTGATGTTATAGGAGGGAACTCATTGGGGATAGGAGAGAAATTTGTATTCAAATCAAGAAACAAATTTTTAAGTCATTCATTCATGCAAAAATCTCACTCCTGCTATGTGGAGATATGCAGACACTGGGAATGTCATGGCAGACAAAACCCAGACATGGCTCTGCCTTCATGGAGCTTAGGGTTGGAGGATCCTGACCTAGTCTGTGGTGAAAGGTGGTCAGGGAAGTTTTCCATAATGAATTGGCATTTGAGCAGAGATCCAAAGGATGAGCAGGGAAGGAGGGAGAGGTGCATCAGGCGGGAGGAACAGCACATGCAAAGCCCTTGTGGCAGGGAGGAAGTGGTGCTTTGAGGAAATGAAAGAAGGCCAAGAAATGGAGTATGAAGTCTGGGAGAGAGGATGGCCCAGGACAAGGCTGAACCTTGAAGGTCTGAGAGCAGTGGGGGCCACTGAAGGGCTTTTAAGGAGAACTGGTGGGGCAGGAGTACAGGACCCGATTTGAGTCAACAGAGTGCAGCATGGACTGGAAGAGCAGAAACAAATCTGGTGTGCTCAGTGTGGGGCAGCTGCAGGAATGGAGGTCTCCTACTTATGCACTGGTGGAGACTGAAAGCAGTGGGCAGGCCAGGATTTATTCACAAGGGCAAGTAAACAGAACTTGATCTTTAGTGAAGAAGAGAGAGGTTCCATAATGATTTGCCAGTTTCAGTTTTTTGGACTGAGCTGAGTTGTGGGCCCGCATAGAAGCACTGCAAGTGCCCTGCATGGGTGAGCATGACTACTGTGTCAACGTCCTGTGTGCACACATTTGTAAGACTGAGTCACAAGAGTTGCTGGCTCAGGTCCTAAAAGCTACTCAGACCACAGGGAGACAAGGAAGGGACGGATGCCCTCCTACCCAGACCCTACAGTCTGAATGGTGCTGGGGAAGGGCAGGAAAATCATCAGATGGCAAATGGTGATGCAGAAAATAAAACTAATTCAATACATAAAGAAGATTGAAGAAATGGCAGAAATGTCTGAGTGCTCAAACGTTTGACTTTAAAAGTAATCACAGGTGCTCCCAGTTAGGTACAAATAACTACTGTTCTTTCCATCCTCCCACCTATCCCTTGCTCCTCAGCCGGCCTGGTTATGAGGGAAGGAAAGCACCCTTCTCCCCAAACGTCCTTCTCTTTCTGCCTTGGGTATTCACCTGTGAGTCAGCCTAGCCAGGGCCAATAAAGGGAAACAGAGGGGCAGGAATGTGCTCCCATCGTTCTTGGGATGCTAGCCAAGGGAAACAGGAAGTGGCATGTTTTTACTGCCCCGCACACTTTCGTTCCTATTGCGTGTGCACAAAGCCCCCAGGGAAAAATGCAATTTGGTAGTGACCTGATAACCACATTCTTGAAGCCTTGGTCCAAGAATGGCAAACATCCAAAGAATGCTGGGGAAGGGAGAGGGAAAACAAACACAATTCCCATTGTAAATGACTGGCTATGATTAAATTCAAGTTAATGTCTAACTATAATAAAAAGTGGAAATTTTAGATTATCTACATAGGGTACTTTATCTCTCTCATGGAAATAATTTCTATGTCTTGGAAGTGTAGCAATTACTGTTAAAATGTCAAGAAGTATTTCAAAGTTTTATTAAAAATGTATTTTAGTAAGGACAAAAGGTAGTGCAGGTGATCCTTGAGTTTGGCTGGTTGGATTTGGTTGGATTACAAGGTGACTAGGTCTAGGAGGGAGGAGGGGAGAGGGGCCAGGGACCTGCAGCTGCCAGGGACAACTCCTCTCCTGTGGGCTGGAGCAGGGTCACTGGCCTGGAGATTCACAGGTGTATCTGTGAATTCTGTTGTCATTGTGTGGGCCCTTGATTGGGAATTGTTGGCTGAAATATCTTTTTGAAGTTCTACATTCTTTGTATGTTTCTCAATGTACACATGTACCTGTATCAGGAAACTTGAGTTCCAAGGACTCAAGGATGGAATGAGGGCTAGAATCCCTGCAGGCATGTCTCCTTCTCTGTGATCATGCCTCTATCGCATTGTTAGTTATACCCTTTGGAACCACATATTACATCAATCATCAAGATCTTCAACAAGTTTAAATACTTTTGGTAAGTGATAGAGGTTCTCAAAAATTGTATGATAAAAAATGCAGGTAGTGAAGGTTTATTGCTGCTGTCAACCCTTTGCGGGTTACTCTTTCACAGCCTAAGGTAGAGCAATACTATAAGGTTTGGAAAATGTCACCCTTTCTGTCCCTCTGGGACCCACCTTCATTTATGCACTCCTGTATTCATTCATTCTGCATGTATTAAGCATTTCCATGTGGATTATGCTGATTTTGTTGCGTACTGAGGGTGTAAAAGTATCTGAAAGACAGAGCCTGCCCTAGTTTAGAGACTTCCACCCTCATGGGGGACAGACAGACCCCCTATTCCCTGCCCTGCCCTCCCTGTTCCCTCTCTCCGGGGAGTCCCCAGGAGGGAGCCTTTCCCTCTGTCCTGCTCCCGGCAATCCCTAAGGAAAGATCATGCTTGGCAAAGGGAGCTACACGTGCAAAAGCTCAGAAAAAGGTGGCTCTCTGTAGCTTCCATTAATGCAGGACACTGTGGTCAACGCCTCCAATTTGGGGGGCGGTGAGGGGTGGGCAAGAACTGTCTGGTGTTTTGGGGAGCTGGAGTAGTTGCAATGAATGTTGTCATTCACTTCTGTATACAATATAGGATTATCGCCTAGGAACTTTCTCACTATTTGAGGGGCAAACTCATTAAAACCCAAAGTTGAAATGAACACGAGAACTCAGAGTGAACGTTTAAATGCGCTTTGGCATCCCCGGTAGAGTGGGACGCCAGAGTCCGCAAACCCGTGACACGCCAGCTGGCCGTGGGGACGCGCTGGGCGCACCTCTCGCTAGTGACGCGGATGCGCTCGTCGCTGGACGACTGCTGCTCGTCCTCCTTCTCTCGGAAGTGCTCCTGCACGCACTGCTCCTCGAACTCGTGCAGCCTCTTCAGCTCCTCGTCGCTAAGGAACAGCTCTGTGCAAAGGGAGAAGTGTTGGCCACGTGAAAACCAAGTGAGATCCATGGAGAATCAATTTAGTTGTGTCACTGCGAATTTCACAGCCTGACTCTAATTAAACTCCCTTCCCCACCACTCGTGGGCAGTTCTCTGACTACTCCAATCAGTTATTATCCAAAAAGAAGTTATCATAAGCGGCAGTGGCCTTTCTGCTGGAGCCAAACGGCCCGCTTTTTAACACAAAACCCAAAATTACATCTACTGGGAAATTGAAGCCAAGTCATGTATTCTGGAAAACCTCTTGCATGTATTTTATTAATAGAGTCAAGCATATAGCACGGGTTTCTCAGCCTCTTTAGATGCAAGAAATTAAAACATTTTGAAAGACACGTTGAATTTACATAGGAATTTATATCTAAGAGTTATTTCTGAAAATTCTTTTAACTTCTGATCCCCATGAATTGGCTTTCAGTAATATTACTTACTAATACATTAACAAAACTGGAATAAAATGGACACAAAATGAGAAGCATTCTGAAAAGAACAGTTGGTCTAGGGTGTTGTGTTTTTTCACACATATGAGTAGTTTAGTGAGAATTCTATGATGATGTCCAATTGGAACATAATTTTGAAATTAGCCCAAGGTAGAAACGAAGAGTCCTGCACATACTCAGTCCACGATCCCGCTCCTCTTGGTCTCCTTCTCTTTTTTTCCTACAGCGACCACTGAGACGCATCATGATTATATAGATATGGCTTAGAATGATCATTGGTGGGGGCAGGACTGGCCTGTCGTGGAATGTCATAATCAGCTGATAGCGCTGGAACTTCCACACCTGGTTGGATATTGACTTGACTTCAAAGAAGGTATTGCTTTAAAAAGAAGACATCATTATAGTTAGTTATGTCACTGTTTATTGTGATTTCCTAGAACCATCAGAATTATTCATATTTACACAACAAAATGGCCTATTAGTGCCAGTTCGTATGGATTCTCCACTCACACAATCTTTTGGTTTATCTATCAGTGTAGATTATCTATGCTGAAGGACATTGCACTCAGAAATAATTAAGAATTAAGTATATTAACTTGCTGTCTACTGCTTTCTTGAAAAACCATACCCCAGTCTACTGATTCATATACTCAGGAAATTTAATTTCCTACATGTAAAAGTATGAGCCATTCAACTAAGCATTTTGAAGTGTTTAACCTTTCAATTCAGTCAAACAACAAGATGATTTTTTTTTGGTAACTGGATTGATTAATTATTGAACTTATTTGATTGAAGGCAAATCAGTTTGGATATGGGGTAGGTACAATCTTTCATTTTAACTTCCAACAGGAGGCAGTAAGTGAACGGTTGCTTTGTCTACCAAATTGGGACTTTCGGAAAGTCACCTTCCCTGAACGGAGTTTTCTCATCTCGTGCCTGGAGTTTGAACCAGGTTCTATCCCATGCCCTGTTAAGTTCTAAGATTGTATATTTCTGTGAAGGATTTTTCTCTCATATTTTTCATCTTAGAAGCTAAAATCATTTTTTCAACATTTATTAAGCATGATCATCATACTCAACAATCATGTCAAATGTGCAAGTTTTATAAGAAATGTGATTTAATAATTTAAGCCATATTTTTCCTAGGCCATTTAATCTTCTATTCTGTAACTGATAAGAAAAAATATTTTATATAATATCACAATAATTGTAACAGCTTATGAAATTACTATTGCCTTCTGTGCCCCTGCTAATGAATGGAAAACATAACTTGATCAAATCTTCTCGACGCCAGGAGACTTTCATCTAAGAAAATATTTTCATTAGATTAAAATGCACACTAAATGTTGAAATACTAACCGAGGTTCAATTTAAATGTATTTAAGTGTCAACTCTTGATTTATGAATACATTACGACTGATTAAAGCTGAACAAAAAGACTGCAAAAGTGCTATCTATTTAAAAGCCCTAGTGAAATGCTCTGCAGATATATGGTCTCATGGGAGATTTCCAAGATTAAACTGAAAATCTGTAAAGCAATAAATAATAAGCACACGGTCCTCAGCCATGACACGTACTTGAAAACAGCGATCAGCAGGTTCACCAGCAGGATGTTGGCGACCAGTAGGTAGCACGCCATGAGGGCGGGCGTGAGCCAGGCCCCCGGGATGCAGGGAGGGAGCCGCTTACCCTCCTCGTCATACAGGTTTTCACCACACGGAGCTGAAAGAAAAGTTTGTGTTTCTGTGCTTGCCTTTTAGTGTAATGAAAAGAATAAACATCTGTTGCATACGTTATCAAATGACCTATTTCTTTTTTAATATGCTTTTTTCTTATTTCATAAGCAGTAAATTTCCACGTGCAAAAATATCAACTCACACAAAGAAGGTAAGAGACTCCTGTCTGCACTCAAAGATAGTCATTCTTAGTTTGTCATATTAGTAAACATTTTTCTATTTCTTTATTGAGTTTTTCATGCACAGTTCTTGATTTTTAAGCAGACAAATCAATCTTTATGTTTTCTTTCTTTATGATTGTTAATATCTGTTTGAAAGTTATTGTGTCTTCTAGTTATTTAACATTAGCTTATGTTTGTCTTCTGGTTGTTCTCGTGGTTTCATTTATACGTTAAATTTGAAAATAATTTTGTTACGTGCATGATATGGGAAAGGGGTCCCTCTACTTGCAAAACTGGTTAATCAACTGTTCTAGTGCTATGTTTGAAAAATAATCTTTTCTCTCTCTGCTTATTTGAAATGCCACTTTTATCATAGGGGACCTAATCCCCCCCAAAAAAGATAGGATAATCCCAACAGTGAATTTATACTCTGTTTACTTTTTACCTACAATGTAACAAGTATTGGCAACCAGAAAACAAGAGAAATATTTGGAAACAATGTAAGGCTATTAGTAATCAGCTAAGGATCAGCTAATTAATAAACACATTTCATGGAACAGAATCATCAATTCCATGTAAACTTACGATTAATTTCCATGGCATAGACTATGCAGTGATCGGAGAGCAGGATTATTATTTTTTTTTTTTTTGGTTTTGATGGGAGGAAAGGAAAGAAAATAAAATGACGGTTGAGAGAAAAGTAAAACAGATGCTGTAACAACACAAGAAATGTTTTGCTTTGAAGAAATGCAAAGATTTCAAGCTTGGGTCTTATAGAGTCATGCTTGAAACAATGATCCATTTAGAAGAATTGCACACATTATCAATTCTAGAAAATATATTTCATAATTATTTATTTTACCATATGTCATAAGCAAAAGTAGAAGCTCACTAGTTAAAAATACTGTGAAAAAGACATGATGTTACTGGCAGATGATCATTTTAACTCACAGGTTAACCAATCAGGCATTCCCTTTATTCCAAAACAAACACTTCATAAACACAAATAGATACAAAATTATTATATTATGGTGAGATCAAGAATTGAAAACCTATATTTAATGGTGCTACTGAAAATAGCATAGCCACAAGTTTACTTCTTCATCTTCTCTCATTACCCAAATTAATTAAAAATAACCAATAATAAAAATATTACAGCTTATGTCTGGAGTCCAGGGACTTTTAACATGTATGCATGTTTACCTAAACTAATATGCTTTTTGAAACCAAATTAAATTTAGTTGTTTGTTTTTGAGACAGAGTCTTGCTCTGTTGCCTGGGCTAGAGTGTAGTGGCGTCATCATAGCTCACTGCAACCTTAAACTCCTGGGCTCAAGCGATCCTCCTCAGCCTCCCAAGTGGTTTGGATTATAGGTGCATGCTGCTACACCTGGATCATTTTTCTATTTTTTGTAGAGGTGGGGTCTTGCTCTTGCTCAAGCTGTTCTCCAACTACTGACCTCAAGTAATCCTCCTGCCTCGGCCTCTCAAAGTGCTAGGATTATAGGCATGAGCCACCGTGCCTGGCCAGATTTTTATGTTCTGGTTTACCAAGCTACAAACACATCCAATAGTTGACTTTGTGATACTTGTAATAATGATATGTCCAGATTCATTTCATAAAAGCTATTATAGAAAGAAGGTACTGTGTGAGCTTGTTATTAGTCTAACCTAGAGGCAGAAGACTGACAACTCTGTGTTTCATATGAGGGGAGGATGTTCAACACCTTCTGTTCCCAAATAACAGAATTTTGGAAGGGGAAGACATGCTGTTACACCTGATGCTTTGTGATAAAGTACAACATGAAAATGAAAATATTGGTACTGACATGAAAATGGGACTGAAGCACCTTGTTCACTGGTGGAGCATTAACTGACTTGGGGAAATAGGTACAAGAAAAGTTGAGCTGCACATACCAACAACACAGGGGACACCAGCCCCGCCTGCTGAGGAGCTGGGGCCTACCTTCCTTAGTAATCCGTTCAGGACTGCAATCATTTCCTCTGCTAACATCCAGATTAATTTTGACAATAAAAGATAGCACTCTGGGAGTGAAGAGGGAATGGGTAGCTATGTGGAAAATGGGCTTTGATGGCTTGAAGAAGAAGAGGATATGAGGTACCAGTTACCCTGCCATGCTGGATAGTTCATTCTACTGGAATAACACTACCGGCTTTATCCTGGGGTGGAAAGATATTGGGGTTGAGGAAGAACTAGGATATTGGCATTAGAACTACATTCATGTGATAGGACATCCACTGGGCCCAGCTCAAGGGAAGTGAGACTCGTTCAAAATTCTAGTGAAGGGCTTTTAGGATAAAAGAAATGACTGATGTCTGAAAATCTACATCCCATGATCTATACTTTTTTCTTCATGAAAGAATTTGATGCCTGTGGCAGAATGAAAAATGCTTTGTTTCCAAATTAATCCATGATCTTCCATTAATTTGGAGCTGATCATCTGCCTCAGAAGCAGGGAAGAGAATCTTACTATGAATTCTATTCTTACGGTCTATCTGGTCTGCAAACACCTCTCCGTAGATCATCCAGTAGGGCATGTAGAAGATGTTTCGGGCCAGTTTCCACGAAGGCTTCTCCTCTGGGTGCAAAATGGCTTGACGGGCTACTCCAAAACTCATGAGCACGACCAGCATGATGACCACAAAATACAGCATGTCGATCATCTGAGTGGAGAGAACATGTGTCTCTTATCGTCTTGACTCATGGGCCAAGTTCATCCTGGTTCATTACATTGCTCTTTCCAAAGACTTCACGAATGCTTAACTGGGATGAAGAAAGCCCCTTTCCCTTCTTTCCTTTCCATCCATGGGCTGCTAGTCTTTTCTACTCCATGCAATGCCTTATGGGTAGAATGTCTTATTTTAGAACATTGCTATCCTTATCTGCTCTCAGTCCTTCTTTCTTCTCTATTTTGCCCGTGAACACATGTTCCTCTAGTAACTGCAACTGCCAATGGAGAAAGGGAAGAATGATGGGAAAAGATGGGACTTTGTAAGGGAAACTAAGGGGTAAGAGAAGGAGATACCTAAGGAGGTAAAGGGATAATGAATTGAGAGTATACATCAGTATTTACTCATTCATTACACGAATGCTGAGTGGTTTCTCTGGTTACTGTGGATACTAAACTGGTACCATTCCTAATTTTGAATGTCCCTGAAGATGAGGGTCCTTGCTGGTATTAACTAAACCATATACCCTTTGACTCAAAGCCACTTGCCCTATAAAGAGTTATTCCTGAACTTAGGAGGCTTCCTTTCTTTTGGGACTAGTCCTAAGAAGGGCTGTTTTAGGTAATGTAAAGATTAGCTGCTATTTCATTTTTAGTTTCATTTTCTGTAGCCTGTTCTGGAGTAAATATCACTATGGATTTGTCTTGGCCCAATCACATGAACTGCCTGTGTCCACACCAGGCCAGGGCACATGAGCTGAAGACTGTCTGGAGTACAGGCAGGGGAATGGCCCTGGGCCTCCTTTTTCTCTAGCTTCTACCACATGCTGGAGGTTATCAATCAGGTTTTTGCCACATAAAAATTCTGAAGTGGATGTAACCTCATAGAACATCAAATCCAGGTCCCTGTACTAAAGAATGTTGAAAATATGTTTCCAGCCATCAAGATGTATAGTAAATGTTTTGAGGTACCTATTTTGCTCCTAAATTTTTATTGCATCAAAATTTGTTCTCTTATGTGTTGAGAAGGTGAAGAAAGCTCTTATAAAATGGGAGGATATTTTTTTATCTGTCAATATATACTCATTAATGATAAATCAGAAGGAATAAAAAATGAAAGTAATTTGTTATCCTACAGTTTAAACATGGTATAGAAGAAAGTATGAAAGAAGGAAACTAGTATGTATTGAATGCTTAATATATATTGAGATATATACACACACAGTATATGTATATGTGTGTATGTGTATATACACAGTAGGCCCTCAACTCATGTTTTTCTATTGGATTTTATTAAGTTATCAACACATAGGAGAACTGTGTATCTTAAAGCAAAGAACATATCCTGTAAGAAACCAACTGCTAAGGAAAGACCAAATGAAATCTAAGGAAGCTACACCCAAGGCCTTGTCTCATGTCCTAACCGTAGCCAAAGTATGTGTGATTGGTCATGGGGTGTAATTACTAACCATCTTTCCAATCATCATCACATAGGGCCCCAGATACTTGTTGACACCAAAGATGTCCAGGACTCGGATGTACCAGAAGATAATATCCACACAGTAGATCACTCGGCCATAGCCCATGTACGGCTGGTTCTGTAGGCGAAGGATTGCTCCGATCATGAATGTGGAAATGGCCACGAGATCCGTGATATTCCAATACTCCTGAAGCCAAACTTTTATTTTCTGGCTGAGTTTTCCTGGTTCTGACATGAGGATCTGAAAACAAACCCCAAAGAACAATAAACTGAGAATGCTGTATTGGAAGTCTTGTCTTCTTAGGATCTTGGAATGATAAGACTGGTGGAACATTCCAGGGCATCTGGTGCCTTTCCTGCTGAAGACCTCTAAACACTAATCTTCTCAGGCAGAGAGTGATATCTAGAAAGGGAAATTCCATGGAATCCTCCCTATTCTTAGAGGCAGGGTTTCATAAACTCTCAGGAAATGCCTTCTAAATTATGTCCTTCTGGCTGTAATTAAAGCAGCTGACTTTTGATTTCTTTTCTAATTATCTGGACACGTGCCTGTTAGTTCACATTCCAGACTCACAGAGAAGGAAAACTCTAGAGCAGGGATGAACCCCACATGGTCCCACAGAAGGGCAGTCCACCCCATAGAGATGGCAGAATTGGGCTAGAAAATGCCAATTTGTCAAGATTCCTTTGTAACTTAAACATGAGAAGTCAGGGGTAAGTTGGCCCAAGTTTTCCCCTACTTGAGATATTATACTTTCAAGATCACTGCTGATTAAAAGGAGACTTCCACAGAATGAGATGGAAAATATTTAGCAAGCTGAATGCACAGTCATGCACAAAGAAGTCCCAACGGGCACAGCTATGGTGCTGCAGCGGGGGGGGGGGGGGCTGCTGTACTGGGTGGTACCCCTTTAGTTGTGGCGATCCTGGGAGGTCCTGGGGATCCCTGGGAGGGGGATGGATGCTGACTATCTCTCTAACAACCCTGGCACACTAGCTGATGGCCACTGTCTTTCCTGTAGCTGGGGGGCGGCAGATGAGCAGTGTCTTAGTGTACGGTTGACATTCAGCAAGGTCACGATGGCACTAGAGATGGTAAGGCAGGCCACTTGGGAAATCCCAGTTGTAGCACCTGCAGAGTCGATTGAAGCCCAGCTAGAAAAGAAAGAGTAGTAGTAGAAGAAGATGGAGATGGGCTGTATTAATACAATTTTAGATTCAGTGCTCTTTTGGTTTCTCAGGCTCTCATTAGACCGATGGCATCAACTCCCTCTAGCTGGACTAGGTTACTAAACCTAGTCAGTGAAAAGAGTCAATAGTAATAGCAAAATAATAGCATTGGTTCTCTATCAGTTGGAGAAAGGATGTGAAATTATGCTGTGTGCTTTTTCAGTTCAAGTTTGTTTTTTGCTTAGATACAAGCTTTCTCTTTATAAGCAAATATGTGAATTAAAACTTGTGGATGACATTGGAAAGAAAAGAGGCTGGTGCATATGTCCTCTGCTGCCTGCTGAGATTGCCTTCTTGGAGTCTCATTGTCATTTTAAGCCCTCTGTGATAATAAGAGTCATGTGTGAGATGCTGTCTATTCTTTTTCAACACTGAGTTGAAAATCTTGTTCCCTCTGTTTGCAGCAGATGCTCTGGGCCAGGCCCACACCCCCTGGATCCTTTCTCCAGGTGGGTGCAGGTCCTGTTGTTGGGCTCACACCTGCCCCCTTCTGGGAGGCTGTCCCTTGGGCAATTGGAGGCTTGTCTGTGGTGGGTGCCAATGACTGACTGATGTGGGGTATAAAACTCTGCTCCCTTAGCTCAAAGTGGGACAGACTCTGCGGTGTCCAGTCCAGTGAGTCTTCTGCAGGATTGGGCAAAGGACAGGTTCCACCTGAAACCACACCTCACTCAGCTCCTTTCCCTCCCCTGGCTGCCTCCCTACTCCTGGCTCCCTCTTACTGAGAGCCTTCCTTTCATAAATCTCTTGCACAGAAGTCCAGGTGTGCACTGTGCAAGTGCACAGTGTGGTCTAAAGTTCCAAGTTATGGGAAAAATGTTATCTCTTGTATCTCTCTGTTTATAGTTTCAGGTCCCAGACAACTGAGCCAAAATTAGTACCCAGTTGTAGTAATTTGTTTATCTCAGGTAGCTGGCAGCACTAACTAGTGCTTTTTTTTTTCCAGACAGAGTCCTGAGCTGGAGTGCAGTGCTGTCATCATAGCTCACTGCAACCTCAAACTCCTAAACTCAAGTGATCCTCATGCCTCAGCCTCCCGAGTAGCTGGGACTACAGGTGCCTGCCACCACATCTGGCTAATTGTTTTCCTATTTTTTGTAGAGATGAGGTCTTGCTCTTGCTCAGGCTGGTCTCCAACTCCTGGCCTCAAGCCATCCTCCCGCCTCGGCCTCCCAAAGTGCTAGGATTACAGGCTTGAGCCACTGTGCCTGGCCTGCTGTTGCTTTTATATGTACTCAAACCTGTTTTTATTATTAAATATCATTTATTTGGCCTTGTGTTTTGATTTGTGAGTTCAAATTCAGTTGGAAGGAGAAAACGTATACATCTTAAGTGAGTGGAACAAACTTGGGATTGGGACACTTCAAAAGAAAAGTCCCACAGCACATATAATGTGTCCATGAAATGTTTTTGCAAGAAGGAGCACTATCTGAATTTGAAGTCGGTGGTTAGTGGGGCTGGGACGGGCCTTTGGAGTAATCACCTCTCGTATTTTCTCTAACGCCAGGCTCACGATGTAGGAGATGACAACCCACTCCTGCAGAGAGGGCCAGCCGTCCATCCGCACCAGGATGACGTAGTTAAACAGCAGGAGGTAGCCCAAGTATGATATCTGGAAGAAAGAAAAGTTGCCAGCCGTGTTGGAGGGGATAATGTTGGAATCAAGTTTGGAAATTCTATTTTCTTTCAGGTTGACACATCTTCTAAAATTAATTTCCATTTCCAACTGTACTGACTCATTGAGAGAAAACCCTCCCTGCACGTGCCCAGTGCTGCTAGAGACCTTTGAGGCAGGTGGGGAGGCATTTTATTCTTTGGCGCCCTCCAGGCACTGACGTTTCATTTTCCGCATGGAGATATATTTATCTGTCGGTGCTGCCATCCTCATGGGGAAATTATGAAGTTGCAAAAATTATGATAGATAGGGAAGTTCTAATAGTTTGCTGATGTGTCTTCTAGAATCCTGGAAATTGGAAAATGTTACTTACTCCTCCCTGTCTTACAGATTTCCCCCTGGAACCTTTCCATGGCTGATGGGCAATGTGGGGAGTTAGAAGAGGGGATGTGTGGAGGAGGGGGATGAGTGGTCTGCCCAGACACGGGAGCTCACCCCACAGCTCCCTCCGTTAGTAGTGACAAGTGTAGGGTTTGCTGTGGCCACAACAGGGTCCCTACCTTTGTGTCAAGGAAAGAGGTAGAGTTGGAGGTGGGGTGGGGTGAGCATACAGGGGTGAGGTATGGGGGAGGGAGGTTGTCTGAAGTTGACGGTCCGTGGTTCATTCGCCACGAAGCTGAGGGAACATCAGCTCGAGGTCCCTCACTGGCACAGGTCCCTTCTGAAGTCCCGAGGGAGGGGCGCTAGCAGTTATGTGTTTGTGACTTGGCAGGTTTCTTTTTTTTTAAATAGACCTTCCCTTCCCCATTGTACAGGCTTTATGAGGATACAGGTAGAATCGCCTGTATCCACTGTCTACTCCTTACAGGAGGATTAGAGCCAGAGTTCTCAGACTTTAGGCTGTGTCATAATCCCTGGGAAGCTATAAAATGTGACATGTCCTCCCATGCCCTCATCCAGAAAGAGCAACCAGAGGGTCTGGGTGAGGCCCAAGGTTGAGAAGCCTGGCCTGAGGCCTCCCTCCCTGTGGCTGGGCTCACGCCAGGCCCTCAAAATAGGTTCTGAGCAGAACAGGTGGGTGGTGGTGGCTTCCACTGCATCATCAAGTGTGGCTGCTAAAAGGTTTGGTGTCCAAGCCTGTGGCTGACCCTCAAGCTTGCCCCCCACCAGAGCTCTGCTCTCTCCCACCCCCACCCTCATCCATTGCGTGGTCCATGGCCCCGGACAGCTCCTCATGTCCATCATCTGCTCCTGCCTGGTCCCCAGTGGAACCACGGTGCCAGGGCCTGCCTGGCGTGGGCTGTGGCTTGGTGCTTGGGATTTCGTGAGAAGTCTTAGCCCTCTGCCAGCCTGACACGGTTGCACAAGCCACTGCATGTCTGGCCACCCCTGCTGGGACCATTTCCCAGTGCAGATAGGACATTTCCCTCCAGAGGTGGGCGCTCACATCTGCTCCTGTTTCCTCTCCTGCTCATGTCACCAGGGAGCTGTCTGGGCCTGGGCACCGAGGGGGCTGGAAGATGGCATGAGGGCCCAGTGGTCAGTTTGGGGGCACTATAGAGTGGAGAGGGCTTAATTGCTGCTCTGTTCTAGAAGTTTATCATCTGGGCTCTGCCAAGCCCTTTTTAGTAACCCCACCAATTTAATGAAAAATGGAATCTGTGAATTTGCTCTTTAAATCACTAAACATCTCTGTTCTTTTAAAAATTATATTTCCCTACATTTGCATCACTAAAGTCGTTTAAAAAATCCTTCATCTTAAGCACATAGACTGTGACCATATTGTTTTATGAAACGGCGTATTTGAGGGCTAGAAAGGCCGTATTTTTACATATATATAAATCAGTAATGAGAGATCCAGATCCAATTTTAGTTAAAGATCTCAATTAGTCTCAGTTTTGTTTTCATCATTCATGTTAATTCAGTGAATTTTTAGATACTTTTTTAGGCCCTTGAAATTTTTCTTGATTCCAACATATCGAAGTACTCAAAACGTGCTCGATGGCAGATGTTCGGGAGGAGGCCTTACCGTGTAAAACCAGAACTTGACGATGGGCGCGTTGTAGAATTCACAGATCTTTGTTCCGATGGGGATGCTTCTCTGCTTTTTGTGCTCATTCTCCTCGTCCCCCTTTCTGGAGCTGGCGTCTGCGTTTGCATCCTGGGAAACAGAGCACAGCACATGCAGGCAGGTTGCTGAGTGGGGAAGGCAACATACCCGGCGCACAGGCGCCTTTCAAAATAAACAATTATAAAAATACCCTCAGCTAATGAGGTTTCTAAATCCATGGTAAGAGAAATCTCAACAATTTCGACAATGAGAGCAACTTGATGATCCTCTTGGGATCAAGGGCTTCACTGACCATGTTTTCCTCTTCTTTCTCTTTGCCGTCTTCATTTTCCTTGGATGTTTGATATGACAAATCATCGTATGTGCGAAATTCCAGAAACAAGATGGTGGGGGGGAGAAGAATCCCCATGATCACCTGTGAATGATGAGACATAAATCAGTTTTTTAAGCTATGGCAAGTCTAGAAGAATTTCCTAGCATAGTTTAAATTTTAAAATGATAACCTTCAATATTAATCAATAACCTAGGGGCCCTGGAACATGTTTATTCCTGCTCCGATGTTTTGTGGCTTGTTGTGCTTGGTACAGTGGTAGAATTGCAGACAGTGAAAAATTCAAGAACACTGGCTGATTTTTAAGTGGATCGCAGGAAGCATTGTGGGTAATCCTGACGTTAACAAGCAAAGTGTTTACATTAAGTTTCAAAGCAGGTAAACCTTTAAATTAGCATATCATAATATAAATAAATAAAATGCAACACTACCTCTAGTGAAATAGACCAAAAATATTTTATGTAGAAATAACTGATGTAAATAAGAATACGTGAACTAAGAGTCAAAAGGCTAATGTGATTCACAAAAGGACTTAATTGGGCTCAGCCTACACGACAAAAGAATGCCCAGAGCTGGTAGATGGAAAGCATGTTGCCCTTTTATAAGTGATTTTTCTACATTCTACCAGTTGCTCAAGATCATTTCAAATTTTAGTTTGAATCATCACTGAACTTTATCTTTTGTGTGCAGTTTTTTGTTCTTTTTTTTCTGAAATTTATGATTCTCCTTATATTTTCTTCTTAAGAATTATAAACTATTTGTGTCTCCCTAACCCATATTCCTGACACTTTGTTGCTTTTTAGCCATTCAGTCTGTTTATTGGAGTCATTTCTGTTCTCTTCAAGTACTTTCTTCTTGGATTCCAGCAATTCCTTGGACTGATTTAATCTGACTGCCTTTCGCTCTGCTGCACAGCTTTTGTACGGGGTTTTGTGAAACTTGGGACTTGTTTCTTGCATTCCACATCACCTTTTTTCTTGCAATTTTTACCCTTTCCCACACCCCACTATCCTCTGCCGGAATATCCACTGAAGTAACCTTCTGAATCGGTATATAGAAAGTGTGTAGTTTGACTCTTTGCCTGTCTTAAATAGACATTCAGTGTTTTTAAATAGCTGACCTAGGTAAAAAAATTTCAGGTTCCAAATGTTTTTCCCTCAGAACTGTGAGGGCCTCGTTCCACTGCCACCCTCAGTATTGTTGACGAAAAGTCTGATGCCAAGACTATGTTCATCCCTTTGTAAGTGACCTCTTTTAGTTTCTTTAAAACCTTAAGGGTCTCTTTATTCTTGGTATCCTGCAAACGATTTGGGTATTATAATAATATCCAAAGTTATGTATACTATCAGCTTAGTGTATTACATCAAATTAGTCAGTTAGGCATAATATTTGTATTTCTAGAAAACAAAGTACCTTCTGTTTGCCAGAACCATGCTACACAGTATAACATATATTCTCTTTTCTTTACTCTCATAGTGATCCTAAAAATAGGTATAATAGTGCCATTAGATAACTAGGTTATCTGCAGATTAGAATCTCTTTTCAGGATAACCTAATAGTTAACAGTAGTAAACAACAGAGCTAGGGTTTAATTGAAATATAGTTTTCTCTCTACAACAGCCTTTCAAACCCTTTTATAGCTTTATATTCTTTCATAAACCCCACATCATGAGGACATCACTAATGAAAATCACATTACATAACTTCAGAGTTATAAAGGAATCTATAGAAATAGAGTTGAGGTCCCTGCTTTAATGGCAGGTAGGTGACCCAACCAGAGTGTGTGAGTAGTTACAGTTTCACAAAACCCTGTACAAAAGCTGTGCAGCAGAGCGAAAGGCAGTCAGATTAAATCAGTCCAAGGAATTGCTGGAATCCAAGAAGAAAGTACTTGAAGAGAACAGAAATGACTCCAATAAACAGACTGAATGGCTAAAAAGCAACAAAGTGTCAGGAATATGGGTTAGGGAGACACAAATAGTTTATAATTCTTAAGAAGAAAATAGTAGTTACAGTGTCTATTTGAAGACATCGAATGTGACAGGGGTTTGTGTAAGCCAGGCATGCTGGTCCAGTGGGGGTCTGGCATGAGACCACCTGGGTTTAGGTCCTGGTCCCATGCTCACCAGCTAAGATCTGAGGCAAGTTAATCTCAAAGCTTCAGGTTCCTCATTTGTAAGACAAGGATTGTCAACAGTATCTCGCTTACAGAGTGGCTCAGAGGAAGAAGTAACATAACCCACAGGAAGTTCTTAGTTTAGCCTGGCAGTCACCAGTCTAATAGCCACATGACACATACCTTCAGGCCAGGGTTCTTCCTCATTCGCAGCCTCCCCATCCACATGTCAGTCAACAGCATCTGGCTGCAGGTGTGAGCGATAAAGTCCCGGTGTTTGGCTGCTACAGCCAGCTTGAGGCAGGTCGAGTTGCTCCAGTTTTTCAGCTCATAGGTCAGAAGTTTCATGGCGATCTGTTCATCGTGCTTATAGGACTGGTCCAACAACTCCAAAGCAAGCTGGCCAAAGTCTCTGGAGGGAAAGAGAAGGAATCGGAGTGAAGCTGCAAGGGCTGCAAGCTCTTTCTTAGACAGCCGTGTCCACAGGGACATATGGAGCCACAGGACACAGAATCCTTGATTGCAATGGGGCTTTGAGGTCCTCTGTGAGCAAGAAGCTCAACGGATGCATCCCTGGAGGAGGGGGGCCAGGGAGAGGGATGCCGTGCTCAGGATGGGGACTGACGGCTCTTGCTGCAAATGGAGCTTTAGGTTGACCCCAGATCTGCCCCCCAGGCCCTAAGGACACAGAGACAGAAGACAAAGCCCCTTCCCTCCAGTCATGCACAGATCAGAGAGACAAACAGAAGAGAGCAAAGACACATTCAGAACAGCACCTGCGGGGTCAGAGGCCAGGACAGTAGGGCTGCCCTCGATGGTGGTAACGGGGGAGGTGGATATTGAAAGTGGTCAGGGGGTGGGGGGCTTGTGGGTGTCAATTAGCTTCTCTTTCTTGATCTGGGTGCTGGTCATCCCCACGTGTTCTGTTTGTGAACAGTCATCAAGCTGTACACTTAGGATTTATGCCTTTCTCTCTGTGTGTGTAATACTTAATGACACATCAATTATAGGAGAATTCCATGTTCTTTGTGCCATGATAGAAATGAGGAATAGTTGTCACAGGGCCAAGAGCAGGGGGGACCTAACTGTAGTTGGAGGAGTGGGGGCAGGAGTTGGGGGGAATGGAGAAGGTGACAAGCTGAAATTTGAACATAAAATTTATTTCTTTCACTACATGATCCAGATTCAAATATTTGATGGTAACCATAAACATTCTCAGTTCCTCCAACTTTTTGTTAGGGAATGTGGTTAAGATATGGTCCCATAGTGATCACCCTCCTTTGTTTTGTTTCTCCGTTCTATAGAAGATTTTATTCCAGTTATGAGCTGAAGGAAGAAGGCAGAATTAAGTGTGGGAGAACGGCCTTCTGCATCCCCTGAAGGGAAATGCCATGTGCAGGACCTTCTGGCCCAGGCCCTGGAGGCTGTGGGCTGACACTTCACCATGTGTGCTCTCTAGAAAGCAAGGGACGATGGCATCTACGAACCCACAAGGTATGTGGACACATCCTCATTTTCAGAGAGCCTTGAGTTCCTATGTTTAGAAATCAGCTAGTAAGTTTAGAAATCATCCAGTCCAAAGTAAAAGCAGCATACTTCAGAAAACAAAGCTATTAGATGTTGGCAGAGCTGCCTGAATCTGCCCTGAGTTTATGTACCTATAAAGTTGTGCCGGGATCTCCAGTTTCCGGTCTGGTGTGGAAGGAACTTGGAAGTCACCAGTCTGTCGTAACAAGTAAAAACCTGAACAAGCTGAAAATCGACAACTCTTCTTAGATCTGGCAGAGAAGTGAGGTCACAGGGCAAACTGCTGTCCCCAGAATTGGAGAGACAGACAAGTGGACTCAGGGAACCACCATTTACTGGAGCAGAAACCTTTGTGGGAACCAGTGCAGGGTGAGAACACGTGAACTGCAGTTGACAAATCTCTGGAGGCTCAGTGTGGACAAGTCTGTGAATTATAAACTCCAGGGGGACTCAGACATAGGAGGGCCCCCACACTTTTGAGACTTTTATCTCCAGGAGCTTGACCAGGTTCTCACAGTGAATAGAGGAGAAAAATCCGTTTGTGCTTCCAGCTGGGGCAGGGGAAAAGAAACCATTTTGAACTAGGCCACTCTTAACGAGGGCTGCCCTCAGGAAAACCGATTTTATCAGAGCCTCACCTGCTTGAGTTTTGTTAGAGCCTAACTCACCTGAGGGAGGCATTCCCAACTCCCTTGTTAGCCATCCTGTCCCACCTGAGGGGGAAGAAAAAACTGAGAAACACTTGTGAAGTTCACAGTCCAAGGCAGGGGCTCACTAAAGTTGTCCTCCTTATGGAAATTAATCTCATTGTCTTTGCGTTAAAATTCAATAGCAGGCAGTAAACAAAAACAATGACAACCCAGAAACACCCCAGAGAGACAAAAGGAAAAGCACTGATGTGAAGGACAAAGTGATTTAAAACAAGCTCTAAGCATCGTTGTCCTTAAGTGAGAAGGACATTGGCAACCCTCCCCAGAAAGGGACAGGTACTCAGGACGGCAGTCTCTCCTGGCCCTTAAATCCCCTCTAGACACTAACTTGGAATTGTTGTCCAAGTCCTGGGAGATGTCATCCACCAGCTCGCTCTCGGAGGACTCATGGGCCATGGCCTTGTAGAGCTTGCAGGCCACCAGGGCCTTGGCCATGCTCTCCTCACCACGCTGCCACAGGAAGACCGCCATCTTCTGGCGCTTCATCAGCACGGCCCACACCATCAGCTCATGGAAGGGGTATTGGAACCGGCTCACGGCGGGGTCGTCCACATCGATGTCGATCTCTTCCTCCTTTTTCTTCTTTTTCTTTTTCTTCCCTTTGGTCGGAGGCTCATCATCCTGAGGGGAGAAAAGCTCATTTTTCATGGTCCTGCCATAAACGTGTGCAATGAAGGGTTCCAGACTGCTGGAGGGACAAAACCCTTCCGTCAGAGGTGATACTGAGACCTTTAAAGTACCTCTTAAGTTTCCACTCCATATATGAATTCTTCTGAAAAGATGCACACAATAAGTAAACCACCTAAAGCCAAACAAGCTGCCAAAGCATACTACTGTGAGTAACTCACACCCTGGGTGAGCAGTTTTACTCAGAAGCCTTTAACCTAGGAGATGCTGCCAGACTAAAACAAAACCTCCCCCCAAACTAAATACAGATAGCACTGCGGGCGAGGTAAGGTCCACAGTTTATTTCCTCAGGGAAGTCTTCCAAGGTAGCATAGTATCAACACTCGTTTGCCAGCTATAACTGAACCAGAAATTAACAGGAAAACTGTAAAGGGGATAGAGAAAAATGTTTTTTAAGTTTCCCTCCGATGTTTTAAGAAAGCAAACATTCCATTTTGAATGAGCACTGTTCTTTCCCTCACATGGTGCAAACGGGAGGCCAAGATTTCCCATTTCCTAAAGGAATCATGAGAACTGTTCTGAAAACCGAGCAGGATTCTCAAGAACGGCAGACGATGATCGGGAGAACTGGCGTGGACATATGTGGGTCTTAGACTATTCCAGGCTAATACTTTAGTACTCAATGGAACAACAGAAACAGATGTTTCCTCTTTTGCAAAGAGCATTCCCATCAATTATCTACTTTTATTCTTACGATGATTCTGAGAGGTTGTGAATTCCTTCCATTCCCTTGGATGAGGACAAAGTCTGAATAACTCGCCTACATCCACGTGGTTCAGTGGGCTAGAGCCCGGGAGCTCTGGGGGAAATCTGGCTCTGCAACTCCTATTACGAGTTGTTCATGACTGACTCAGGTTTTATAATGTCATGAGTTGTGATAACATTTTAATTGAAACTATTGTGTCTTGCTTCAGATGTAAATGTTTTTGTTCTAATTTTCTAATTTTGTCACAGTAAAGCTACCGTAACAGTAATTAAGGAAGGTTGGTGTATATAGGTGAAAAATGTACATTATAGAAATTTAAAAAAATAAACACAACTTTATTTTCAAGAATATAGAAAATAAAATAAAAATCAACTAATGGCTAATGAAATGTTATAAAACACAAGTCCTTTTAAACCTACCTTTCAATAACATGTAATATTATTAAAATATTAATTATATGCAAATTCTTTTAAAATAATTGCCGGAGAAAGAATATAAGAAAGAAGATGTTAATTTTCCTAACATGCCTTTGCCTGCCAAAAATCAATAAGAAAAAAAGAAACAACCCAATAAAATAACAAAGGATATGAACTGGAAGTATAAGGAGAAACTGACACATCCATAGTCATAGAAGAGTCTGTAAGCACACCTCACTTAACAATGAATTTGAAAAAAAAATTAATAAGTATAGAAGCAAATTGAATAGCAGAATGATTGTGATCTCATGAGTAAATATAAGAATTGTACCCAACAGAGAATTCATGTTTTTTCCAACATACATGGATTATTAACAAAAATCAACCATGCATAATACTCCAATTCTTTTGAGATTTTCTATTTAAACAAATTACAAGTATCAAAAAGCATGTACTATACATATGGGGAATAAAAGTAGAAATCAATAGCAGTAGTATAACAACAACAACAAAAGTCTGCATCTGGAAAATTTAAAATACACTTCTATGTAACTCTTGGATTAAAGAGGAAATTATAAACTCTTAGAAATAAATAGCAATGAACATTCTACTTACCCAAACCTGTGGGATACCATAAAACAATGCTCAGAAAAATTTATAACTTTAATGTATTTATTGGAACATAGCGGAAGATTGAAAATGAGTGAACTTTATTTTCAAATTGAGTCAATAAAAACAATATAGTAACTCTAGGGAAAGTATATGGAAAGAATGAATAAAAGTAAAAGCAGACATTAATAAAATAGAAGCAGAAAAAAGAAAGTTGCTTGATAAGGCAAAAGCCCCAATAAAATATGTAGGCAAAAGTGGTTAAGAAAAAAAAGAGGAGGCCAGCCTAGGTGGCTCACATCTGTAGTCCCAGCACGTAGGGAGGCTGAGGCAGGAGGATAGCTTGAAGCCAGGAGTTCAAGACCAGCCTGGGCAACATCGCAAGGCCTCATTTCTACAAAAAATTTTTAAACATGATTAGCCAGGTATGGCGGCAAGCACCTGTAGTCCTAGCTACTCAGGAGGCTGAGGCAGGAGTATTGCTTGAGCCCAGTAGTTTGAGGCTGCAGTGAGCTATGATTGTGCCATTGCATTCTAGCCTGGGTGACAGAGCAAGACTCCGTCTCTTAATTTAAAAAAAAAAAGAGGAGATACAAATTTTTAAAAAATTGGCACAAGAAATGGCATGCAACTAAAGATATTGAGACAAAAACTAGAATACTATTTAAAAGTTTATTCCAACGAACTTGAAAGTCTAGATGACATAAATAATTTTTAGGAAAATATAAATTACCAAAGCTGAGTCTATAAAATATAAAGCCTGAATAGACTCGTATTTATAATAGCTATTATGAAGTGGTGAGAGATAAACTCCTAAGAAGCAGGACTGGAACCAGGCTATTTTAGAGATGAGTCCCCCACACCATCCTGGAACAGACAAACCCTACCTGACATAGAGAGTTGAGGGAATAGGGAATCACGGACAGCTCATAACCTTCCCAGGAATACAAGTCCAACAACATGATGAAACAATGCTAGAAGTCAGTTTGAATTGGGAACACAGAATTAGTGCCTTCTCCACTGAATCCATGCAGAATTAAGGATGCTGTTTAGCTCATGAATTTATTTCAGAACAATCTTTCCAATAGTCAGCCTTAGTAGTCTGTGTTATGGCACTTCTCCCATTCATTGAAATATTTTTATGTCTAGTACTTTGTTATTAAGGTTTCTTGTTAAGGTTATTTCTGGTACTTTTGTCCTATTGTGAGGGAATTTTAGTTGATTTTCATGGTTTTTCTAGATACACGATATTTTTTGTAGATAATCATTTTCTCCCCTTTTTGAGTATTCTTTCTTTAGCATTTATTTTTTCATGTGGTATAATTTCCAGAACATTTTTGAAGACTAGTGAGGATAATGATGATGTCTTGTTCTTGATTTTCATAGAAATGACGTCAGGGCTTTGCTGCTCAGTGATAACTTTCCCTTGATCCAGGATATACATGTATGTTAATCATATCAAGAGAGTATTTTATTTTCCTATTTATTTTGTCATTCTCTTCCTAGTGAACTAACTTTTTTATTAAAAAATTAAGAAATATGCTTTACATCTTTCCAAATTCTTCATTAGCACCTACTGAGAAATGATCATTGTATTTTTTCCTTCTTTGACTCAATACGATGCAATATATTAAAGACTAAGATTGCATTATATTTGCATTCTTGGAAGTCTTTACTTGTTTAGAATTTTTAAAACATTCTATTAAATTCCTTTTGGTATTACTTATGATTTTTAAATATATAAGTAGAATTATTCTCTAGGGTTTTTTTTGTTTAATCTTTGCTTTTGAAATGGTGGTTTTTCTAACTCTATAAAATGAATTGGGAGGAGGATTTTATGCTTTTAAAAATGTATTGATCCTTTTATATAATTTGACTGTGACATCTAAATAAATTTTGGTGAGTAGTATGGTGAATTTGTTCATGGAAAACAAACTTGTTCTATTTGATGTTAAACAAATACAGAACTAAAAGGGCTACATATATTTGGACCAAGATATAAAACTATTGAAAATAAATTCTACTTACTTCCATTCCCAGCAGTTTAAGAGCTTTAGGCTGCATAATGAAAGGGGAGGAAAAAAAATCAATTTACTCAGATAGCTAATATTAGTAGTAGTACTGTTAGTAGTACATTAATAGTATTGTTAGTAGTAGACATAATAATCGATTAAAAAGTACTTTGTATCATTAACTAATGACCATATCCAAGGAAAAGAAATGCTTTAATATGGAAACTCTTCTTCTGCCAGCAGAATTTAATTGAGGAGAAAGAGCTGCCCACACACAACTCTTATTCCAGGTGGCACCAGAGAAGTTCCCTAACAAAAATCCAGACACAGAGCTCTGAGTGGGGGATGAGGAGAGGGCATCCCCAGCCATCTGACATTTGAGCTGGGCTTTTGGTAAGAGTGCAATTTGGAAAGGCAGCGATAGGGGAAAAGATGTGGTAGGCACAGTAATACAATTTGATTTTGGAGGAGGTACATGGTCTACCGTGGTGGGGTGGGGACAGCCGGCAGAGAGCCTTGGATGCTGTGATAGTGAGTTAGGCCACGATTCTGCAGGCAATGAGGAGCCCTGGGAGGCTCTGAGCAGGTAGTGTGCTGGCTTGTCCCTTGCTTTGGAAGTTACAGCAGCTACGGTGGTGGGATGGTAGGTGGTTTGGAGAGGGCAGAGACAGTAGCCGTGGAGGAAGGCTGCTGTGGACAAAGAAGGAGGGCAGATTCGATGGATGGCCTGGGCCACCCACCTGCTCAGGGGTGCTGGGGAATGGCTCTGTGTGGAATGGGAGCCCACACCTGATGCACTGCGGGAGGCAGGGCAGGTGTGCTTGGGGATGGAGGAAAAAGCTTGGTTTTGAACCAGCCGAGTTATTGAAAAGCAGAGCAAGGAACCACATGTCACTCGGGAAACCACAGAACACTGCACAGTCAATGAGTTCTACCCTCTTTGGTCCAAACAAGTTGTTGTAGAGGGTCCGAAAACTTTTCCGAGTGTAGTTGCAGCGGTAGGCGCCTCCCATCAGGTACTCCAGCACGAGCCCTATGTCTATGAGGCTGATGTGGTAATCGGGCGGGAGGTTGCTCTGTAAGAAAAGAAGTTTTGACTCAGGTCCTGTAAGAATGCGTTCATGAACTTGGGAGTTTAGGTAACAGACGGGGGATTAAACAATATTCAGGCTATTACCGTATGATTGAGGGAGGTGATGGGTTAAGCCATGTTCCAGAAAATGGGTTAAACTTTTCCAATGAGAAATGGGATTAGAAACCCTTGTGGTTGTAGGGTTGATGGCTGGCATGTTCGCTGGTCTGTAGTCCCCATGTGTAATGTAAGGGAAGTGGTGTGGTGCGGCTGGTGTGATGTGAGAACAGATTAGTTTGATGAGAGGATGCTTTGATAGCTGCTTGCAGGGGAGAAGCAGCTTCAGGAGGCTGGAGGCCGGGTTTCGTGCAGGATGAGAAGGGCTTCGTGGGAGGCATTAGCGAGACAGATCATCTCCAGGGCTGGGGCTTTTCTAATGAAAGCTCTGCGTGGTGCCCTGTGACTTTCTGGGGGACACCCCTATATCTTCAGTGAGAATGCAAACACCCAGACTATGTGGTGTGGCTGGGGGTCTGTGAAGGGCAGAGTCTTGCGTTGAAAGGGAAGCGGGTGTGTTGAGACAGCATGTCGGAGGGGAGGAACAGCCGGAAGAGAGACAACCCAAGTCAGCCATTCATGTCCCAGCTGGTCCACTGATCCAGGAGGCAGAGCTGACCAGCCGTTTTTAAGGATTTTTTCTGTGTGCCATTTGTCGCTTGGTTAGTTTCATATGGCTGAAATGATGGTGTTATCCTGGGACTCATGGCACGGAGGTTACCTGTTCCAAACATTCTCCCTTTACAGTAAGACTGGCCACATGGGCTAAATCTTTCATGCACGCATTGCATGTTTTTCAACCCCTATTGTGATCCTTGACCGAGTCGGGGATTCCATACTCAAAGATAAGGAGATACAGCTCTGCTCTGAGGAGCTCACTGTTGGGGGCAGAGGGGTAAAGCCGTCAACAGCCCTGATGCAGTGGCACAGTGCACCACTGGAAGAGTGAGAAAGGGCTTCCTGCAGAAAGCGATGCCCGAAGTATCTGGGAGCAGGTGGACCAGAAGGAAGAGGGCTGCAGATGCGAGCAAGGCATGGCCCAGGACAGAGCGCAGACTCCCCAGGCACCAGAGTGTCAGGCGGGGTTAGTACACGGTGCAGTGGGACGTGGTGGGAAAGAGTAGCAGGCGTGGCATGGACCAGGCACTGAGCAGTGCATGTTTCTTGGAATGAGCTTGGATTCCATACTGAGGCCCGTAGGGAGATTCTGGAGGATTTCAAGCAGGGGAGTAGAGTGGGGGGGAGCATGGACTGGAGGATAGAGGATGATAATTAAAACCGGTCAGGTGATAAATGGTTGGGCCCGAACTAGGGTAGCTGTGACTTTTGAATGTCTGCGCCTCCTAGCCTGACTTCCAGCTGGGTCCTGTGGGGAAGTCAGATTCCTTATTTGGAAAACAAGGGCACTGGGCCAAAGGGCCTTGGAGGTCCCCATGGGTTCCCAGATCCACTGATTCTGTGTTCTGATCTATGACCGTAGAAGCCACATTCTCATATTATTAGAATTAAACATTGGTATGAAATGTGACCAGGCTACCTAGGACTCTGACTGAAAACTCTGTTCTCTCATCTGGGTTCTTCTCTCTTGCTCAGAATACAAGCACACGGTATGTACTCTGCATGCCCAGGGCTGCGTTCTGGCAAAATGAGTCACTCTTGGGTGAACCCAGTCCAGTCCTCTAACCTGTGGCGACAAGACATAAGAAACAGCAGGACAGAACCCTGAGAGAGCGAGACCCTACAAGAACAGAGACGGTAAGTAGTCTGTGGCAGTGGAAAGGGGACAAACATGTATCACCTAATAATGAGGGAACAGAAAGGGCCAACCACAACTGCCGCAATCAACAGGGCACGCAGGACAGATTGCGGAACCTCCTGCTGGTACTTCTGGAAAGAGGCCCAGAGCACAGGCGAGGGATCTTAAAGTAGATACAGAACATGAGGCTGCAGGGACAGATGGCAGGGCTCAGGCCAGCAGAAGGCAGGGCTGCCCCTGGCCTTGGCAATGGCATCAGCCTATAATCAAGCAGTCACTGAATGTGTTCCACTCATGTACGGGCATGACCATGCAATTGGAAAGAGATTATCCTTTTCTTTTTTAGTTTTAAGTGAACTCTTTCTATGAAGGGAGGAATTCATTATCCCCTATGCCTCAAAGAATAAGAAGACAAGACATTTTGGAAATTTAAAAATTGTTTTTAAGAAATGTTTTCGTGAAAGATACCAGTGGGTAAGGATCATAAAACAGTAGACCAACCTTCTTTACGTCCCTCACCAGCAGATGAAGTGTGTTTGGTGGACCAAGTCTCTGAAAGGGAAGCATTCAGCCGTGTTAAATATGTTTTTCTCTTCCACGCCTGGAGCAAAATCCTACCCTACCATGTAGAATTAATGCATTGTGAGAGCCAGAGTCTACCTGACTGTCAGCCTGTTTCTTTTATGGAACAGAACTGGTTGTGGTTAAGAAGTATCCAACACATTAAAATATATGTGAAATACTTTTTATTGAATTATTTTAAAGAGTATCTTAAGGTATACAATAAGACGGTTAAAAAAAAGTCACCAAGTTTTAGTGAGTGACTTCTGAGGGCAATATCTGCTACTTAAAATCTTAGAATGGGGAAGGAAATGTAAATTCTCAAAACTTAGACTGTAATAATATAAACCAAGGGGATTTCATCCAAGCACTTCCATGCTAATACAAAGGAGCTCCTTGCTGTGAAAACTTAGTTCTACGTTTTTAACCAAAGCCTCCTAAAAATGTGAGGGTCCCAAGGAGCAACTGACTGCCCACCCCTGGTGACTTTTCACTCTGCTAATGTCTTAGAAAGCTAGATTTTCTCTTTGTATAAACAAGTACTCATACACCACACCCACATGTGGAACAAGAGTTAATGCCACCCCAAAAGGGAGAGACCGGCTGGGCGTGGTGGCAGTTGGTGCGAATGTGAACATGGCTGTGGCCAGCAGCAAGCAGGTGGGACATCACTGCCTGCTGTTGAATGTGACTTCCCAGCTGAAACTGTGTCCCAGTGAGACTATGCTCCTCTGACCACATTTAGGCACCGCATGCACCTGTGATAAATGTGTTCAGATGGCGGGATCCCCATGTCCTCCCTCCTTCTAGAACACTCACTGTGTTATAAAGCTCCTCCAGCCTCGGGATGGTCAGAAAGTGCTGCATGTTCACTCCGTTTTCAATCAGGAGCTTCACAAAGTCGACGCGATCTAAGACTAAAGCATCCAGCATGGCTTGCTCCAAAGCATTCACCTGCATGAACCAAGGGATGGAAGCCCGTGAGTGGTGTCTCAGAGGGACACCAGGCAGAAGGCCGATTAGAAACATGGAGGAAATGGTCGTCTGGCCCCCCAGATCCCAGAGTATTCGGAACATCGTCATCTTTGCTCTTCGTCTTGAGTGAGCACGCCCCATTTCCCCTCTCCTTTCTTCTCATTTGGCCTCTACATATTCTATCAAAGTTTGTAAATAATTTTCTCCTTTTAAAAATAAATCGGAGAGGATTCAAAATCTCAGCCATACTGGTGTTACTCTGTCCAGTTTTTACCATTTGTTTCCTTGACTGAGAAGTGTCCACCTGGCAGTGGTGGAATTCCACGAGGAATCACCTGGGCACACGGCATGCCACCAGGGCACTGTGTGAGTGAGTGGCCGTCAGACATGCAGGTACATACACACACTGCTGCCCTATCTTGCCTGTATCCTGGCAGCCGAGAGACTGAGAACAACCACGTGATGTGTGGCTCCAGGCTCCCAGCCCAGACAACTGCCCTCACCCCCACACACCCAGTCATGGGCTCCGTCTTTCAAAAGGTTTTGTTGCACAAATTGCATTTATTTGATGGTAATTGGTTTGTTTCCCATATTTTCATGCATCAAGCATCTGCCTGTCTGCTGGGCAGCGAGAGCCACTGTTGAGCAAGATGACCAGGACATCCTCACTGGGTGGCATCGTTACCCCCAAAGCAGGAACATATGGTGTTTTTTAATTTTAAACTTTTTTATAGAGCTGGGGTCTCACTATGTTGCCCAGGCTGGTCTTGAACTCCTGGCCTCAAGTGACCTTCTACCTCAGCCTTCCAAAGTGCTGGGATTACAGTTGTGAGCCACTGCGCCTGGCCATATTTGGCATTTTTGACAACTGACAGCCACAGCTCAGTGAACATACTGTTGCCATTTGAGATATTGACTATTCTGTCAATCCTTTACCCCTCCTTCTTGGGATCAGGGCCCTGGGCAGGGCTGAAGCAAAGGCAACAAAAACTGCTCCTTCCCCCAAAGAAAGAGGGTGATACCAACCTTGTGGTCTCCACTATCCTGAGAAACAGGAGCAAAGACTTTCCACATACCCAGTTCAGCAGCTCTATCTTCCGGGGGTCAGTTTCTTCCTCCACTTCTTCTTTCACTTTCCCTTTCTTCTTGCCTTTTCCTTTTCCTCTGCCCCCCTTGGTGGTGGCTGTGGGTGGCTTCTTCTCCTTCTCTGTGGCTTTGCTATCTGTTGGGGGGGCCAGGCTTCCCAGGGGCTGTAGTCCACAGAAAGCAGAGTTGAGAAAAGTTATTAAGGCTGTCCCTTGTTCCAAGACAAGTGGACCAATCCCCCACCTCTGTTCATGCACACAGACACACTACATATGCACACATGTGCACATGCACAAATGCACACACACAACGTATAATACATGCACATACATACACACACAAACAGTACTCACACATGCACCCAATGTGCATGTGCACACCCACACAGTGAACACACATGCCCTCCCACACATGCACACACACACATGTACACATACACAGTCTGCACACACACACACACACACACACACACACACACACACACATACTCAGTCATCACAGGCCTGGCTGTCTGGTGGAGAAAGCCCTGATACCATGAACCACTGTTACTCATGTGCACAAATGCACACTGGGCTTGCTGCAGTGGCTTTGCATACTTAAAGTAGCTGATATTTTGACTTTCCTGTGTGCTTTTGCACAAAGGAAAGGGTGCCGAGGGGAAAGTTCAAAGGCACCAAAGAGATGTGCCCATAATTGTCTAATGATAGGAGAAAGTGATTGTGAAGAAGTCAGAGACAATTGCAGATACAACTGCAGACACCTGCCAGAATATAAACGTGAACTAGAGCTTATGGGTGGGTGATGAGGCTGTCCAGGTATCACTGAGATCTGTGCTGTGTGGGGACAGACTGGATTCATCGAGGGGAGAATGTGCTCTTCTCCAGAGAACAGGAGGGAGAGCGGAAGTGAGCCTGTGCCCTGGGCCTTGTGTCCTGGTGCAGTGGAGAGCGCAGGGGTGTGTCCTGGTGCACACACAGAGCCGGCACTTACACAACCCACCCCTCCGGCTGGTGTCCTCTCTGCCTGCTCCTCTGGCCAGCTCTCCTGGGGAGTCGTCTGCCCGTGGCGTCTCCATTCCCTCCCGTCCCATCCCCGCTCTGTGAACTCTGCTTCTCCCCTGCCTGTCCTGGGCTCTGGCTTTGGTCACTGATGACTGTGCCATGCCTGCCTCGTGGGCATTTCTCAATGCCCCTCGCGCTGGGTTCTCAGCGCATCTGATTCCACAGCCTGCTTCCTCCTAGAGCCTCTTTCCTCGGCTTCTCAGGCAGCACAGGCTCCCAGCTTTCGTCCTCTCTGTCTGGCCTCTGCTTCTCAGTGCAGCTTTAAGCGTCAAGGCTCTTCTGGGCTCTGTCCTCGGCCTCCTTCCCTTCCATGCTACTCACCGATGCCTACACCACTGGTCACCATGGATTTGTACACCACCTCTCCTTTCTAGCTTCAGTCCTCCTCTCTCCCCTGAGTTCCAGCTGCCTGCTCAGTATCTCCACTTGCATGTCCAAGAGATTCAGCTCGTTGTGTCCAAAACCACACTCAGGACCTCCCCTCCAACCTAGTCCTCTTCCAGTGTCCCTTGTCTCAGTGAAGTGGATTACACATCGGATCATCAGAAATTCCAGATATTAAATAATTTCCTGAGGTTCATGTCACAAGGGAGAACATACTAATATATCATCTGTACAAAGTCATGATAAATGACATGAGTTGAAAAAAAGTTTCACCGGCCAGTGGGGCCCAAAGACAAAGATCTGGCTTCGTGCTATGTCAACGCGATTCCAAGCCAGTGCCAAGCTCAGCTGATCTGGAGCCGATACATTTGTTCCTGGAAAGGCAAGAAACAAGAGTGATTTTTCACTCCATGCCTGGACTGCTCGGGTTTGGCAGGTGCTGGATGATAAACACAGGTTTCCCCCGGGGCTGGTTCAATGTCAGCCTGGAACTAAACATCACTGCCTTTTCTCTCACCCCTGAATAATGCCTCAAAGCTAAGAATTCCATCATCTCAAAGAGCTTCCTCGGAGAAAGGTGGAGGCAATCTCTTCCCATGTCAGCTCTGCATGGTCTCCTTGGGAGGGACAGAAGAGGAATCCAGTGACTTGGGACCCTCATCTGCAAAAGGGCAGGAACCATGGGACTGCATAGCCCTGGGACTGCCCAGATACCTGCCAGGCCAAGCCAAGGGGAGCTACCCTCCAGCCTCAAGAGCACCAGTCCGCTGACCCACAGAGAGGCCAGCACAGCATTGCCTGCAGCCAGCCTGGTGATGCCTCCTACTCTCTCCTCTCTCTTTCCTGTCCCCTCATGGCTAGCCAAGAGGCAAGGAGGAAGTATGTATCCCAGAGCAGTCCCCACCTCCACGAATGCCAGGGCAAAGCCTGTCATTAGAGGCAGGATGGGGAAATTGGACAGAGCACTGAAGAATGCAGCAATTGCAAATGCAAAATCATTTTATGTTTACACTCTGTGAGTTGAAACCCTCAGTGAACAAGTTACAAATGGAAATGGTTCTGACTTTAGCCTGTTATGATCCATGGGCACCCACAGACCCCACCCCACAGAAACCCATACTGAGCCTGTCATTCTACCATGGCTTTGTGCTGAGACCACTCCAGGCAGCCTGGTTGGCCCAGGGTTCTAGCACCAGCAGACATAGTCCCCGGGAGGCGAGGAGGCAGAAGGACTGCTGTCCAGGCCAGCATCAAAGGGAGAGGAGTCACCATTTCCCGAGAGCTCACCTTTCAGCAAGGCAGTTAAAATTGCCATCTCGATGTCCTGCTGACTCTCAGAACCCATTCTAAATACAGTGACCTGAAAACATAAAACGGCTGAGTTAAAGCAAAGTTGAAAACAAGAGAGAGAATTGAGGTGTTTTTACAAAACGACCACAGAGACTGACACGTAATAAAATGATCCTGAGTGCTAGACAATTTTAAACCAAGTGCTTTTGATTCCCAGAAGTTGCAGCATTGCACTTGCTGATGGTGAATCTTTGCCCGAGATCTGTTCCAATACCCTTGAGAGGAGGGAGCCCATTCAGGATCTACACTCCAATATCTAATTTGCCATCAGCGATGATAAAGGAGATATTTGTAGGAAATATGTAAATTTAGAATTTTGAAAAGGCTATCTTGTATGCACAATAAGAGTGCTTATTCTTTATAAACACAATTAAGGAAGGAAGGAGTGGGAAATAATTACTGCATTTGGAAAATGAAATGATAGAACTTTGGAAGCATATCTAACAGGGTGATATATATCCTTCTTCCCCAGGTCTTTAAATCTGATTCATATTATGAACCTCAGAGTTGTGCAATGTGGTGTGATGTCATCTCCCATTTGCTAAGGTTTGAAAGCACCTGGGCCCTCTTCTGTGTGGGCTTGTTCTACCTCCATCACGTGGACACAACTGCCAATTTGGTATGGATTTTTAAACTGCCTCTTGGAAAAGGCCGAACTAAAATATGAACAACTCCATCATGCACACATGGGCAGAATTAGAAAAGGAAACATAATTCTCTCCATGGAGCTTGTTTGGAAATAAATTCAAGACACTTACGAGTTCTTTCTTCTTCATGCACTCCATTATAATTGCAAACAGCTGATGTGATTGTGTCTTGTTGTAATTAAATGTTTTCTGAATGGTAACTAGAAGCTGATCCCTGAGGGACTCATTTATTATCCTGCTCAAAGGAAACACAAAAGAGAACAAAACAAGGCAAGTTAAATCTGTACATGAATAAGTCAGACATCTCTATGTCCATCTGGTATCTTTGATTTGAGACTTTGCTGTTGGAGGGCTTCCCAGCATGGGAGACAAAAAGTGACCATAGTCAAACACGGCATGCACACTTGTCCTAAACTCTATCTAGCCTTGTTGCAAACCTTCTAAGGGAAAATGAAGATGGCAGGGAGGGTATTGCATCAGAGAGAGAATTCCTCAGAACATCCTGCTCCTGACCGTTTCCCCATGTGCTGGCCTTGGGAAACGGGAGAGGGGATCTAGCAAATCTTGATGATTTAGACATGCTTGGAACGTCTAAGCAGACCACTCCAGGTTTTCTCCTTGGCCCTGCAGGGAGGCCATTCCGTACCCACCCTTCCCCACACATCAGAAATCCTACCCGCCTTCTTCACAGTACTTGTGTGCAAAGGACAGGATGTCTGAGGCTCGTCCACTGCCATCACAAATCACCACAGGGACCGGAGGGTCTTCTCGAAGGTATTCCAAGACGATGGAAACCACATTAGGGCCCCCTTCCACCACGAGGCCCACGAGGGGCACACCCTGCCCCAGTCCTGCAACACAAACCACATTCGAGGTTGCACCAGTGTACTGCAACAGCACACCGCACCCTCCACTGGCCTATTTTAATTCCTGAAATGCCATGAAGAGTAATAACGTTACGGATGCTCCAAGTGGCAGTAGTATTTACCGAGGCTGGAAGGAATTCAAGCACGTGATGATGGTTTTCATTCTTGTATTCAAACCCCATATTATGGCCTCAATGGGAAAACCAAGACCTCAAAATCCTGAAAGTTCTCGCTACCATGTGGTTAAACTCCATGTAACTCACCTGGCCTATGGGCTGCCTCAAGGTGAGCTGTGAGAACCATTAGAAAATGCTTCTTGCTGAAAATATACCTCCCTCATTGCCCAAACCCAGGGTCTGAAATTCTTCCTTGATAGCTGTCCCCTAAAGAATCATGCAGTGAAAGGGGAACAGCCACCAGGAAGCTCGGTTCAATTTCTGGCCTCTCCCATATTTGCCTTCTGACATTGGGCCAATCACCAAACCGTCATGAGCCTTAGGCGACCATCTGTAAAAGGTGAATAATCACAGTGCCTCCCTTACCTCCTGAAGGAGCAATATATAAAATACAAGAACACATTTTGTATATGCTGTTGTTGCTGTTGCTTCTGCCTCCAATGCCTGGAATAAGGCAGGGTGTGATCTTGGAGGCAAATACGTGGACCACTGTTATCCTGCCAGTTAGCGACTTGTTCCCAGACTCCTCCCTCTGACTCTATCAGATAATAGGACTGTTCTAGAACACAGTAGGTGCAGAACCAGCAGGATGGGCTGGGAAGCAGGAGGTGGCAGGAGGATTCTGGAAAGGGAAGGAAGGGGGAGTGGAGACAAATTCGCCTACTTCATGATTCTGCCCCAAATTGGCCATGACACAGTATATGCTCTGAGCCTGTTTCACCAGGTGTCTGTTAGTTGTGATGGAAATTAGCTGATTAACATTAACAAATGGCAAGTAAGAGAAGTGTCCCAGGTTTCACAGTTCTGAAGGGCTTCACATAAAACCTGCTGGCACAGGTTATGAGAAGATTCAAGAATTTCAAGTGGGAGGATTCAGAGTGTCTGGTTTTCTTCCACGAGACATTTCTGTACTCTTAAATATTTGGAATTACTCTGCTGTCTCCGAGCAGAATAATTACAGTTAAGTTCATTTCGGCAAACGTGCACTGAAGGTCTCTGTCGTGCCAAGCCCTGGCTGAGAGATCCTCGACAAATGGACCAAGATGACCCAGACTCTGCCCTTGAGATTCCCACCCAAGCGAGGCTTGATATTTTAGATTTTCAGGAGTATGGTGGCCAATTCACCTTCTTTTCTAGAAACAAAATAGAAGTGGTTCTTCTTGGCTTAGGCTGGACTCCCTGAAGCTCCATGCTGTGGGAGGTGACGACTGAGCACCCCTTTGCTGTCCCTGCCCCACTCAGAGCCCTAGGCAAAGGATGACAAAGGGAAGCCCACACGTCACACGGCCAGGTGAAGGGAGGCAGTGTGAAAACTCACAAGTCCAGAAAATTTCAAGATGTGAGAACAAAAAAAACTCAGTCATCAATCAGCTTATCCATCAAGACCTGGTTCTTGGAAATCCACAAGTTTTCATGATGGGCCACTCCCATTCCGCACACTTGTGCAGCATCACAGTCCCTTACATTGTGCTTTACAATGACCATTTTCCAGACCTACATTGTCTTCCAGAAAAACCTCACCAGCAATGGTAAAAACAAAACACCCTTCAAGATCATTTAACAATTGTTTGACAGTAAGAACTGTTGAAGTATGAACATGTTCCAAGAGATTATACCAGTTATTTTAATTCAAACCAATTGTTATCATTATTTCCTCTGGGTGAGGTTCGTTCCTTTCTCGTTCAACCTCAGCATTCTTCTGACGACATCAGCGTCCCCTGAGGGCTGGGCCACCCAGACCGGCAAGGATGATGCCCCATCAGGAGCACGTGGCTCCTGCAGCCCTCTCCAGAGATGTCCCCACCTGGCCATCTTAGTCTGGGTGAGAGACCCAGAGCTACAGAAACATTTAATGGTCACCTAACACTTATCAGCTGATAGAAGGAATCATCCTAAGTCTTTTGAGAAACTAAAAAAAGATAACAACGGTAATCACAGGGAATGTGAACTACTAGGCAACATGGTGGGCAATGCTATCACCATGGCAACCACTGCAGGGTTGTTTCTTGTGCCAACTTGTGAACTTGGGGCAAAGCATCACCACATGCTTAATGGATGCGGTTTGGGAGGTGGCTGAGATAAAGGGTCTAGGTAAGTCATTTTCTGTTGATCTAACGTGAATCAAGGGTAAAGCTGTCAACGCCCTTGGGCAGCCTCCTCAGCCCGGCCTCCGTGGTGGTGGCCTCACCCAGCGGTAGTGCCGGGGGCCCTCGCCAGCACTTACTCGTGTTGATCTTCTGCAGGGAGATGTGCTTCTCCAGCAGCCTCCGCAGCCTCACCTCCGCGCCGTACTTGCCCAGGGTGCCGTTGTCGGCCAGGATGAAGTGAGTGTGGGAATTGTTGAGCACAGAGAGCTTACTCAGAGGGTTGGACATGGTCTGGTACACTCTTGTTACCTGACAAAGTGCACAACACACATCAGAGCTGCAGAACTTAGACCAACAGGGGAAGCGAGCGGAGTACATATGTCTGTAATGACTGCACTTAAACCTACCTTCACTTCTCTACCCTACCTTTTGAAGGTTTTCTTTGTGCCAATTGTTATATTAAAATTTAAAAAATAATTATTTTAGATAATGACAACCTAGTGCTTGCCCTCCTGGGCATTTATTGCAGAGAAATGAAAACTTATGTTAACACAACTTCCTGTACACAAATGTTTATAGTGCTTTATTTGCAACAGCCAAACTAAACAACCCAGATGTCCTTCAACAGATAAATGGTAAACAAACTGTGGCATATCCATACCATGGAATACCACTCAGCAATGAAAAGGAATGACTATTGATACACATGACAACCTGGGCAAATGTCCAGCCAACTATGTAAAATTTTTTTTAAAAAGTCAATTCCCAAAGGTTACATACTTTATGATCCCATTTATAAAACATTCTTGGAATAGGGGGCAGATTAGTGGTTTCTAGGGGTTAAGGAGGAAGCAGAGGAGGGAGGGAATTAGGTATAGGTATTAAAGGGGCAGGAGGGATCCTTGTGTTGATGGAGATGTCCTGTACCTTGACTGCATCGATGTGAGTATACCAGTTGTAATATTGGTTGTAAAGCACGATATCACTGGGGGAAATTATTGTTTCTTACAACTGCATCTGAATATACAATTATACCAACATAAAGACTTTAATTTCAACAGCTTGCCAATGTCTACAGAGAAAGCACTTACATCCTTTCCAATCAGGTCTTCCTTATTCTCCACGATGCCCCACGGAGCAATCCCTATAGCGCAAACCCGGCCTCTGGACTTGGAAGAGTGGTCTTTCAAGGCATCCCCAACGTGGCTGATGACACCTGTGAGCAGCCACAAGAAGTCATATTTTAGGCCCCTCTTCTCCCCATCATAGCACCCTTCGTGAACTTTAGGGACACCTGATCTGAGCCCCTACATTCCCCATAGAACAGGGCTGAGACACACTCATCTTCATTATTGAAACAAAGTACACTGAAAGTCTGAGCTCATAACAACTAGCAATCCTGCATAGAAAAGGGAAAAACCAGAAACCAAAGCAACTGTGCCAGGATTTCCTGTACAAGGTTCCCAGACCTAACAATGGAAGTGACGGGGTCTCTTTGGCTGTCCTTGTCTACCTTCAGCTAAAGTTGAGAGCCAGACTGCCTGGACTGTTTCTTAACCTCTCTATTCCTCGGTTTCCTCTCCCATAAAAACAACAAAAGGATTGTTGAGAGGTTAAATGAAGATGGTGCTTGTATGTGGCTCAGTTCAAGGAATAGCACAGAGTGGGTGACCCAGAAATGTTGACTATTATCAGTATCATTATTATACTTCCTGAGTTTTTTTTTTAAAAAATAATAACAAAATAAAAGCTACTTTCACTTTTGTCATAAATATGACCAGGTGGCAATATGTCTTGTTTTTCACCTTTAATTATTAGGAAGCTCTTTGGGGACCACAGTGAGTTCTGGGTGGTACATTTGCTGTGAGGGAAAAGGTCCTCTCTTACCCGTGCTGACACCCCCGGTGAAGATCCAGGCCCCAGTGGTCATGGCAGCCTTGATCAGGCCTTTCCCAAAGACCTGCTTCAGCTTGGGCTGCATCTCAAAGTTCTGGAGGCCTCCATGCACAGATATTAAGAGCTTGGGGAGTTCCAGCTGCCAGTCTTTCACCATGAGATGGAGCAGTGAATCAGGCTTGGTGTCATAGGATACACGGATATACTGCAAAAGAGTGTATGACACTCAGCACCTGTTCTTGGTTTTGCTTCTTGTGTCAAAGAGGAGCAGGCCTGTCAATCACATCCAAGCAAGAACTATCTGGCTCATCTCTCCTTCAGCGAGTCTGTGGCCAAGTGACTTAAAGGAGCTTTGGAGAGGATTGTCAGCTTTAGCAAATAAAAATACAGGATGCCCAGTGCTACGGTCTGAATGTTTGTGTTCCCTCAAAATTGACATGTTGAAACCTAATTCCAAATGTAATACCATTAAGAGATGGGTCTTTAGGAGGTTATTAGGTCATGAGGGCAGAGCCCTCACGTATGGGATTAATGGCCTTATAAGAGAGGCCTGAGGGAGCTTGTTCATCCCTTCCACCATGTGAAGATGGAGCAAGAATTCGCCATCTATGAAGCAGAGGATGAGCCCTCACCAGATACCAAATCTGATGGCGCCTTGATCTTGGACTTCCCAGCCTCTGGAACTGTGAGCAATAAATTTCTGTTGTTTATACATTATCTAGTCTAACGAACACATTTTGTTATAGCAGTTGAACAGACTAAGACACTCAGTTAAATTTAAATTTTAGATAAACAATGAAAATATTTTAGCATATTTTATTAAATGCAATAAATCATACAATATTTGTGACATGCTTGTACTAAAAAATTATCCATTGTTTGGAATTCAAATATAACTCGGTGTTCTGTATTTTATCTGGCAACCCTAACCTTGGAGGAATCAGTTCTGAAGCTGGCTCAGCTAGAACAATGGCCCAAGAAGTAGGAGAAGGACGTTGTTGAGTGAGTGGGAAAGGGGGTCATAGGCTCACATCTGGACTTGACCTTCTCCTCAAAGTGAAGGAGAGGTTAATAATCCCCAAATGCCTTGGTCCCTGTGAATTGCTTCTTTGTGTCCATGCCAATATGTAGGGTGCAATTCCGGAAGACTGTATATTGTGGTATGTGGAACACAACTGAATTTTATTTGAACAATGATGGTGGGCCAGTGAAATAAAATGAAATTGCAAAAAGTTTCTGACTGGGCACGTGGGAGTATTATTCAGAATTAGCTGGAAGGGATCATAGTGCTGAAGCCCCCTTTCTCTGGCAGGGCTCACCGGAAAGGCAGAGGGCACTCCCTGTTTGTATGCAAGTGTGAGGGACCTTGGTCTTTCTCAGGCCAGCTGAGTGCACGCCGGGGGAGCTGTGAACAGACTCCCACACACATGTAAGGGGGAAAGTATTTCCAGAGACTCCCAACACATCTAAGGGGGTTTGCAGGTCCACAGTAATTTTTTTAAAAAAGAAATTTCTCTCTCAATACTGGAGATGGAACAATGGGATATGGTTGCAAAGTTGGGCCGGAGCCTGGCTTGTGGATTCAGAGCTTTGGTATGGATTCACAGGATACTACCTGCTCTTTATAACAGTGTCCAGCTTCTAAGTCTCATGGCTAAAAAACCATGTGCACCAATATAAGTCTTGGTATTGCAATGAAATATCTGGAAAGGTTGAGCCGCAACCCTGAAGAAGACCCAGGTATCTGCGGTCTGGGGTCTGGGCGACCGGCCTCTGATGCAGGCTGTGGTCCCAGTGGCACCATGTCTGAATGCCCCTCTTACCATGGCTTTATTGGAGTATCCGCCTCCCTGGAATTCAAGAATCCCGTAGGAATCTGTCGGGTAGCTCTGGGTGTGTTTGGTGACAGACCATTTCTCTGGCTGAGCATCCACCTGTTTGTTTTCCTCTTCATTTTTGCTGGGTGTCAGACTTGGCAGAGGGGGAATGTGCTGACTGGTGAACTGGCCACAGCAACACCTGAAAGCAAAGGAAAAGCAGGCTCTTTCTACAACATTCTTCTCCTTTCCTCTTCATTACCAAAGATAAGTTAACCTGAACAGTGAGTTGGGCCCAAACAGGGGCATATTAACCCCTTAGTTATCCAGCTTGATTAGGGACCACAGATGCCCCTTAGGATGGCCTTTTTCAGATAATCAATGCATATCTACTTATGTACCAGTCTATTTTAAACACATTTGATGGTTGCCCTTCTTTACTGGACATATTTTAACTCTATCTTGACAATGTCAGTATGGCCATTGCAAACTGAAAAGTGTGACCAAGTACAAGTCATGCCCTCCAAACACAGAGTTGACTTTCTGGGATTTTTCAATATTGTTGAACTCTTCTGTTGCTTACAAAAACATTTCTCTCCCCAAGTAAGAGCTGGGGATGGCATCAGCTTTTGGACTAGAGAGGATGTTTTTCCTGGGTGTATGTGTGATGTGGGCATGTGTGTGATGCACGTGTGCAGGGGCCCTTCTGGGACATTTCTCCCTGCTTCTCTGGCTACTTTATTGGTGGTGTGGGCCACCATTCCAGGTTCTCCTTCACTTCCTCCCTCCCTCTCTTTCTCTTTTTCTTCCTTTCCTCCCTTCCTCCCTCCATCACCCCTCCTTTCTTTCATTTAATTAAGATAGAATTTTATTGAGATAATTCACATGCCACACAATTGACCCGTGTATATGATTCAATGGGTTTTAGCATGGACAGATATGTGTAGTCATCACTAAGCCAATTTTAGAACATTATCCTCCCCTCACAAAGAAACTTGGCACAGTTTAGCTATCGCCTTTTTGTCCCCATCACACAGACACAAGCAACCACAAATCTACTTTCTGTCTCTGTCCATTTCCCTGTTACAGACATTTCACATAGGAATGGAATCATACACTAGGTGGCCTTTTGTGACTGTTTTTTTTCACCTAGCATGTTTTTAAGGTTCATCCATGTTGTAGCATGTGTCAGTACTTCATTCCCTTTTATGGCTGAATAATATTCCAATGTATGAATGGACAAACATTTTGTTTACCTATTTATCATTTAATGAACATTTGGGTTGTTGTACTTTTTGGCTGTTATGAATAATGCTGCTATGAATATTTGTGCACAAGTTTTTGAGTGGACATGTGTTTTCATTTCTCTTGGGTGTGTACCAGGAGTAGAATTGCTGGGTCATATGATTACTCTATGTTTAATCATCTGAAGAATCACCAAACTGTTTTCCAAAGCAGCTGCATCATTGTCCATCCCCACCGGCAGCGTAGGAGGGTTCTGATTTCTCCACATCTTCTCCAACACTGGTTATTATCTGATACACTGATCCTAACAATCCTACTGAGTGTGAAGTGGTATCTCATCCTGGTTTTGATTTGCATTTCCCTGATGAATAATGTCAAGCACATTTTCATGTGCTTATTGACTATTTGCATATCTTCTTTGGAGAAATGTCTGTTCAGATCCTTTGCCCATTTAAAAGCTTGGGTTATTTATCTTTTTAATAATTGAAATGTAAGAGTTCTTTATATGTCCTGGATACAAGTCCCTTATCTTATATATAACTTGCAAATATTTTCTCCCATTCTGTGGGTTGTCTTTTCACTTTCTTGGTAGTGTCCCTTGAAGCACGAAAGTGTTTAGTTTTGATAAAGTCCAATATATTTTTTCTTTTGTTGTTCATGCTTTTGGTGTCATATCTCAGAATCATTTGCCAAATCCCAGGTCCTAAAGATTTACCCCTATGTTTTCTCCTAAGAGTTTTATAGTTTTAACTCTTACATTTAGGTATTTGGTCCACTGTGAGTTAATTTTTATAGTTATTATGAGAGAAGGGTCCAAATCCATTCTTTTGCATGTGGCTATCCAGTTGTTCCAGCACCATTTGTTGAAGAGACTGTCCTTTACCCATTGAAAGGTCTTTTCATCCCTGCCAAAATCAATTTGCCATAGGTGTATGGGTTTATTCCTGGACTGTCGATTCTATTCCATTTCTCTATATGTCTATCATATGCCAGTACCATTGTACTTTTATTACTGTAGCCTTCTATTAAGTTTTGAAATCGGGAAGTGTGAGTCCTCCTACTTTGCTCTTTTTTTGTATATATAAAGTTGTTTTGGCTATTCTGCTTCCCTTGAAAATTCCATATGAATTTTAGAATCATCTCTTCAATTTCTACAAAGAAGTCAGCTGAGGTTCTGATAGGGATTAAATAAATTGCCTTGGCTTGAACCTCCAACGCAATGTTGAATAGAAGTAGCGAGAGTGGACATCCTTGTCTTATTCCTGGTCTTAGGGGGAAAGCATCCAATTTTCCTCATTAAGTATGATGTTAACTGTGGGTTTTTCACAGATGTTCTTTACGAGGTTGAGGAAGCTCTCTTCTGTTTTTAGTTTTCTGGGTTTTTTTTTAATCATAAAGGGTGTTTGGTTTTACCAAATGCTTTTCCTATGTCTGTTGAGACAATTGTGTGATTTTTGTTTTATTCTCTTGATGTGATGTATTACATTAATGATTTTTCTGAAGTAAATCAATTTTGCATTTCTGGGATAAATCCCACTTGGTCATGGTGTATAATTCTTTTTATATATTGCTGGATTTGGCTTGATAGTATTTTGTTTAGGTTTTCTGCACCCATATTCATAAGAGATATTGATCTATAATTTTCTTTTTTGGAATGTCTTTGCCTGCTTTTGGTACCCATGTAGTACTGATCTCATAAAATGAGTTGGGATGTATTCCCTTCTCTGCTATTTTCTGGAAGAGTTTGTGAAGAATTGGTCTTTTAGAATTCGGCAGAGAAGCTCTCTGGGCCTGGGCTTTTCTTTGTGGGTAGGTTTTTTTTATTATTATTATTACTAATCCTATCTGTTAATTTCTTATAGGTCTATTCAGATTGTGTATTTCTTCTTGAGTCAGTTTTTGCAGTTTGTGTCTTTCTATGAATTTGCCCGTTTCATCTAAGTTATCTAATTTGTTGGCATACAAATCATAATATTCCTTTATACCCATTTCTATTTCTGTAAGGTTGGTAGTGATATCCCACCTTCATTTCTGATTCTAGTCATTTGAGTCTTCTCTCTTTTTTTCATCAGTCTACCTAAATATTTGTTAATTTTGTTGATCTTTTCCAGTAACAGCTTTTAATTTCAATGAATTTCTCTATATTTTTCTATTCTCTTTTCTATTAATTTTCCATTTAGTCATAATTTCCTTCCTTCTAATTGCTTTAGGTTTAGTTTGCTCTTCTTTTTCCAGTATCTTGTGATGGAAAGTCAGTTTATTCATTCAAGATATTCTTCTTTCTTACTATAAGCATTTACAGGTATAAATTTCCCTCTCAACACTGCTTTTACTGCATCCCCTAAGTTTTTTTTTGACAGAGTCTCGCTCTGTTGCCTGGGCTACAGTGCCGTGGAATCAGCCTAGCTCACAGCAACCTCAAACTCCTGGACTCAAGTAATACTTCTGCCTCAGCCTCCCGAGCAGCTGGGACTACAGGCATGCGCCACCATGCCTGGCTAATTTTTTCTATATATTTCTAGTTGTCTAGCTAATTTCTTTCTATTTTTTTTAGTAGACATGGGGTCTCACTCTTGCTTAGGCTGGTCTTGAACTCCTGAGCTCAAACAATCTGCCCGCCTCAGCCTCCCAAAGTGTTAGGATTACAGGTGTGAGCTACTGCACCCGGCCCTGCATCCCCTAAGTTTTGGTGTGCTGTGTCTTCATTTTCATTTATCTTAAAGTATTTTTTGATTTCTCTCTTTTACTTTTTCTTTAATCCATTGGTTATTTAGGAATATGTTATTTAATTTCCACATATTTATGAGTTTCCAATTTTTTTTCCTGCTATTGATTTCTCATTTCTAATTTCATTTCATTGTGGATGGAGAACATATTTTGTATTATTTCTATCCTTTTATATTTATTGAGACTTCTTTCATGGCCTAACATATGGTCTATCCTGGAGAATGTTCCACACGCACTTGAGAAGAATGTGTATTCTATTGTAATTGCATAATGTGCACTACAGATATCTGTAAAGTCTAGTTGGTTTATGGTGTTATTCAAGTTTTCTATTCCCTTGTTGATCTTCTGTTAAGGTCTTGTAGCCATTATTAAAAGTGGGGTATTGAAGTCTCCAACTATTATTGCTGAATTGTCTATTCCTCCTTTTATTTATGTCAGTTTTGCTTCATGCTTTTTGGTGCTCTGTTATAAGGTACATATATGTTTATATTTGTTATAACTTCCTGATTCATTGATCCTTTTATCATTATAAAATGTCCCTCTATATCTCTAGTAACATTTTTTGTTTTAAAGTCTATTTTGTCTGAAATCAGTATAGCTACTCTTGATTTCTGTGGTTGCTTCTTGTGTGAGTGAGGCCTGGGTGGAGGAAGGAAGCTTCTACATCTCAACTGCACTTAGGACTTAGCCTCAGCAACAGGTAGTGGGAGACAGGAGGAGAAATCCTGAAGTCCTGCCCCTCCCTGGAAGAAAGCCCTCTGACTGGGAGCCAGGGGAAGAAGGAGCCCTGTGTTCTTGGCTGCAGAAGTCTGGAGTGGAGTCTCCATTTTGCTGAACTGGGAGAGGGGAGGGAGAAAACTCTCTTGGTTCAAATACAACAGACTATAGTCTTTCTTACTGAATTTTTGTTGGCTTTCTCAAGTACACATCTCTTTACTTGCTGTTTGCCTTTGGGACCGTTTCCAGAGGCCTTTAAATGGTTGTGTTTTTTGTTTTTATTTTCATTCCAGACTTTTTTGGTCCATGCTGGAGAATGCATGGAGCTCACAGAGGAGGCGTATGTGTGAGTCCTGAAGCACCTTCTGCCCTCTCTGTTGCCTGGCTATCTGGCCACATGGACGACTGCAGTGCTGGCAGGTATTCCAAAGGGCTGGTGCAGATAGTTCCCAGGATGGCCTAGTGCCATTGATATAAGGAGGGACATTTTGGGAAAACAAAGGGAAGGCTTTTGTGACCATTGACATTGTCCTATGATGGCATTTCTTACCTTGGGGGGTAATCACTGGGGTTCAAGCAGGGAGACAAACCAGGGGGGCGGTGTGTGGGAGTGGGCAGCTTGGAGATATGGGGGGACTGTGACTGTATGTGTCAAACAAATTTGAACCAGGTGATCTCTAAGAGTCTTTGTACCTCTGTGTCAGTGATCCTATGTGCATGAATTTTATATTGGATGAATGTATGTATAAATTATGTACCCCACCTTCCCCAAACTCAGCCTCATAGCTTTGGCCCTCAGATATGAGGCGTTGTAGCTACATTCATCTCTGATTGCCTGCATAGAAGGCCTCTCTTTAGCTTGTAACATGCATTTTCATGTAGGTGAATGAAATGGTTTAACTTTTTGTTTACAAGTTAAACCCTTTAATAATATATCTAGCTCTCTTAACCACTCAGATATTTCCTGTGATAAAAATTACTTTTCATCTAAATACACTATGAAACTCGATTGATGAGGCCCCCAAAATATCCTGGAAACCTGTTTAAAACCCTCAGCTCCTTGATTTTGCTAATACTAAGAGAAATGCTATAGTCTCATGTGGTTATAAGAGTTCACATTAGGTTGAGTGGTGGATAGGAACTCTTTTCTGAGCTATTTTCATACTAACAGAGGAGCTTCTTAGCCCAAGTGAGTCTTTGGTTAATGACTTCCATGGGGAACAGATTCTGGCCACCCTTCGTAACTCTTCTCCCCCCTCCCCCACACACTAGAAGAACAGTTGCTGGCAACTGGTGGACAAGCACTGGTTTGGATGTCTTAATTACGGCTTCCAATTTACCTGTTAGGGTCTTTTGTGCTGGGAATTACAAAGATACATTCCCGTTTGCAAAAGGTTCTCTCTATCCAAGCTTTCTGACCCTGGAAGAGAGAGAAGTGGAAATTAGACCGATATATTCCCAAACCATCACCCAAATGTATTCTTACACCTTTGTAAAGTAATATGCCATGAACAGGAGTCTGCCCATAACATCAGAATAGTCACCTCCAAAAATGGTGGATGTAAATCTTTAAGGATCTCAGCTCTGGTGCCTCTTAAGAGAAATGGCTTGAAAGTATGTATTTATGGTTCCCATTTGCAAATTTTATTTTACTTTAATTTTTTAAAGGTCATCTTGGCTTCAGATATGGTTTCCATTCTGAGCCCTATTTCATCCACATCCATCTGTCAAAGATCTGTTTTGTGCAAGGTGCGGTGCTGGGTACTGTGGGGACTTCTGAGCAGATAAACTACAAAGCAAATGTCGTTCACCACCTGGAAATGGCGGGGGAGGGGTGGAGATAGCACACGCTGAAGTGGGCAGGCAACTTGGGAGGGAAACTCCCCGCAGAGGCCCCTGCTGTGCCGGATGTGCCACCAGCCCTGCTGGCTTTACCCTACATGGCCCTCTGGTCCTTGGTCCCCAGGAACACCTCACATGGAGGAGCCTCAGCGGGAAGTGATCTGTCCTGCCTTGGAAGGGCCCAGTTGGGCTTGTCTCCCAGGATACAGTCAGCAGGTGGCAGAGTGGGGAGAGTCTTCCCACGGGTGGTGGTGGCAGGAAGGGAGCAGGGCGGGTGCCTCGAGGTTCCCTGGTGCTGTGCGTCAGGAGGCAGGTGGAGAGCCAGCATCCTTCCCTGCATCTCCCTGAGGCCCGGCTCAGGGTGTGTTTGTGGTGTTTGTACATGAGTGATGTGTGCATGTGTGTGCTATATGTGTGTGTGCTATAGCATGTGTGGTCTGATGTGTGTGTGCGTGTGTATGTGAGTGGGTGTGTATGTGTGTGGTGTGCATTTATGTGTGTGGTGCATGTGTGGTGTGTCTGTGGGGACATACGTATGGTGTGTGTCACATGTGTGGTATGTGTGTGGGGTGTGTGTGTCTCTGGGCATGGTAGCAGGGTGGTTGGCAGGCGCAGGGAAATGGAGTGGCTTAGCATTCCAAGCCCAAACAACACCGAGTGATCTTAGGGAAACCATGGAGGGCTGAGCCTCATGGCCTCGGCCACTTTTTCCACAGCTGCCGTGAGGAACGCCACAGTGTGACCTGCAACCAGGGCAAGGACCTGAGGTATCCAGTGGGACAAGGCTTGATGCTGCCCTTCTGGCCATCCCCACCCACCCAGGCAGCAGTGCTGATCTGGGGACTCCCTTGTCTCTGCAGAGGTCACCTCCTTGGAGGACCATAGTGACAGCTCAGTGTCATGAAGGCCCTCTTCATCAAGGTCACATCAAGGGGCCAATGCCTGATTTGTTGCTCTACGAGAGTCCTGGCCCCAGGCCTGGCTATGCCTAGACAGGACCCAAGAATCCCACCCAAACCTGGCCTTTCTGGGGAGATCCCTGAGTTGGTTGGTCACTTGGTTCTTTTTGGATAACAGGAATGATTATATTAATTCAACACTGTACACTTTTTTCCTCCAAATAATTTAATGACTGCTTGAGGATGACATTGCTGGCTCAGAGGTTGGTGCTTTTGTGCTAAAGAGAGGAAAGCAGGCAGGATTGGCTTAGGGGAGAAAGCAGGGGGCGGCAAGCCTCTGAAGGCCCCTGCCCAGCCTTCTTACGTGGGATGTTAGAGCAAACAACAAAATAGCGAAGTACGAAATATCGAGGCGGAGCATTTGCTGCCTGGAAAGAAAATGTGCTTTTCTTTTTGCATTTCATGCCTCACTTCTCAGAGAAGCTGGGAGAGCTTTTTTTGGTGTTGTTTTTTTTTTTTTTCCTTTAAGGGTCACAGTATTTAGATTACATGCCAACTAAAGACAACAAAACTCTAAACAAATATTGAACTCCCATGAATAGGTTACTTTTTCAGAGACATAAGACACCAATCTTGAAACTGCTTTCTGTGTATTCCAGGACTGAACAAATAAATCAATATATTGTGGTCACTGGAGCTGAGTTTCTCACTGTACAATCATGAAAAGTGGGGAATGAACCCTGTAGCACTGGACTACGACTGAAGTTATCAGTGTAAACTCATGGTTTGTAATATATAGAGACAGATATAAAAACAGATACAAATGTATATGTGTACTCTCTCTCTCTCTCCACACATGCACCCCCCACACACACACAGATATAACCTATTGTGTTAGGTATCTATTGCTTAACACAACAAATTGCCCCAAAACCCAGTGGCTTAACACAAAAAACATTTATTATGTCACAGTTTCTATGGACCAGGAATTGAATGAGGCTCACCTTAGCTGAGTGCTTCTGACTCTGGGTCTCTCGCAAGGATTTGATCGAGTTATGGGTGGGGACTGTGCTAAATGAGACTGAGAGGGATTCATTTCTCAGCCCCCACGTGGTTTTGGCCCCAGACTCCCTCAATTCGTTGCCACCTGAGCCTCTCTACAGGGCAGCTCACAACACGGTGGATGATCTCATCGGAGTGAGCAAGCAGAAGAGGAATGCAAGACAGAAGTCGTGGTCTCTATAATCTAGTGTCTGAAGTTATAGCCCTCCCTTTTGCCATATTCTATCATTAAGAATGAGTCACTCAGTTCCTCTCACACTCAAGGGGAGGGGATTACAAAAAGCATGAATATCAGGAGGGCCCCGTGGGGCCACATGCCTACTGCACGTACTCGTGTATGTCTGTTTACACACACAGTTGTGTGTCTCCTAGCTCTATCCACTGCAAGGGCTTAGCAGCAATAACACCCTGATAGCAATGACACACCTGGAGCTCAAATGTTGGTTTCTAAATATCATTCTCTACTAAAAAGGAATCGGGGCTGTTTGGAGAAATGACAGAATCCAGGGCTGGGACAGGGAAGTATAAGAAGGACCTGGAACATCTTGTGCCAGAAAGTAAGGACTTGTTTACTTTTGACATGGGAGCATGTCAAAAGAACACAGGATCCACTTGAAGAGGTTTCCACCAGCTTTATCTGGGATTATTTGAGATTGAAAATAAATGATTGCAATAAAGAATTATAATCCTTTGACTTAAATAATAACCCATGAGTCCACACTGATACAAATACATACATAAATAAATACACAGGGGACAGGGAAAGATCTTTCTTCCAGTGGAATGTCACCTAATAAATGTAGAAGGAATGACGGAAGCAGAAAATCACCATTTGGCAACCATCAAGAATCTTTGATGAATGCTATAAAAGTAGTGGGTAAAAGTTCGAAGAGTAACAGTATGTTACATAACCTCCAAGTATCTCCCATAGATATTTATTAATCACAAAGGGGAAATTAGTAACTTGACAGTGGGGAAATCTGGGGAAGACCACCTAAAACAAAATGCATATCACCAGTAATAGAACAAATATTCATCACAAGGCTCCTGATGAAATGCACAGAGAAGAACAAAAGTGCCAAAAACGCATAACCTGAATCTAGTCAGGAGGAAACACCAGATAACCCAAACTGAGAGGCATGCTACAAAATAACCAACCTATACTTCATGTCCAGGCAATGAAAGACAAAGACAGACTGAGGAAAGGTTCCAGAAGCTAAAAAGACATGACCTTGAAATATCCTTCCTCCCCTTTCCCGCCCTGCCCCTTCAATCCCACCCCTCCTTCTCTAAGCCCCACCCCTCCCTGTCTAAGCTCCTCCCCTGGCTCCCTAGGCCCCGCCCCCTCAGCCCGGCAGCCTCCTCCTGCCCTATAGACCTTTCCCTCCTGCTCCCTGTCAATCCTGCTAGGATGAGAAACAAGCGAAGGGGCAGGGCCCAGGAAAACTGGCGCCAACATGTCGTGGGAAATGAGAAAACTGGAATGCCTTGAGCTCCTAGGCTCAGGCCTCACATCATCAACAGGGGAAAGTGCCACCTGCCCTGCAGGATGTGATATGAATACTCCCAGGTGGATGAAGAAACTGGGAAAGCAATAACATGCCCCATGCTCTTGTGAGTAGGTCTGTTCGGTCACAGAGTGTTTAAACGCCTCCATCAAGGGAGCGTCCCATCTCCTCCTTGCTGCAGGGCATCTGTGACTCCTCTTTGGTTATCCACCATGCATTTTGTCCCCAAGCTCCGCAAAGGAGGGCTTTTCAGCTGCCAAGAGCCAGCCCTTGCTGGTGGCTCTGGGCAAGTGCAGCTGGCATCCACAGCCCACACCATGCTGAACTCACTTCCTTCTGCTTCACTGAAAAACTGTTTTTTTCCTAGTAAAAATGCTAGCATGTGACTAACTACTTTCCCTGGGGGGAGAAAAATGCTTTGCTTTAGTGTTAACCATTAGTTTTTGTAAAAGTTTATGTAAGGGAGTAGCCTCAGTTCAACATGGGAAATTACTACTGAGTCCCCAGAAATGTTCTAGAACCTACTGAGGATAAACAAGAGGAATAGGAGCCACTCTGCCTGTGGTCTCTATTTTGGGAAGGAAAACATACAAATTGTGCCCTCCCTCTGCTCCAGTCTCTGCTCAAATGTCACCTCTTTAGGCAGGCGCCCTGACTCCCCAACCCCTGTGTCCCTGCTGTCCCCACAGCTCATCCCCTGCTTGCCCCTCCCTCTCCCCTCCTCAGGAAGCCACAGAAGCCGTAGCCCTCCGTGTATGCTATATCCCTGTGCTATTCCCTGCATGCCTGCAGGAGTGCCTGGCAAAGGCAATGTCTCAATGTCTCTTAATGACTCAATGAATGACTAAATCGCCTGATGGGATGGCGCAGTGCCCCGCTCCTCGGCCCTTGCCAGCGTGCCTACAGCAGCCAATGCCTAGACCCTGCATTTGCCCAGCACGGCCACACGCACAGAAGGAAGCCACCAGGCTGCCCAAGGAGAGTCACTGCGCACCGTGGGGAGCAGCTGGGCATCCTGGATGTTGCTCAGAGGCAATGGGGCGGATGAAAGGCAATGGGTGGAGGGCCCCTGGGTCATGCTCCCGGAGCTGAGTCGTGCCAAGGTTATAACAAAGGGCCACGGCATTGTCGAGCTGAGACTGCCCTGACTCCTTACAAATTAGTCACACAAGTTCCAGAGCCACAGTGACTCCACTGCGGGTGAGACCCCACAGGTGCCACCCAGTGTGTTCCCCTAAACCATGTCTTTGTGAAATGAAAGGAGGGCAGGGCCTCCTGTGGTTCATTTGTAAACCCTTCAGTGTCCCCTAGTTAGGTTAGATATTACCCACTCATGCAAAATATTCCTATCCATCAGAAATGGTTACTTTGAAAGCCTTCATGTGGGATGATAGAATCGCTGACATTTGGGGATTAAAATCCGACCCACAAGAGCACTCGTCCTGGCCGGGAAGCCCATCCACCCAATCTGAGTGCAGGGACAGTGAGGTCATGCTGGAGGCCGACCGCTGGCACCACCACCGTGCCCCCCAAGCCCTCTGAGCTGTGATTTTCTCATCTCTGAAATGGAAATGGCTTTGAGTGGTTTTGAGCCTCAGCTGAGATAACATTTGCAACAGTGTGTAGGAGGCACTAGATTTAGATGGAATCCTGGTCATTCTCAAATGACCTGTCTTCTAAAGACCCGGTGATTTTTTTCATCTGTGCTGGGGACCGTGTGTCCATGATGGGCCCTTGGGAGGTTATGGGAAGGAAGTCCAGGAAGAATGGGCTGAAGAGCACGGGAACGGGTCTGCCATCTCTGTGTGTCCATTTTTTTAAAGAAAGAAATATCTGCTGCAAACATGGCCTAGGAACCCTTTGTACCCTCTGGGTGGTGGCCGCCCAGGTGTGCACTGTCATATTGCTCCCTGGACTTTCATGTAGATTTAGAGTGAGGGGCTGAGGCAGTGGAGACAGTGAGTGTCAGGCCCTAGGGGAAGTTTTGCCCTGACGGGGAGCCGAGAACTGCCGGGAGCCGGAGGGACACGCAGAGTAATGGCAGGAGCTTTAACAATCTGACCTTCTAGAATGTGTTACACACAGATGGGGATGACTCGAACAGGATGAGTGCAGGAGGGTACGGGGAACATCCTGGAGAAGGCTGGGGAGGGGACAAGGATGGGTCTTTAGGGGCAGGCTGCAAAGATAGGCTGTAGCTTTGGTCTGGGAAGACATGGGGGAGGGAAGTGGCTTTCAAACATAAGAGCTGGTTTACTGCTAGGCGAGTCTCTGTTTACTCAATGCCTTGTTTCTTGGGCCAAAATTAACAGCAAACCCCACAGTGAAATGACTGATGTGTGGACCAGTTTAGCCAGGAGAAACTGCTTGTTTCGTGTGTATATTTAGAGCAGACGACTCAAACTCTCATCCCACAGCTGCTTGTGGCCCACACATGGGCTTGGTTTGACCTTTGCAGAAAAGGTACAGTTAGCTGCCATTGTAAATCAAGAGGGAGATTACGACTTCTGTCTCCTATTGAAAGCCCTCGGGGCATGGGAACGCTGGCTGGCGTCCCTGCACAGCTGCAGGTGGCTGTGGGTCCTCACGTCCACACTGACAGCCTTCTGGGACCTGCCCTTGCCTGGCTCCTGAGAACACCTGTGGGTACCTGTGGGCCCCACCTGGGGCAACACCTGTGTGCCTGAAACTCCCCATTCCAGAGAATCAAACAAGCTTCCAGCCACAGCACTGGCACGAACCACCCATGCGTGTGTGCACAAAAGATTAAAACCCACAATCATTCCTTCCTGCTCCACCCTCCCACTCACTCATTGGCTTTTTGGCTACAGTGAACAATGCTGTTATGAAGACATTTTTCTTTTTTAAGGAAATACCGAATAAGGCTAGGAAAAAAGGAAGGAAATTCATTAACTTGTTAATTTTGTGGTTGTGGTGGGGGATGCAGAATTTTTCTTTAATTTCTTCATGATCCATGTTGTGTTTTTAATTTTCTAAATAAAAAGATAGTTATTTAATAAGAAAAACTTATTTTAGAGGAGAGGAAAAGGAGAATGTATCCAGGGCCACCCAGCTGATACCAGGAGCCTGTGAGTCCAGAGTCTGTCCTGGCTCCTGGAGTCCAGTGTCACAGTCACATCCTTGGTATTTCTGCAGTGTCACCAACATTTACATTTTCCAATAATACTGCTAGTTGCCATTCCATCATCTTGGATTTACGCATATTTAAGCTGCAATTGCAAATAATGGAATCATAGCGCATGTCTTTAAGGTTAACAAGTAGTTTTCATTAAGAGCAACAAAAAGATCACAGAAAGAAAGCAAGCCTATGAGAATTCAAACAGTGGATTCTGTCCAAGAGTTTTACTGTTAGAGTGCGAGTACGTGCCCATTTGTTTCTGGTGTTATCACTGCAGTTGTCATTATGGGATTTACAGGCCAATCGCGTAAGATAACACCTTAATTCAGGGTGGTGCTGGCCAGACAGCAGGAGCCCTCGCCTCCTGCCAGGCTGCCCTCACTGCAGGTAACGGGGTGCTGACTCTTGGGGAGAAATCAGGGTGTTACTAGTTAGCTCTGATGTAGGGCCAATAGTCAAATCGGAGAAACAAAACAGAACAAAAAGATGAAAAAGGAGGGCCGCAGTCCAGACACTTAATTATACAGGCCGGCTACACGGATAGCCGCTGGGGTTATGCTTCCAAGTCTTTGATATTTGCTCCTCATTTCTTACTACTGACAGAAAAGATCCTGCCTCCCCCCCAGGTCCCACAGACAAAGAGAAAGACTCTAGACCCAAAGTGACAGGCTTGTGATATCCTGCAATAAAAACCTGTGGGATTAACTCACATAGCTACTTCCCTCTGACCATTCACAGGAGGACAAAGTGGGCTGTGTACAGTAATATCTAAGTCCCCACCCTCGAGAGCTACCTTTACACTGGTCACAGACAAGGAACACAGGTGGTTCATCTGCTCAGGGCACCTGCTGAGCCTGGGGGAAAGAAGCGACTGTCACAGAACACCTGGGGGGGCCGTGGGGACAACTCAGTCCAGGCTGCTGGTTGGAGGGTGGGAGGAAGGGAGGGAAGGGAAGGCAGCGAGGTTGGCTTCCAGCCCCAGCTCCGGCAGAGCCAGAGAGCTCCTGCAAGTCACATGCCTCCTTGGGTGTCAGACTTCTCTGTGCCCCATTCGCAGGATCACATAAAGGTAAGCCAGGCAGGCACTTGTGAACACAAGCTGCGCTTTGCATATGTGTATGGCCCCTCTTCCCTGGCACAGGATGGGACCCTGGCATGGCCCCTGCTCTTTGGGATAACGTTGTTGGAGGGGGAGGTGACCAAGGACATGCCTTACTCCAGAACCTGCATCACCCTTCAGGCATCTTCTTCTTCCAATGCCAGAGACCTACACCAGGTCAGGGTTGCCACCTCTCCCAGCATGCCCCCCAGGTGCTGAACGGAGCTAGCATTCCTCCCTCTCTCCTCCCCGTGGACCCATGATGGATACCTTGAAAACGACAGGAAATAAGTCCTGGCAAGGACGCAGAGAAGTTGGAAAACTCGTCCATTGCTGGGGACGTAAAATAGTACAGCCACTGTGGAAACTGGTTTGGCAGTTCCTCAAAATTAAATATAGAATCACATGATCCAGCAATTCCACTGAGTATAATTCCCAAAAGAATTGGAAGCAGGTTTCAAGAGGTATTTGTGCACCTGTGTTCAAAGCAGCATTATTCACAACAACCAAGAGGTGGAAGCCAACCGAGTGTCCACCCACAAGTGAATGGATCAATACAATGTGGTCCGTACATGTAATAAAATATTATTCTGCCTTAAAAAGGAAGGAGATTCTGACACATTACAACATGGGTGAACCTTGAAGACATTATGCTAAGTGAAATAAGCCAGTCACAAAAGGGCAAGTACTGTATTATTCTATTTATGCGAGGTACCTAGAGTAGTCAAACTCATAGGCACGGGGAATAGAGTGGTGGCTGCTAGGGCCTGGGGGGAGGCAGAGGCAGGAGTCGTTTAATGGGTACAGAGTTCAGTTTTGCAAGATGAAAAGAGTTCTGGAGATGGGTCGCACCACAATATAAAAATACTTCACATAAACTGTACACTTAAAAATGGTTAAGATGGTAAATTTTATGTTGTGTATATTTTACCAAAATTGAATTTTTAAAAAAACTCCTGCTGTTCCAAGAGACAATTTCTATAATAGTGAAAATGTAGCTGTTGGGCTCCACTCCAGACCCTGACTCAGAATCAGGACCTAGGAACGAGCATTTTCACAAGCCTCCTCGTGATTCAGGGGCACAGTTTGAGATCCATTGCACAGGCCTCATGCAGCTTCCTGCCGCCGGCCAGGCCTCCCAAGCCAGACCTCCCGAGGAGCTGTGAGTTCGCTGTGTTGGGGAGATGAGTCAGAGGAAAGGCCTGTGATGGCAGTGCTGGCACCTGGTCCCCAGGGCAGGAGGTCGGCGTCTGCTGACCAAAGCCTGATGGTAGAAGTGCTTGGAGGCTGCTGAGCTGGCTGATACAGGGGATCCCTGTGCTATGGGGGGGGGGGGCGGGGGGACAGGCAGGCCAGAGTTAGGATGAGGCAAGCGAAGCACTCACCTCTCAGTGCCAAAAGTTCAGTGATCAGGATAAGTAACAATGCCACATTTAAAAAAAATTAATACCAAAAATCCATGATGAACACAATATCAAGATTTTAAAGACAGGCTGTTGTTTGTCCGACAGCCTTGCATTATTGGGCAACAGGCGCAGTCATTTCCAATCAGCTCACAGTTCCTGGGTCACGCGGCCAGTGTGTCCCCCACTGGGTGGGTGTCTGAGGGTTGACGGGGGCATGCCAACATGTTGGGCAATGCTCGGCTTTATATATAGTCATGTTTTATGATTGTGGGGCTCTAATTAACTTTTCCTGCTCAGTTAAAAATATGGGAGGGTGTTTTGGTCAGTGTATGTAGGGTGCACATTGTTCCTTCTCCCACAGAATCCTACAGGGTTTGGCCTGATGCCTATGACAGGTCATTGGTGACCGTGGCCGACTGACCCTCCTGCTGGCCCAGACGGCTGCTGGAGAACAGTGCAGTGGCCCCTGTGGGACAGCACATTCCAGGGGCAGCGGTGGATGGGGCTGGAACGGGCCTGAGAGTCACCCTGGGCTTCATAACACGAGGAGGCATGGGGGCCACTGGCTTGGGATGTGTGTGAGGGATGCCAGGGCCCAGGCCCAGCTGCCCCTGGGGACGAGTCACCGCGGGCCGAGGAAGCTTCAGCTCCAGGGCTGCACTTGCACAGACCTCTCCAAGGCCTGGCACCTGATCTGGACTTGTAATCTATCGTTTTCCTTAACACAGAGGCCCCGTAGGACCACTGGATGCACCCCTGTCTGGCCCTGTGAGTGAGGAGACATCTGTGCCGTGTGGCCCACAGGGAGCTGACGTGACTCAGGGCAGAGGACCCTGGGTTGGCCAAGAGCACCACGTGGGGGTGGGGGGTGCAGTGGGCATGGTGTGTGTGTGTTTTTCATCTTTGCTTGAAATTAAAAACAAACAAACAAACAAAAAACCCTAAAACTAACATGTGCTCAATGGAACAAATTAGAAAAACACAGAAATATCCAAACTAAAAGGCGATTCCCTCTCCTTTCCCCTATAACCCCAGCCTCAGCAGTAACCGCCAGTAACAGTTCGGTGTGAGCCCTTCAGATATTTCCTCTTACCCCCACACACACTCCTGTGAAGAACTTCTTAAAAATGGAACTTCAGCAATATTTGTGGGTATCTTTTTGAGCCAGTGCACGGAGTGCTCCCTTACCCGTTACCCAGCGGCAGGGACTCCCTGGTGTGGCTGTGCCAGGCGCTATTGCTGTCTGGGCACGATGCCAAGTGGTGGTTTCCAAATGCAACTGCACCCTGGAAGGAATCTTCTCAATGGGCCTGGCTGGGGCCTGCAAGTTTTACTACTGAAGTCATTTCTTTGGGTTAAAGCTTTGAAGGTGGCCCTTAAAGTAAAAATACGGCAAATAGTGTAGAAGAAAGAGAAGGACTTTGGATTTGGACGTACCTGAGTACGACGTCCCAGAGTCACCATTTCTTATCTTTATGACCTTGGCTAAGTTATTTAACTTTTC